>NC_137107.1:40444190-40534190 GCF_949357685.1 Gobio gobio
ACTATTAGCTGAAGAATAAAATCCATTTTATGTGTCTGTGGTACTATCCGAAAGAGACTCGCGCCAATAACACAAAAGCTGATTAGCTGCAATATAAGTTACATATTGGTCTCATTTGTAGTCGTAATACAGCAAATTATATTTGGACTAGCGAAAGAAAGAACTACAGAACCACGGAATTAAAAAACAAAACATTCTAGAGCGCTGCGGGAGCATTTCAATGAGCATTAGAGGTAGCGTTACATGGAAATAGGAAAATTTAGACCTGTTTAAAATGATTTAAGACCTAGAACAGAATAATTGCACGAATTTAAGACTTTTTAAGGCCTAAAATTTTGATTTTGAAATTCTAGACATTTTTAGACTTTTTAAGACCCAGCGGAAACCCTGTCATGTCTGACTCGGGTCTTATTTTATCAGGTTTTCTTTTTCTTTTTTTTATGTATTTATGCACGTCGGGTTTGAGTAAAAAGTGATTTGGGTCGATTCAAGTCGAGTGCAGATTTTAGGACCCGAGAAGACTGTATATTGTACTGTATATTACCACACTCAAATGCACAGGCACTCCAGGATCAGGGACGTTTAACGCATGTAGAGACTCTAACAACTCTCTCCATTGACTGTCCTTTAACACAAATACAAACAGATTATTAACAGCAGGTCCCACATGCAAATTTTCGCTATATAAATTAAGATGATGAATCATTTTAATTAAGCATTGCTACATCGGTTTAACATGCATGCGTGTGTGATTTTGCTACACTTCTGGGGTCAAAACAGCTAAAAAGAAATGTCCTCAGAAATAAGTTACACTATCAGTGTGAGGTCAGAAAGATTTTTTTTAAATGTAAAGTGTCACATGATCCTTTAGAAATCATTCTGATATGCTGATTTGCTGCTCATAAAACATGTATTATTATTTTCAATGTTGAAAACAGTTGTGCTGCTTAATATTTTTGTGGAAACCATGATACATTTTTGAGGAATCTTTGATGAACAAAGTTCAAAAGTGCAGCATTTATTTAAAATAGAAATCCTTTGTATTATTATAAATGTATTTAATGTCACTTTTGATCAATTGAAATGTTTCCTTGCTGAATAAAAGCCTACATTTATTTTCAACAAAATTGTACTGACCCCAAACTTTGGAACGGTAGAGTAAATCTGAATAAAACTCATTTTGTCCAAAACCATGCCTTTTTCTTCTTGTCTTTATTAAAATCATGCATTTATTAAAAAAAAAAAAAACCTGTATTTTAAGGTCAGGGTTAAATATTTCAAGGTTATTGTAATTAAAGCATGAATGTAAAGTAGGAGTATCAGTGAGAAATCCTGATTTACATGGCTAATTAAATGTGTATTTCTCACTGTGTGTATACGACAGACATATGAGTGTTGGCATACGTGCACCACTGACCTGTCCTTTGGTTGTGTAGTCTGCCAGGATATTCAACAGCTTGTAAAACACCTCAAACCAGGGCAGGTAGCTGAACAGAGACGGATAGACGACAATTAGATTAAGTTGAGCTGCAGGAGGTGGATCTTTTCAAATTAAAATTTAAACTCATACTCTCAAAACCAACAATTTGTACCTGAGGATGCAGTGGCAGCTGTGAGCTCCCGATGAGAGGCGACAGAAACCAAAGCGCTGTTTACTCTCGATATCCGTTAGAACAAAGGTGAAGTTCTGCCCCACCTGGCCCACTGCCATACTGAAAGACAAGACAGGGTCAAAGACAAATGTACAGTCAAAACGTATCAAGGTTCAAGAGGAGCTGGAATTAGTAAAACAGCGATGCTGGAGGCCCTTTGGGTCTCTTCAATAACTAAACAGATTAAAGATTGCATGTAACATTACCTGTCCATATTGAAGGGGAAACAAAACTTTGGGATAGTCTGTAGCGTTTCCTGAAAACAGATTGAGAGAAAGAAAGAATTCAAACACTACCAGTCAAAAGTTTGGAGAAATTAAAAACTCTTTAATGTTTTTGAAAGAAGTCTATAATGCTTACAAAGGCTGCATTTATTAGATCAAAAATACAGTAAAAACTGTGATCTTATAAGATATTATTAAAATTTAAAATAAGTGTTTTGCATTTTAATATCTTTTAAAATGTAATTCACTCCTGTGATGGTAAAGCTGCATTTTCAGCATCACTACTCCAGTCTTCAGTGTCACATGATCATTCTAATATTTGGCTGTGAATTATTATCAATTATTAATAATGGTTAACATATTTGTGGAAATGGTGATACTTTTTTTTCATCATTCTTCGATGAATAGAAAGATCAAAAGAACAGCAATTATTTGAATGTTTTGTAACATCATAAATGTCTTTACTGTCATATTCGTTTCTTTTCTTTCTTTTTTAAAATCTTACTCAAATCTTTTGAATGGTAGTGTATCACACTATATTATAAATAGTAGCACGACTTTTTTACATTAATAATAATACGAAATGTTTCTTGAGCATCAAATCAGCATATTAGAATGATTTCTGACGGATCATGTGACACTGAAAATTAAGTTGAAAATTATTATTTTTTTTACTCTAATATTTCACAATATTACTGTTTTTATGAAATAAATGCAGCCTTGCTGATCATAACAGACTTCTTTCAAAAACATTAATTAATCGTAATTATGCCAAACATTTGACCGGTACTGTACACCAAAACATAATTATTAACTTCATTCACACAAAAGGCCATCATGTACAGATGACAATGTGTGTTGAACTACCATAGTATCTAAACCCTTGTGTGCCAGCGGTCGCTCTGGTACCTCTCCATATGGACTTGAGCCCCCAGGGGTGTGTGTACGTGAGTGTGTGTGTTTTCCTGCCCTCATCTGTGTCAGGAGTTAGGGATTATCCCTGGAACAATAGCAAGACAGAGGAGAGGGAGGTGACACAGCCCAGATTACAGAGCTTCACCGCTGGGTACCGACACCCAGATCGTCCTCAGGGACCACTGGACCCAACAATCAGAGTGAGTAAAGCAGCGTCTGTCTGTGTGTGTGCTGTGACACTGTGAAATTGCAAACAACTGGTACACACTTCCAGCTATACGCACACGCCAGCTTTAGTAGGTGTTATCGTCATGAAAATGCATCATCAACTTTCCAAACCAATTGCTGTGTCTGAAATCGCTCCCCAATCCTTATATAATGCATTATAGATTCCTTGATTCCTCCAATCTTTATTTCACTATCTTTACAAGTAAAAATGTAATAAAGTATAACAATTATTAAAAAAATATCTATATTACTACTGTTAAAAAGAAATGAATACTTCTATTCAGCAAGGATGCAGATTTATGATATTACAAAAGATTTATATTTGGCAGCAGCTATTTGCACAAAGTGTTAATAGCAACTAGATTCTATTTACACTAAGTGAAAATAACATATTTTCTTAGCGATAGATGATATTTGCATCATACAAGTGCAAATATCTGTAGATGCTATTTACTAAGTTTACTAAGTGAAAATAGGGATATGTTCTATTTACACCATATAAAAGCAGCAGTTCTTTGCAATATAAATAGTAATTACATGTAATGTATACTTTATTTTGACAGATACATACTATTTGCACCTCAGTATTGTTGTACATTAACAGGATGCAATAATAATAGTTTATTATATTTATATTATATTTATTTAAATTATTAAATGGAAGCTGCCTTAAAGGGACCATAAAAGCCCTCCCTACACCTACCCCTAACCCTACCCAATAAATGCATTTATTATTATTAAACATTTCGTTTGGTACTTTATTTCCACATTTAGAACATTTTCTTTTTTTATTGAAAGTAAATGCCTTTCCGATGTGATTTCTGATGAGAAAAGAGAGAAGAGCGAGCTCTGCAAAAGGCGGATTCGAACCTGTGTTGCGCTTTACTGATTGCGCCACTGAAGACGTTGAATTGCAAGCTGTTTTTTTTTTTGGCAAAGCCAGGCATTGTTAGGCGGAGCTAGTGTGAATAGTATTTGCCAACAATGCACGCTATTTGCACTTGGTGTGAATAGACACTCCATTAATATTTTAAATAAATGCTGTTCTTTCTATGAATCAAAAACTCCAACACTGTTTCCACTAAAATATTAAGCTAAAGGAAGAGGAAGAGGAAGAAGAGGAAGATAATGTTTCTTCAGTATCAAATCAGCATACTGGAATGATTTCTGAAGGATCATGTTACACTGAAGACTGGAAGAATGATGCTAAAAATTCAGCTTTGCATCACAGGAATAAATGACATTAAAAATATATTAACATAGAAAACTTTTATTCTAAATTGTAATAATATTTTACAATATTACTGTTTTTACTTTATTTTTGATCCAATAAATGCAGCCTTGGTGAGCAAAAGAGACTTTCAAAATCGTACAAAAAAAATCTTACCAACCCCAAACATATGATTCGGTTGTGTACAATTATAAATTAATGAATGCAATTGTTTATTATTAGAAAATAATTATAATTATTAACAATTCATTTTTTGTTATTAATTTGTTGGTAATGTTTTTGCTAAGATTTTTAATTCAAATGACAAAATAAAAGTTATCACCTAAAAGTAACATGTTTTTCTGAATGTTATTGATGTTGTTATTACTGATTTATGCACAGGTGATCTTATCCAGGTACAAAAATATGCTCAGTACAGATAAGAGAGTTAAAGGGTTAGTTCACCCAAAAATTAAAATAATGTAATTTATTACTCACCCTCATGCCGTTCCACACCGGTAAGACCTCATCTTCGGAACACAAAAGAAGATATTTTTGTTGAAATCCGAAGGCTCAGTGAGGCCTCCATAGGGAGCAAAGCAATTTACACTCTCAAGATCCATTTATGTACTAAAAACATATTTAAATCAGTTCATGTGAGTACAGTGGTTCAATATTAATATTATAAAGCGACGATAATATTTTTGGTGCGCCAAAAAAAACTAAATAATGACTTATATAGTGATAACCGATTTCAAAACACTGCTTCATGAAGCTTCGGAGCGTATCGAATCAGTGAGTCGATTCAGTGGTTCGGAACGCCAAAGTCACGTGATTTCAGCAGTTTGACGGTTTGACACGCGATCCGAATCATGACTCGACTCTGTGATTCTATACACTCCGAAGCTTCATGAAGCAGTGTTTTGAAATCGGTTATCCCTATATAAGTCATTATTTAGTTTTTTTTGGCACACCAAAAATATAATTGTCGCTTTATAATATTAATATTGAACCACTGTACTCACATGGACCTATTTAAATATGTTTTTAGTACATTAATGGATCTTGAGAGAAGAAATTGCTTTGCTCCCTATGGAGGCCTCACTGAGCCTTCAGATTTCAACAAAAATATCTTAATTTGTGTTCCGAAGATGAACAGAGGTCTTACGGGTGTGGAGCGGCATGAGGGTGATTAATAAAATACATTATTTCCATTTTTGGGTGAACTAACCCTTTAAAAGGTCCCATGGCATGACATTTTCATTTTATGAGGTTTTTCAACATTAATATGAGTTCCCCTAGCCTGAATATTGGCCCCAAGTGGCTAGAAATTTTGATCGGTGTAAACAGAGTTCTGGCTGTCTCTCTCTGCCTTTGAGAAAATGACAGCCCAGAAGAGCTGATCTGGAATTTTCCTGTTATGAAGTCATAACAGGAACGGTTACCTCCCTTTCCTCCGCACAGAGAATCTGGCACGCCCATGCAAGCGCTATATTTGTCCTCGAGAGATCATGGCTTGTGAACGAGTGAATGCTGGCAGTTTCTCAGTGTTTGGATGTACAAATGAAAACAGAAGTCTTTTTTCAGTTCCTTCTGATCTGTGATCAGTGATTTCTGATGTGTAGCTAATTATTTATTATTCGTGCACACGCTGCGGCTTCTCTCTCTCCCGACTAAATGGTGTTTTCGTGTTTTCGATCTTGTGAGTCCATGTTTTTGTACGTCCTCGTCGCGTCTATCTGTTCTAAAATGTGCATACTGTGCATACAGTTGTGAGTTTCTGCTCAACATCGGCAGAGTCACATCTTTAGAGATAAACTTCACGCACACGCCGAAGCTCTGGCTGCACTGATCGGTCGGCCTTCAACATCAACAACCCCCAGTACTGCATCTGGCCAAACGCGGCACGAGATTAAGCAGAAGGGGGGGTAAGCGTGAGCATATCCGGGCTAGCCAGCCTAGACCCACAATAAAATGGATTTCATTAGATTACTGCTGTTGTGTCTTTGTTTGCGCTGTGTACTCAATGCGTCACTGACACTTTTCATATGATAGGAAAATATCTAAAAATATTGCTATAATCAACACTTACTCGTAACTCGTTCATCTCGCTGTAATGGTACATTGCATGTGTTATAAACTTGGTAGAATAAGGATGAAGACGGACTCGGTGTGACTGGGACTCGTGTTTATTCAGAACTCTTAGATACACACAAATAAACTTGCGCTGACAGCGCTCTCATAACTCAGTAGTTACTATAAATAACTTTGTTAGCAATCGCTCCGTCTCTGGTACATTAGTGATGTCCGGTTCGCAAACTAATCATTCTTTTGAACTGGTTCTTTTTAGTGAACTGAATCAGTTCACCAAATCGGACTGAATCGTTCTAAACGGTTCGCGTCTCCAGTCAGCGCTGATCCATAATTTACTAAAGTTACTAACTTTCTGACATGATTGACTGTCCCTCTGACTAGAAATAAACTAATAACCTGAAGTATATGCTAGTAACTACAACAGTTCACTGAACTGAGACGTGCTGAGAACTGATGTGAAGTGAACTCCGGTCCATCCGTCTCTCTGGCAGCAGCTCGTGCCTGCTTGTGCCTGGTAGACCTCGTTAAACCACGCCCCCTCCGCTCATTTCAAATGCAAAGATGTCAGCCAATCACAACAGTGGGCGTTTTTACTGAAGTCTCACAGCAGACACGCCCCTTGAAACAGGGCATTCAGCCACAGGGCAATCATCAGTATAGAAAAAATGCCTTTTATTTCTAAATTATGACATTTTATGATGTAAAAATCATACTAACAATATAAGTACACCTCAGGAAACATTATAAAATAATAGAAAAATGCCATGCTATGGGACCTTTAAGATATTAAAAAAATATATAAAACATAAAATGTTTGCTGTCGGTCGTCAACTTCAGAGCACTCTTGGGCACACAGTATTTACATCGTTTACGTCATGCATTTGCTTGCTACTTCCCCATATAATTTGTCATTCACTGTTAAGTGTGGAGTAAGCAGATTTTGGATCCAGCAAACGCATCTTTTCTTTCATTTCCTCTTTTTAAGCCTGAGTCTGAATCTTAAGCAAGCTTGGTAAAACTGCATAAAGACGGTATTTGGTACCATGGACCCTCTTAGAGATTAACACACACTCTCTAGTGGTTTAAACTCCATCTGCCAGAACAGGTGCTCATTGCATTATCACTGAGGTGAACAGCAATTATGAGATCCCCACCCCAACATCCCCAGAGAGAGAAGAGAGAGAGCAAATAATGAAGCGCAAACCTGGTCAGCGTATGTGTCGGGGAAACTCCTCCGTACCTCTGGTCCTGAAAATAACCCATAAAAATCACATTATTAACAATATACAGACAAATACACAGATAGAAAAGGCTGTTTTCTACATACACATGGCCTCCACGTGTTGCCAACCAGCCTTATCACTATTATCAGACAGTTTCAGATGCAGAGCACAAAACCCAATGACTTTTTTTTTTTGGTTTAATGTGTAACAATAATGAACTGTACACAATAAGATCAGAAGCATTTATAGAAAGTAAATGGCATCAATTTTGATTATAAGATACTTTCAAAATGCATCTCTGAGCACCATATACAGCACGTAACAATTATCAAACTTTCAAAACAAACCCTGCATAGTGACAAGTTTTATGTTATCTGGAAGTTCCACTGTCAACTATGAATGAGGGTTGAGATTAAGGCTGCACAATTTGTCGATAACTGTCGATTATTCCCCTGAAATTGTAATTGCGATTAGTAATTACGATTATTCTATAGCATTAAGCCTCAAAAGTAAAATATACATTGGTTTGGTTTCTTTAAGTAAAAAAACTTAATATAACCTGTAGAAAGAATAAAAACACATTAAGTACACAGAATAATATAAGTGGACTTAGTTTTTTTGTAATTGCGATTACATTTTATTGAACGATTACATAATTGTGGCATCCGTAATTGTAATCACGATTACAAATTCGATTAATTGTGCAGCCCTAGTCCAGATACTGATGCAACGCTTCTGATCTGAAAGGGCTTCCGCTGCTTTCAGTGGGATGTGTGACTGTGTGCACATCATGGGGCGGCTTGTCTCAGGAGTAAAAAGACCCAAGGTGCTTTGCTCCTGCTGCCCTCATCAAACCATAAGGTCACTAAGCAACAGTCGCCTAGATGTCTGCATTGGGGGAGTTCTCAAACAGCTCATGTACACATTACCAAAGACTTTATATATATATACAAAGATGGTGCACTTACTATGAGTGGGAGAAAGTGCAACACGCTATATTGCGGAATAAGTGCCGCCTTCTAAATAAAAGAGCCAATCTGCAATTGGTAAAGTCATTGCATCACTGCAGCTGCTGTTAGAAGCTCCGGTTGCTATAGAAACACTCATCCTTTGTCCCAATTCGCATACTATCCATCCTAAATAGTTTTTTAGAAATTAGAATAGTGTCCCCGAAATTGTAGCATGTTAAAATTAGGATTTCAAAGATACCCGGATGGTCTACTTTTGCAGGGTTAGACTAATATTACCCACAACCCATTGCGAGTTGGATGAGGATTCAAATAGAAAACACGAATAAAAAGTGGGTAACACTTTACAATAAGGTCTCATTTGTTAACATTAGTTTAAGTAAACAAGTAAAGTAAACATTAGTTGTAAACAAGATAGAGCAACTTCATTGACAACGGTAGAAAGAGGCTTCTGAGCTAGGAGCGTTTTTTTTTTTTACATTATAAATATATTACATTATTCAGTGTTTCCCACAGGATTTTGTGAGACTGTGGTGGGTAGACATTGGTCCCTCTAGGGAAGGTCCCTGGGCATGCCCTCCGCAATAATTTTTTGCTCATTTTAAATTTAAATGCATAAATCTGGTGCATTTTGAGAGCAAAATTAAGTGACTAGATCCATGAAGAAATTTGGGTTTTTTTGTAAACAATTTTGTACTCTAGTAGTAATTTATTTATTGGTTGTATAGATTTGAATGGTGATGACATAGGGCACATAAATGATAGTTCATAAATAGTAAAACATGTAGAGTATGCATTCAAACCATCAAAAATATGTAGCAAAAGGTTACCTTTGTTGAATTAACTTATTTCTAGAAAAATTAGTGGGGGCCTGTAATACATATTTATTATGTACATATTTACTACTAATTACTCATGGTTCAGTTTGTATCACGGTTTTAGAGTCACGATTTCGGTATGGTTCAGTATATGCTATATTCAGGAAAAAACAACTACTGTCAAATAAAAATAAAGAAAATAAGAACAAATAATATAACTAAGCAACAGCACAAATAAATAATAGAGCAAAGATACTCAATAACCAGTGCTTTTTTAGGGTTTTCAGGTAGGTCTAAAATTAGTTTTCAGGTACAGAAATTGAATAAAGTAATCAAATATAAAACAGTGTATATTTGACTGTATAAATTAAATATAGTTCCTTATTAAAGTTACAAAAGCTATTCAATCTAGAGCAGTGAGTGCACACACACAATCTTCTCACAGTGCGCGCAACTTCTCATTTGAGTCTTCTGGCTCCTGAATGTTTAAATTAGCTTAGTTTTAGCTTTAGCGCAGAGAAACCAACCAACCACCGCACGTCGCCGTCCGTTTGCGAAATAGTCTCCCCCCCCCCCCCCACAGTATACAACAGTTTGTTGACCATAAAAAGTTTGGATTTCTGGCACATGTACAATGCAGCGCGGCCATGCGATTTGAACTTGAAGACACAAAATGTGCGTTTTCATTCATAAAGTTAACCCTTTTGTCAAATTGGCTTCACAGCACTGCACTAAAATGTTAAATATGTTCATATTTTTCTTGCTGGATAACCAGTAATTTCACAAATCTCAATTTGCCTTTCCTTTTATTAATTATCTGGTAGAATTCGTCATCTGTTTTGAAGTCATTATTCATGCCTTTTGAATAAGATTAGCTTTTGACACATCTCTAGCATGCAACTTTGCTGTGGAATTTTTCCATAAATTTCTCTCGACAATATCTGATGAACTATATTCAGAGAATATAGCTCCGCATATTTATAGACAATAGTTATGAATAATCATTTCACATCGGCTCAGTGTTTAAATCTGATTTTAAAATATTATGACACCATGTCTTAGGTTTTATTAAAACAGCTCTGGGCTGATGAGAATGACCTCTGCTAGGCTGTCCTTGCCTGGTTTTCACATCACAGTGAAGAGATTTGAAAAGATACTTAAATCTAGATAATGTGAAGCTAACCTTGCCCCTCAAACCTGCCTTCATTTGTAAAAAGAAACTCTGTCACCCTACAATAAAAAAGCTCCCAGTGGACCAGTTAATTCCAAAGTGTTTAATATGATATTTCTGATCTTTTCAAAGATGCACATGAAGGAGAAACAAAAACTTTTAATTTATCTAAAATATACACATGGTCAGTCATAGAGGTACAAGGTCACGTTCACTATCAACTTTTAAATGTTTCAGAAAGGCCAGCCAATTTAACAAGCTAAATCAGTGTGATTTAATTATTATTATTATTGACAATAATCGCAATAATCTTCGTGCTTTATTACTATTGATATGAAACGAAGTCCATTTTATTACAGAATTCTGTGGTGGGAGATCACTCTGGCGCTGGTCAGCTCAAGAGAACTGGCAGCGCGGAGCAAACATGAACTGATCTTCTCTTCCGCATTAATACCAGTAACAGCACAAAATAAACATGAATGATCATCTGAAAGTGTAAAAGATATGATACAATTTACAGAAATCCGTATCATGTCACATGGAATCGCTCAATCAGTGTTTCAAGCACGGAAAGATGTCAATAAAACTGCTTGTGAACAATGTCATGTACGTCACATTCACCTCAGAAAGACCATATCCAGTGTCCATAAAATCTTTAGTCAGCTAGAAAAATTAACTCTAGAGGAGCATTTTGCTAAATATAGGCACCATATTACATATTCATTATAACCTTTAAAGGGATAGTTCACCCAAAAACGAAAATGTGATGTTTTTCTGCTTACCCCTAAGGCATCCAAGATGTAGGTGTCTTCGTTTCTTCAGTAGAACACAAATTAAGATTTTTAACTCCAACCGTTGCTGTGTGTCACTCATATAATGCTTGTCAATGGAGACTAATTCTAATGGACTAATGGAAACGATCGTTTTCTGAGAGAAACCGAACGGTGTTTATGCAAATATATCACCTCATATCAGACGAACGCTTTACCTCTCCAGACTGCCATCACTTCCCGTAGGTGAGGTCAAAATTTCTGCCGGGTCATAGATATATACATAGATACCTCATTAGTGCCTGCGTGAATCATGGCGTGGATCGCTCGAATGAGGAATCTACGTATACATATTTTGACCTCACCTACGGGAAGTGATGGCAGTCTGGAGAGGTAAAGCGTTCGTCTGATATGAGGTGATATATTTGCATAAACACCGTTCGGTTTCTCTCAGTTTCGTGTCTTAAGACATCAATGTGTCGTCACAAGCCGCGGGGTTTAATTTGAAGTTGTCTGTCCATGTTTTTTTTACTCTAATAGAATTAGTCTCCATTGACAAGCATTATATGAGTGACACACAGCAACGGTTGGAGTTAAAAATCTTCATTTGTGTTCTACTGAAGAAACGAAGACACCTACATCTTGGATGCCTTGGGGGTAAGCAGAAAAACATCACATTTTCGTTTTTGGGTGAACTATCCCTTTAATGTTTTTCAATATTTACTACGTTTGAATCAATAAAGTTTTGAATAAAAAAAGTTATGACAGCCAACACAATTTAAATGTTTAAAGGCCTATGTCAAAAAAAAAAATGGAGTATAAATATGATTATGTAATTGTAAAGTTAATATTATAAGGTCATACGGGTTTGGAACAACATGAGGGCAAGTAATTAAAGGGGTACTTCAGCGCTGGGAGGATGAATGTGTATTTAAACTGGGTCATTTATGTAGTAGAAATGTGAAATTATTTTTGAATTTGATTTCATTCAGCACTAGAGCGAAGAGCTGAGGTAAGCGCGGCAGTCATTCACGATGCGTATCCAGTCTGACGCGTTTAAGCTTAACTTCCAAAGGAATTAATTGAAAAGTTGAAACACTCACTTTACTCCGTACTGCTCCGTTATTAATGCCCGAGCCGATTTACATTCTGTCGTGAGTGAGATCCCTCCCCTATGGGCGGGTTGAAAACATGCGGAACTAGCTCCTTCTACTGGCTGTAGTCTATAGCCTCTGGCCAAAAAATCCTCCGATGACGCAAAATGGCGATATTTGCATCATCTGAGGGGGGAATGTACCATCATTTGAATACACTACCGGGTTTCTACTGATACAAATAGGGATGGGGACGATCCGATCCAGTATCGGTATCGGGACCGATACCAGCTTAATTCACTTATCGGATTTTACCGATCCAACCTGCGGAGAAATCCGATATCCATGAGCCATGTCTGCGCTTTAACGTTGTCTGCTGAAATGACTCCAAAAGTGATTCCCGCCGGCTGTCGGCTATCTGGCTGCAAACTATGGAATGGATGTCCTGAACAGAGGCGCGGCTCAATGAGACACAGAGACACGCCCCGCTCAGGAAATCCATTCCGCAGTTTGCAGCCAGATAGCAGGATAGCATTGAGCAGCATTGTGGCTAGCCAACATGTCAGCTGCGTGGAAATACTTCACACTGGAAACACCGCAGAGCAAGACAATGTTTGCAAAACCGTAATTCAGAGAGGTGGAAGCTCCCTCGCGTCGTACAACACAACGAACGCAATCAAACATTTAAAAAAGCAGACAAGTTCAGACAAGACTAGGGTGACATTTAAGAGATAATAATCGGGGCTTGACATTAACAATCGCCATCTGCGTGTATTTCGGCTGTGGCGAGTAACACTCAACACTAGCCACTTTGAACTTATTATGGTCTTCTCAAAAGCCATCTCTTATAATCGCGTTGCGCATAATAACCAGTCAGGAGTTTTGTTCAGAGTGCGCGCGGCTCTCACTCGCTGAAATCTACACTCAAAGCATACATGAACTGGCTATGTATTTAGGAGATTTATTCATCATACAGTGCTGGACTGTTTTTGTTATATTTCAGCAACGAAAATAGTTTCAAACAAAACACAGTAGAACCACAGCGCATCTTATATGACTGGCATTAGGTTGGCTTGACGTTCGCGAATCTAGGGACCGTCTCTAAAGTTACATAAAACATTGGTAGGCTATACACGTTTCTAACTTAAATGGCATTTGAAGAGAATGACTTAGTCATAAAACTGACTGTAAAGTGTTCATCTAGGTGTTAGGTATGATGCACACTTTTGGATTTTTGATATTTAATAAAATAAACACAAATCATATGAAAATATTTGCTTTATGTCACTAGGATACTGTATGGGCTCTTACACAAAATATGCTAGATTTAAATGTGTCACAGCTGATAGAACACTGATGAGAATATTGCTTGAGAATATATTTACAGAGATAATATTAGAGATTTATGCATTATGCGTTGCCATTGACGACGGCCATTATAAGGAAGGAAATCCCACAGAATCTAGCTTAAAAAAGTGCTTAGAGCTGCTTGATTTATTTTTTGTAAATAAATATAAATTGATAACCGTGATAATTTGGGTCACTATTATGTACATATCATACTTGCCTGTTGAGTGGAGTTTATGTCAGCATCATATAAAATCAACAACAATGATAATTATTATTATTATTAAAGCAAACACAGCTCTGGTATCGGAATAGTGGTAGTGAAAAAATGTGGATCGGTGTATGGACTGCATTTATATAGCGCTTTTAACAGACCAATGGCCATCCAAAGCGCTTTACACATTGCCTCACATTCACACACCGACGGCGGTGTCAGCCATGCAAGGCGCCATCCAGCTCGTCGGGAGCAGCTGGGGTTAGGTGTCTTGCTCATGGACACCTCGACACTTGGTCAGGTGGAACCGGGGATCGAACCACCAACCTTCCGGTTTGTAGACAACCTACATGAACCACTGAACCACTGCCGCCCTATACAAAGCTTAATGCTAAATCGCTGAAGTAACCCCTTTGATGACAAAATTTTCATTTTTGGGTGAAATAACCCTTTAAGCCTGTGCATGTCTGTGGACTTTATTATGGTGGATTTTTGCCAACATTTTGTTTAGATATAATATGACTACTTGGGAATGGCATTGTTGTATGGCCAGAACCCAAAAGAAATCATGCCATACCCTACAGTTTTGTGAAACGTACGGACCCCAAACGTATGTAGTATATATTTGTTTGCTTGCTACTAAATGTCTCAAACATATTTTTCAAATCTCTTTCAAAGATTTAAAGACATCAACCTCATTAACTTTATATTTAGTGACTGGTTCTTCCTCGGAAATGCTCACCATAGCAGCCTGTGTCTCCTCGTAAACAGGTTTCCTGGTGGACTGATAATACACTCCAGCATCTTTTGTTCATTTAAGTGCTTGAACCCACACACACTCCAAATGCACTAAATCACTCAGCAGGCCTTTGACTGCATTCCTGATCACAAACCAGGAAATGATGCAAGTTACATTTCACTTTAATACTGTTTTTTAAGATTCACTCATTGAACCACCCTTATCATATGTGGAACAAAATGTTCTTATCTGGCTCTTCCTTAATAGATACAGAGAATTCTGCTTAAAAATAAATACAACCGATCATTTTGAGGAAGTACAGTATGTGTGGGCGACATGAATTGTCTGAAGTATAGGCTATTATATTTCTGAAACAGAATGAGAGGACTCACCAGAGCCAGCCGTCCCAGAATGCGCCACCTCCATGTACACCTCGAAGGTTGACCCAGGGCTCTCCCTAAAACATAAATAGCACAGAAAAGGTCAGAGGTCAAATATGAATACACTCTAAGGAATGTGAAGACTAGCTAAGGCTTTTAAAAGAAAAGAAAAAAAATTAACAATATTCCAAAAACTGCCCTTTAGATATTACAACAAATTCCCCTTTTGAATCCAATAAGTAGTTGACTTGAGAGGTAACAACAACAATCTTACACTGTCTGCAACATAGCAAAAACATCTTGCAAGTAGTTTTGAGAACACGTTTATTTATATTTGGACCTATATAATGTCAGCCCACCAAATAAAATAAAAAACCAACTAAATTGCTCTTGTTTTATAACTAAAAATAAAGACATGTGGGACCATGACCTGATGTGAGGTCAGAGTTAGATGAATATGGTCACGTTCACCACATTTCAGAAAGTAGGCTACTGTAGAGAAAAAAAGAGGATCTTATTTGATCATAACAGAAACCACAAAATAATATTTTCAGCTAATCAGAAATTAAAATGAATAAGTTCCTGAAAGTCAACAAACCTAGACCACAAAAAATTAAAAATACTGACTAACAGCCTTTGCAAGGTTTCCTCAAGTATTACAGAAACCACTTAATTAAAATGTGGTCAGAAGACGGAGTAAATATAGTAGTAGACAACTTCAAAATATATAACCTTAATATGTTCCATCTAGAAAAGATTGTTTAATATATGATATAATACCTCTACTGTCAACTATGAAGAGAAAGACCAACAAACTTCACAAAATAAATGACTGTCTTTTCCATCAAGTGGCTGCACAAGCCAAGCTTTTTAGAGACAGAAAATTATGTTTACACCTGACTTTGTTCCGTCCTTCATGCTGTTTCCAAAACAGTCTTATCGTGGGCCGATTTGAAACCCTGAAAAACAGTATAGTACCACAGCAAGGCACTGTCTGCCCTGTATCATGTCTTATTCATAAAATGCATTGAATTACCAAAGCAAGTAAGCGTCACTGAGCTGGAAACAATGTAATAGACTCCAAAACCTCCATTCCTGCTTTATTTTATATAGATATGCATTTATTTGATCACGCTGTGAAGGGTATTTCTTATTAACATAACAAAATTAGTATTAATTCATTCCAGTAGGACATGTAAACAATGATCAGTCTCATGGACTTCATGTGTCTCCCCAGTACTGTACAAATGCACAACCCTCCAGGTAATATAATAGATGAAAACATAATTAAGTGCTACATTAGTTATACAAATAACTAAACAAACACCCAAATCCGCAAAGCAAAGTCTCTCTCTGTCGCAACAAGTCTAAACAGGCCTTTTAGGGAGGTCAGAACCCGCATTTGTAACAACACTGTATGTCACACGGAAGGGGAAAGAGACATTGACGCTTACTTGATACGAGAGCCCATTGTATCCTTTATTCAAATCCAATGCTTTCCTCAGAATTATGTGACAATAACCCACTGTCGGAGTTATATTTCCCGTTATCCCCGTCACATACTGCACAGGAACGCCATGGTCTCCACGCGCGGATCACGGTACTACGGCCTGTTGAATTGTGGGAGTTGTAGTTTTCTGGGCGTGTCTGCGGTTGTCAGTCGACAGAGCGCCGAACTACATTTCCCATTGAGACGTGACGTACGAGTCGCCTGACACAGAAGGGAGTGTAGTATGATGCCTGGGCATTGCAACAATGAATTGCAATAACAACTGTTACAGCTGTGTGACAGATGGTCAGTGCGGATGTTTTTGTTGTTAGGAGTGCAGTGACTGAGTCAGAGTCTAAAACTACTGTGGTACACTTTATGAATGTATCCTACAGTGGTGATGGTGTTGCCATACGGAGCCTGTTGATGTGAAATAAACTTCAGACTTCAGGTTGCTGCAGTGTTGTGGTATTGTTTTTTTCTTTCTTTAGACTTCTCATAAACACAAAGATCTTCATCCAAAAATAATGCTATTTAGCATATCCGGCCATACCCCTATAGCCTAACCCTCACACAAACATTGTTTCTGAATGTTGTGAAAACTTTTCAGATTAAATAATGCCTGCAATAGGTTATAGCCTGCTATATATATATATATATATATATATATATATATATATATATATATATATATATATATATATATATATATATATATATATATATATATATATATATATATATATATATATATATATATTCTTTAGCACCAGACTATCCATTAATAGGCATATGTATCCAAAATTTCCATTAGGCTATTACACAATAAAAGTAACTCAGGCTAGCTCTAATTGGATGACAGCCTATACCCGGGTTGCACGTATAGCCTACTGCATTTTTGTTGTATGAATAGAATAGAATAGAATAGAATAGAATAGAATAGAATAGAATAGAATAGAATAGAATAGAATAGAATAGAATAGAATATCGTACAAGCAACAAACATTGTTTAACGCGAAGGAGCTATTTCTACATAACTGACTCCCAAAATGACGTTCATTATAAACATTCAGTTTGACTTAGTCATATTAACATGATTCAGGATCCATGCCTACGAGGTGCACGCGGGCAAACAACGATAACAAAAGCTGCCGTCTCAGCGCGCGGAAAAGCCTTATTTAAAAGTCTGTTTAAATCGACAGATCGTCACAAACCCTGAGACTGCGCGCATGTAACTACACCCCTTCCACTCTTACCGAATGGAAACGGACAAGACTACAATTAGAGACAACTTCCATGACCGGGGTAGCCTATTATTGATGAAGACATGCACGCGCACAGGTGACAACCCCCAGCTTCAACCTGAATCGCCGCGCAACATCCTCCAATTGGACTCGGGTATCTGTTATTGCAAACAAAGTTTCTGATTGCAGTTTATTTAGACTGATTTGTAAGTTAGTTTTGGACAAGCTCTTTAAACACATTCGAGATAGAAATACAGATTAGATAGATAGACACATAGAACATCCTCGAGCAAATGGATAACCTCTTTGGAGACATCTCATCATTTCCCACTCAAAGGAAGTAAAATATTAATTCTTGTCCGCGGGAGAGGAGTTATCAGCTGCTATCGACATGGAAAACAATGAATCAGTAAGCGGATAATTTTTATTCTCTTATGATGCATAAATAAATAAAACTTTTTTTAATTTGCAGCAATGTAAAAAGTGAAATAATGAAATATGGGTGAATTGAGCAAGTTTCAGTTTATTGAATCATGTTAAATAATGATTTTGAGTTTATTAGACCTGTTAATTTTGATGTTAGAATTTGAAGTCCATTTTTATTGTATGTATTATTTACCTAAAGCATTGTTTACAGTTTTGTAAAAGTCGATATTTAGACTATTCATTAATATGAAAAGTGACAATTGTGTTTAAAATAAAGGTTCTTTGGTGGGGTGTATGGATCCATGAAGAACCTTTGATATCCAAAGAAACTTTCCATTGCAAAAAGGGTTCTTTGTTGTGCATTAAGGTTCTTTAGACTATAAAATTGTTAGAAAAGAATGGTTCTTTAAAGAACCTTTCACAAAATGGTTCTTCAGGGTACCAAAACTGCTTCTTTTATCGCTGTGCAAAACCCTTCTTGGTTCTTCCTGGCACCTTTATTTTTAAGGGTGTAGGCCTATATATTGAAAATAAAACTCATTATTATTAGAATGACCAATGTTTACATTTAACTTTATTAAAGTGACAATTGTAGGTTATATATTTGTATTGGTTTGTGATCAATTCTATATCATGTTTCAAATACACAAGTTTGAATGGCACCCAGTGTGCAGACAGTAAACCATAAATAGGCTTTAAATGGTAGAAAGCGTCAAAACATTGTTTATTCATATAAATAAATACATTAAATTCACATTTATATGAATAGCAGCTTTACATAATGAGGTGACTGTCCGAGTAATATCCATCAGAAATGTACAGTTCTAAGATAATACAAATCATGCTTGCTAACATCATATAATCATTTATAGGCATATTTTATTTATACAATGATCTCGTTGAAGCAGTTATTAAGTTGTGATCATGATTACAATCTATAGAACATTTGTCAGTTGTGTATGTTGATCCAGAGTTGGTGTTGGCATCATCTCTTCACAGGTGTGAGGTAGAGACAGAAAAGCAAATGGAAAATAATTAGCATAGCTGCTGTTCAAAAGGTTTCAAGCAAAAGATAATCATGTGCATTTGATCTGATCTAACTGGAGAACAAGGTTATGAGATGCATGTGCTTAGCTAAAGAGGTGCGTCTTTAATCTAGATTTAAACTGGGAGAGTGAGTCTGAGACCCGAATGTTATCAGGAAGGCTGTTCCAGAGTTTAGGAGTCAAATGTGAAAACACTCTGTGTGACCTTAAAGAGCGGGATGGATTGGGTAAAGATTGGTTAAATGCACAGGAGCTAAACCATTTAGGAACTTATAAGTCAGTAGCAACTTTGTAATTGATATGGAATATATGGTTATATGATTTACTTGACCCAGTTAATTCTAGCAGCTGCATTTTGGACCAATTGTAGCTTGTTTATTGATGATGCAGGACAACCAGCTACACTGTAAAAAAAATCCCCGTAAAATTTACAGTAAAAAAACGGCAGCTGTGGTTGCCAGAACTTTACCGTAAAAAATATGGCAGTAACGTTTTAGGATTTTAGGGACAGCACCATATAATTTAAAGGTTTATATTGTAATGATTATGTTCACACTGTAAACAATTTACGGTAAAAAAAACATATTTAATTTACTGAAATAATGTTAAATTACCAACCTATTGAAATACTAATATCTGTTATGTACCTTTGATATATACTGACAACCACCAATCACAGTGGTGATGAGAGTCACATGATGAATCAAAGCTCATCACAAGCAGCTTTTAGGAGGACAATACTCATATATAGAAGGTGCACAGTGTCATTAAACACCATCATGGTAAAACACATGAAATTTAAAAAATGCAATAAACATTAATTTAACAACATCAGATGTAACATAAAACCCTAAAGTACATAACTGATTAGAAAAAACAAAGAAGAAACATAGTTATTGCAATGAAAATCCATTAAATGCGAAGTGTCACGCAAGGAATTCTGGGAATATATCAATTTACGGGTTTTCACTGTAAATTACACAATGACTTGTTCTTTTTCACTTCCAAAAAGGTATTTTACTGTACAATTAAATTAAATGTAAGGTTAGATCTATTACAATTATTCACCGTATATAGTATGGAAACTTTCTGTTAACCAATTAACTGATTTTCACCGTAGCATTTTTACAGTAAAATACCGTTAAAATCACAATAATTTTTTACAGTGTAGTAATATATTACAGTAATCTAGTCTAGGGGTTTTCAAACTGGGGTCCGGGGACCCCCAGGGGTTCTCCAGAAGGTTCTAGGGGTCCCCAGAAAAATTTCAGAGAATGAAAAGTCAAAGCAAAAATGGTTAAAGTCTAATGAACATTCAGTTTAATTTCTATGTTTCTCTCCTTTATTGCAATACTTTCCGGAATTGTATACGTTTGCTTTGTATCTTTCTAGTGAGTTTTTCTCACTATAGTCCCCATTATCTTGCTCACTGGGGTTGTAAGGCAATATTCTTAAAGGGATATTATATAATATATATTATAATTTACTCACCCTCAAGTTGTTCCAAACCTGTATGAATTCTCAGCAGCCATTGACAGTATTTTTTCCCACTTCCCACCTATATCTGCTTGCTTACAAACATTCTTCCAAAAACTTCCTTTGTGTTCATTCCCACAGGTTTGGAACAACTTGAGGGTGGCTAAATGATGACAGAATGTTTTTTTTTTGGTCAACTATCCCTTTAATGCAGAACAAGAGTGGCTTACATAGGCTACATTTATTGTGAAAGTAGTTATTCTGTAAAAACATATGACAAATGTTTGATAACGTTGGTAAATGTTTAACGGTGTTCCAGGACCAGGGCTGTGAGTCCCCTGTGTGCGCGGGCTGTGGCGCGCTGATCTCGGATCGCTTCTACCTGCTCGCGGCAGACAGACGCTGGCACGAGCGCTGTTTGAAATGTAGCGCGTGCCACGCTGACCTGGAGTCAGAGCTCACGTGCTTCAGCAAACACGGAGACATTTACTGTAAGGAGGACTATTACAGGTAAAATAAATGTATTACTAGCTGAACATATTTAACACCGAAATGAGACCAAATTGTTACTCGCCTCATTGCTAGTTGTCACGCTTTTACCCCAGCGAATATTTCTCAGCGTATAGGTTAATTTAGGTTCATTTGTGGGAAAAAATGGTTGAATTCTCACCATTATCCAACCTGAAAAAAGATGCAGTTAATTTAACAAACGTTGACCTTTAACCCCAATAGCGCGTCATGTTTTTATAGCGGCAATGTTGGCTATGTCACAATGTAAACCTGCTGTTTATTGACTGATTTGAGAAGAACAGCTGTAGTTGGCTATTTCATTATCTAAAGTTTAAAAACTCTTAAGGCATTAAAAAGGTCTTAAATCAGAGCAGAAAGTCTTGAATTCATAAACCTATATAATATAGGGTCTTATAAATGTTGCATGTATTGCAAAACAATTCATATCTTCCTCAGTATTTCTGTCCTGTTTTTCAGTACAGATATCTAAACCTCCTTAAATCAAGATACATTTACTTCAATATTTAATTAAGCATTTGCATCAAACTGAAGTGAGATTATGCTTAAAAAAACACATGTCTAAAAACTTCCCTTTGAATTAAGTTGATTTTTCTGAGCCCATTGGCAGATATATGTTCTTGTTTTCATCATAAACTCACTTAATTTTGACAGAGAAAAAAAACTAAAATAGCCTATTGTGTTTCTCCCTAGACATTTACAATTTGGAGAACATTGATGTAGCCTATTGTGTTCCCTTCATTCCTTAATTATATTTTTTTTACTTGGTCTTTAAAAAGACTTAAATTTACCATCACAAAACCTGAAGAAACCCTGAAAGAAGTCTACAACATCTTAAAAAATATTTTAGAAGATAGGTTAGGCTACCTATGCTAAATACCATTGTTCTGTGACAACTTGCCACAGTTCACACTTGTGAAAAGCTTCTTAATAAAGCCAACAATGATGTGTTCTCTTAAGTAGCAGGTTTTCTTCGCAAAGATGTGCACGGTGTCACCTGGGAATCTCTGCTGCAGAGATAGTAATGCGCGCCAGGGATCTGGTGTACCACTTGAGCTGTTTTTCCTGTGCCACCTGCGACAAAGTGCTGTTCACTGGAGATCACTACGGGATGAGAGAGACGTCAGTGTACTGTCGGGTACATTTCGAGGTGATGCTAAAGAGGGAATGCCATAAGGATTTGTATTATTCAGACGTGTCTCCAGTAGATCCAAATTCTGAGAGCAGCTCGTACAATGAAGGGACCCCTGTGCGCCGAGGACGGGCCCGGAAGAGGAAACATTTTGATGCAACTGACCATGGCACTTATAATTCAGGTAATGCATTTTAGATATTAGCATAATTGTAGCGTTATCTAGTGCTGTCAAATCGATTATTTGCGATGAATAGCCAAAGGTTTTGGGACACCTGCCTTTACATGCACATGAACTTTAATGACATCCCATTCTCAATACGTACGTACGGTTTAATATGAAGTTGGCCCACCCTTTGCAGCTATAACAGCTTCAACTTTTCTGGGAAGGCTTTCCACAAGATTTAGGAGTGTGTTTATGGGGATTTTTGACCATTCTTCTAGAAGCGCATTTGTGAGGTCACGCATTGATGTTGGACGAGAAGGCCTGGCTCTCAGTCTCCGCTCTAATTCATCCCAAAGGTGTTCTATCGGGTTGAGATCAGGACTCTGTGCAGGCCAGTCACGTTCCTCCACACCAAACTCATTCATCCATGTCTTTATGGACCTTGCTTTGTGCACTGGTGCGCAGTCATGTTGGAACCAAAATGTCTTGGTATGCTGAAGCATTAAGAGTTCCTTTCACTGGAACTAAGGGTCCAAGCCTAACCCCTGAAAAACAACCCACACCATATTCCCCCCTCCACCAAACTTAACACTTGGCACAATGCAGTCAGGCAAGTACCGTTCTCCTGGCAACCGCCAAACCCAGACTCGTCCATCAGATTGCCAGACAGAGAAGCGTAATTCGTCACTCCAGAGAACACGTCTCCACTGCTCTAGAGTCCAGTGGTGGCGTGCTTTACACCACTGCATCTGATGCTTTGCATTGCACTTGGTGATGTAAGGCTTGGATGCAGCTGCTCGGCCATGTAAACCCATTCCATGAAGCTCTCTAGGCACTGTTCTTGAGCTAATCTGAAGGCCACACAAAGTTTGGAGGTCTGTAGCAATTGACTCTGCAGAAAGTTGCCGACTTCGGCACACTGTTACAACTAACCCTGTGTTAGGTTGTGCCCCGCTCACCCCTAATGTAAACACAAAAATGTTAAGTTACTTGTGATTAATCAATTTGACAGCACTAATATTTTTATATTTTCATAAACTTACAGGATGCATTAATTGTAGCTATGTGGGCGCTCACATTAGCCTTTACATTGTGTTTTTTTTAATAATGAAAATGCTGTACTTCTTCAAAGAACCAGTTCCTTGCACTGAATTTTCACATGATCCTTCAGAAATCATTCTAATTGCTGCTCAGTTATTAATAATGGTTATTATCAATGTTGGAAACAGTTGCTGTTTAATATTTTTTTTGTGTAATAAAATAAATGCAGCCTTGAACATAAGAGACTTTTAAAAATATATAATTCCAAACCTTTGACCAGTAATGTATATATTCAATTTTGGGATTAACAGAATAAAAATGGTAATAGTTTTTTTTACAAAAATAGTCATACAAATACACAAATAAAAAATAAAATCCAATTGTTTCAAATGATTAAATATAGATATTGACTTCAGTAAATCATGTTCTACACAAAACGGTAAAAAATGTCGTAAATCGTCATAGTTCTGGAACTTTGTGCTCAAGTAAATGTGTGCAGAAGATGAAAATGAGAAGACAGTGTTTGCTATTGTTAATGCCCTGGCCTTTAGTGTTTGAGTGAGTCATATCAGTGATGATTAACTGTGTGCATGTGCTCTAGATGTGAGCGATATGGGTGTGGACCTGTCGGAGAGAGTGAGCTGTCAAAAGTCCAAACGCATGAGAACGTCTTTCAAGCATCACCAGCTGCGGAGCATGCAGTCCTTCTTCACCCACAATCACAATCCAGATGCCAAAGACCTCAAAGAGCTCTCCCAGAAAACCGGCCTCACCAAACGTGTGCTCCAGGTCAGAAAAACATCACCGTGTGTTGAACAGAAATGACCTCTGTTTGAGTTAGATATACAGTGGGCTCCAAAAGTCTGAGACCACGTTGAAAATGTGGCATTAAAAATCGAATGTAACATTTTGAAACAAATAAATGTTATGAAGAAAAATGAATAAGACATTTCTGAGATTCAGCACTATTTTTAGGTTACTAAAGAAAATTTGCAACATGGATCATGTGACTCCTTTGACGGTCAGATTTTCTTGTTTTCATTTTTAAAAAGGGTGTTCAGACTGCACAGACTGAATGGCAATTATGGGAGCTTGTTTTGACCATGGAATAAAAAAAATTTGCAAGATTTTATCTTATCTATCTTTATCTAAAGCGTTTTTTCTTTTCTTTCTAAGCTGCGAGTTTATTTCTCACAAATCGGACTTTATAATTGCGAATGTAGATATAACAATTGCGAGAAAAAAAGTTAGAATTGTGAGATAAAAATGTCACAATTACCTTTTTTAAATGCAAGATTATATCTGAGAAAAAAGTCAGAATTGCAAATTATAAATTTACTTTTTTCCTCAGAATTGTGAGATATAAATTAATTCGGAGCTACGGAAAAGGGAATAGGAATTGTTCCCAATTAAAATTGGGTATTTGGGACTTTTTATCTCACGATTCTGAATTTTTTCTTGCAAATTCTGACTTTTTCCCTCATAATTGTAAGATATAAACTTGGAATAATGAAAAAGTAGGAATTGTGTCTAAATTGCGAATTATAAATGTAAATTTTATATATATTTTTTTCCAATTTTGACTTATTTCTCGTAATTTTTAGTTTTTCTTTGCAATTTAGAACTTCATAACTCGCAATTCCAAATTTATAATTCACAATTCTGACTTTTTTTCTCAGGATTGTGAGATATAAACTTGGAATTACGAAAAAAGTAGGAATTGTGTCGGTTTTTTTTTTTTTATTCTCACTTATTTCTCGCAATTTCAAATTTATAAATCGCAATTCTGACTTTTTTTCTCAGAATTGTGAGATATAAATTAATCCGGAGCTACGGAAAAAGGGAATAGGAATTGTTCCCAATTAAAATTGGGTAATTGGGACTTTTTATTTCACGATTCTGGTTTTTTTTTTCTTGCAATTGCAAGTTTACATTTGGCAGATTCTAAAAAAAATTCTCACAATTCTAAGATATAAACTTGGAATGAAAAAGTAGGAATTGTGTCTAAATTGGGAATTATAAATGTAAATTTTATATATATATATATATATATATATATATATATATATATATATATATATATATATATATATATATATATATATATATATATATATATGTTTCTTTTTCCAATTTTGACTTATTTTTCGTAATTTTTCGTTTTTCTTTGCAATTCAGAACTTCATAACTCCTAATTCCAAATTTACAATTCACAATTCTGACTTTTTTTCTCCGAATTGTGAGATATGAACTTGAAATTACAGAAAAGTAGGAATTGTCCGTTTTTTTTATTTTTATTCTCACTTATTTCTTGCAATTCCAAATTTATAAAATCGCAATTCTTTTTTTCGACTTTTTTTCCCAGAATTGTGAGATATAAATTAATTCGGAGCTACGGAAAAAGGGAATAGGAATTGTTCCCAATTAAAATTGGGGAATTGGGACTTTTTATCTCACGATTCAGATTTTTTTCTTGCAATTGCAAGTTTACATCTGGCAGATTCTAAAAAAAAATTCTCACAATTGTAAGATATAAACTTGGAATGAAAAAGTAGGACTTGTGTCTAAATTGCGAATTATAAATTTAAAATGTATATAATTATATAACTTTCCAATTTTGACTTATTTCTCATAATTTTGAGTTTTTCTTTGCAATTCAGAACTTCATAACGCGCAATTCCAAATATATAATTCACAATTCAGACTTTTTTCTCAGAATTGTGAGATAAATTCGAAATTAAAAAAAGGTAATTGAGACTTTTTATCTCACAATTCTGACTTTTTTACTCAGAAATATGCGATATAAACTTAAAAAAATAGTCAGAATTGTGAGATCAAAAGTCACAATTACCTTTTTTATTTATATCCATGGTGGACACAAGATTCCACAGCATCTGACATGAAGCAGTGTATTGAGGCAGTGCTAACCACCCGTCTGTGACCTATGCCATCAAAGCAGCACGAGAGCGATTCGACAGCAGTCAGCTGGTTCATGTGCAGCTTCTCCAAAGCGGCTGCATGAGCTCTGATGATGACACAACTCTTTCACGATTGGCCGGACATGCGTTTCATGTTTTATTCTGACACCTTCAGTTCTGCTAATGATAATTTTTTTATTGGCATTGATGGTTCTATGAAGAACCTTTAACATCCATAGAAACGTTCCATTGAACAAAATCTTCTTTATAGTAGTTTAGATTATTATGTCCTTCACACTAAGAAAAAAAAATATTTCTAATTTCTAATCTTAATGTTTATTAGTTATACGTTTATCAAAATAAAACAAAATATATAGACAGAACTTTATTTGTATTTTAATAGTGTAGGTTATGTTGAACATTATTCTTGTCCATACAGGGGCTGTACACCGACCAGGCATAACATTATGACCCCCTTTCTAATATTGTGTTGTGTGTCCCAGTTTTGCTACCTAAACAGCCCTGACCCGTCGAGTCCACAAGACCCCTGAAGGTGTGCTGTGGTATCTGACACCAAGAAGTTAGCAGCAGATCCTTTAAGTCCTGTAAGTTGCGAGGTGGGGCCTCCATGGATCGGTTGGTTTGTTCAGCACATCTCACAGATCCTCGATTGGATTGAGATCTGGGGAATTTGGAGGCCAAGTCAACCCCTCAAACTCGTGCTCCTCAAACCATTCCTGAACCATTTTTGCTTTGTGGCAGGACGCATTATCCTGCTGAAAGAGCCACAGCCACCAGGGAATACCGTTTCCATGAAAGGGTGTACATGGTCTGCAACAATGCTTAGGTAGGTGGTACATGTCAAAGTAACATCCACATGGATGGCAAGACCCAAGGTTTCCCAGCAGAACATTGCCCAAAGCATCACACTGCCTCCGCCGGCTTGCCTTCTTCCCATAGTGCATCCTGGTGCCATGTGTTCCCCAGGTAGCAACGTGCACGCACCCGGCCATCCACGTGATGTAAAAGAAAACGTGATTCATTCCATTGCTCCGTGGTCCAGTTTTGATGCTTTCGTGCCCACTGTTGGCGCTTTCGGCGGTGGACAGGGGTCAGCATGGGCACCCTGACTGGTCTGCTTCTATACACAAAAAACTGTGATGCACTGTGTATTCTGACACCTTTCTATCAGAACCAGCATTATAATGTTGTCATAATGTTATGCCTGATTGGTGTATTTACAAGAATAAAGCAGCTTAGAAGTATAGGCAGTACATGAACTATTGAATGAAAAGTCTATTGCTACATGAAAACATCTGAAACGTCTGTGTATTTGACAAATATTGCATCTAATCCACTTCATCTGTGATAAAGGATGCAAACGCTGGGAAGCAGAAAGTGTCCCACTTGACCAATTTCAACCCCTCCACCGACTGCAAGCGGCAAATCTCACCAGTCGGTTCAATCTAGCCACAGCCGAAGTCAAACACACCTAAAATCTCTCATTCCCTAATGATGTCAAACCCTCATGATGGCTTTATTTTCTGCAGGTTTGGTTCCAGAATGCCCGTGCGAAATTCAGGAGAAACTGTCTATATCAGGAGAGCGTGGGAGTGGACAATGTTTCGGACAATTCCACCATCACGTCCCCATCGGTTCCTTCACCCGAACAGTCCCACGGATCCTTGAGCCCGTCCAGCCCCGCCGTCACTTCTCCATCTCAACACACACACACATCCTCGACACTAAACACAACAGCATTACCCATTCACAATGTACTCTCCCCAATGTCTTCGGAGTTCCTCTACCAGTAGTTTTTCATTGTTGTTATACCATATTGTCTTTAAAGTTAGTGTATTTGTTAGGTATTATTCATTAACTAAAGGAAAGTGAATGCCTTCTGGATTATTTGAAGCACCAGCACACAGTAAAAGAGAACCTCCAACATTACAGCCCTGTTTACTCCTAAGATGTGTTTTGGTCGATCGGACCACAAGTGAACAATGTTAAATACAGGTGTAAACGAGGTCTAAAACGTTTTGAGCTTGTCCACTTTCGACCACTTCCAGAGGTAGTCGAAAACGCATTAGACCACCGGATTGCTTTAGTGTAGACGCAGTGGTCGAATGTGTTCGAACAGCCACAAAAGACCATCTACCATCTTATGGGAAATGCGCTAGGCAGACGGGATTTAAACTTTGTCGGCTGGAGACCCATGGTTTGAAGATGAAAAACGTACCAAGCACAATGTTCTCTCACCATTCCTGATTTCAAACACACACACACACACACACTCAGAGTCTTGCGGCTCTCAGAGCAGAAATGAAAGCTGCTGCTCTCCGTATGTTTTTCTTTTGTCTCTGTGCTCTGTGTTCTTCTTGTCCATTAGATCGAAAGATCTGAAAAGGCCCATACATTTACCTGCCCCTCAAAGAATTCAGGACAGAAGTGGTTGAAAGTGGACAGTGCCTCAGTCTACGCTGTCATGCCATTTTGGCTATGTTTCAGAATGGCTACTAGCATAGGATATAATGCATATTATATATACAGCCTGTTACATTTTTAAAAATAGTTTGTTAATATGCAATATGCAAGCATGAACGTTTCAAACAGTCGCATCACTCGCATGTTAAATTGTCGTCACATGAAATCGTTGTTTTGTATGTCAGAAAGTTGCATCCACATATCGCCTTGAAAATAAAGTTATTTAGCAGTTTTTATTCAATTTTATATAGAAATGTCTCATGTTTTTTTTTTTTTTTAAGAAATTAATATTTTTATTCAGCAACAATGCATTAAATTAATCAAAAGTGACAGCATTTATAATGTTACAAAAGTTATTTTGAACTTTCCATTCATCAAAGCATGGTTTCCACAACAATATTAAAGGTCCTATGGCATGGATTTTTACATCATAAAATGTCATAATTTAGAAATAAAAAGCATTTTTTCTATACTGATGTTTGCCCTCTGGCTGAATGCCCTGTTTCAAGGGGCGTGTCTGCTGTGAGACTTCAGTAAAAACGCCCACTGTTGTGATTGGCTGACATTTTTGCATTTGAAATGAGTATCAGATCTTGTAGCGGAGGGGGCGTGGTTTAACAAGGTCTACGAGGCACGAGCCTGCCAGAGAGACGAATGGACCTGAGTTCACGTCTCAGTTCAGTGAACTTTTGTAGTTACTAGCATATACTTCAGGTTATTAGTTTATTTCTAGTCGGAGGGATTGTCACTCATGTCAGAAAGTTAGTAACTTTAGTAAATGATGGATCAGCGCTGACTCAAGACGCAAACCGTTTAGAACGATTCAGTCCAATTTTGTGAACTGGTTCGACCGGTTCACTAAAAAGAACCGGTTCAAAAGAACGATTCGTTCACGAATCGGACATCAATGGACCAGAGATGGAGCGATTGCTAACAAAGTTATTGTAACTACTGAGTTGTGAAAGCGCTGTCAGCGTAAGTTTATTTTGTTTGTATCTGAGAGTTCTGAATAAACACGAGTCTCAGTCACGCCGAGCCCGTCTTCCTCCTTATTGAATTCCAACTTTGTAACACATGTAATGTACCATTACAGCTCGTCCCCTTGGAATTATAAGGTTCTATCTGCGTTCTGAGCAGTTTTGAGATATTGAGCTTCAAAGTTTTTGCATTACATATAGGAAAATGTATATGGGGAACAAGTTTCTTTCAAACATGAAAATAACAGGGACCCTAAATGTATTCTAAATATACAATATCACAATCCTCTCAAAATTGTAAATGGGGATTTTTGGAATTGGTCAAATGCAGATAGAACCTTCTAATAAAAAAAAAACACTTTTCGATTAGAATTATAAGGTTCTATCTGCCAAAACATTATTTGAACATTAAATATAAAAATAATGTTGTAACAATGTCTCAACATGTGTTGGAAAGTAAAATGTTATCCTTTGACATTTATTTCATATTTTTAGTACTTCCATGTATTTAGGACATTTCAAATTAAGCAAGGTAGGTCTAAATATTTTGTCCAGTGCAGATGTTAATTTTTGGTACCAATATGGTGGGTAATTAAACACATTATTGCAGAAATTGTTAATCTTTCTTTTGTTTAGACAGAAAGCAGCTACTGTAATACATCTGAGCAGGATTTTATTCCACCTAAAGTGGGCCAGGTAAAATGGCTTTCTCTCTAGACATCAGTATGGCTGAAATAACATGCTAACATTTATTGTTGTAATTAAGACCCCATCAATTAAACTGTTGACTATTTGACCTTTTATGGCTTAATATTGTAAAAATTAAGACCTTTTAAGACTTTTAAAGCTGCAAGAAAACAGACATGCTTCAACAAATTAATTCATAAAGTTTAATAATCATTGAAAAATGATTCACTGACTATATGATGCCTGGAATTCGGGCTGCTGTCCTTGACAAGATCGTCAATAAAATTGTCGATCTTGAGGTTTCTTAAAAACTTTGCGTTGTGTGCCATAATTCTCACAGATATTGTGTGTCTGCGATCTTTCCTGTCAAGTAAAAAGCCGGCGACACGACCTATAAAGTTGATCCTGATTGGTCCTCTTCTGTACATTCGAAGTGTTGATTGGCTCACGCAGATAGAACCTTATAGAGCCAAGTCAGAGTTCGACTTTGTAGATAGAACCTTTTTGTTTTTCAATAAAAAGTCCCAAAATGTACACAACTTTAAAAAAAAAACATCCCATAATGTAAATAAGTTGTCACAGAATAAGAATATGTGAATAACTCAATTTTGACAAAAACGTCAGATAGAACCTTATAATTCCAAGGGGACGAGCTGTTGAGATGAACGAGTTACGAGTAAGGAAAGGGAGGTAACTGTTCCTGTTATGACGTCATAACAGGAAAATTCAAGATCAGCTCATCTGAGCTGTAATTTTCTTAAAGGCAGAGAAAGACAGCCAGAACTCGGTTTACACGGATCAAAATTTCTAGCCACTTGGGGACAATATTCAGGCTAGGGGAACTCCTATTAATGTTGAAAAACCATAAAATGAAAAATTTCATGCCATGAGACCTTTAAGCAACTGTTTTCAACATTGAGAATAATAACAAGTCTCTTGAGCAACAAATCATCATATCAGAATGATTTTTGAAGGATCATGTGACACTGAAGACTGGAGGAATGATGCTGAAAATTGTTTTAAAATGGTAATAATATTTCACAATATTACTGTTTTTACTGTATTTTGATCAAATAAATGCAGCCTGGGTGAGCATTAAAAAAATCTTACCGACCCCAAACTTTCAACGGTAGTGAATGTCACTGATATCAGGTGTAAATCACCCTTTTAGAGAGCTGAATTGAACAGTGAAGTGTACTTGCACAAGCATACAAACACATATAACCTACATGCAGTATCAGATTCATTTACTGCATGTAGGCCTATGTTAGGGTGACTATATTTTGATGACCGGAAACCAGGACACTCGGCCCGGCAATGAGATACTCAAATGATACTCGAAGTTTACTCAAAGATTCTTTATTAATTTCCCCCTCTGTATGGATATAACATTGTTATATTAGGGCCAGGACAGGACTTGAAAACAAGGACATGTACTGGGAAAACAGGACGTTTGGTCACCCTACTATACGTGTCTGTAGGCTTGTATTCCACATGTGGAAACTTTGTTTTGAACTTTGGGGGGAAGATGTTTGTTTATCCATCACTGGAGTGTGTGGTGTTTTGATTATTTAACCCTGGTGGCGTGTGTGTGTTTGCTTATTGTGCGAATGTGTGTGTAAAGTTTATCCAGCGCAATTATCCTGGTCCCTGCTGAGGTGATTGTGGTCTGCATTGTGCAGTTACGAGCTGAGACTGAAGTCTGCCAGTGCTGGCGAGATTGACTGGAGCTACACGGTCACAACATCAAAAAGAGAAAGAGATTCGCTGCTGTCTTTCTTCCATGACCGCACTGTTTTATTAGCTGCTAATTAAGTTTTGCATGGCAAAAATTCGGAATTTCTCTTCGTTAAGATGTCTGTATAACATTATGCGTAGTCATCGCAAAAATATTTTTCACCCGGAAGATGTAGAGGAAGAAGAACGTGGAAATAATGAAGGAGGGTGACTTGATTTGGAATTTTTTTTTTTGCATACTGCACATTTCATACATGATGTGGTTTACCGCGACCAATGTGTTTGTGTGTGTGTGTGAGTCATTGACCGTAAAAATAGGTGTGCGTGTGGTTACGCATGTGTGACTTTATGAATGACAGATTGTTTACACTTACATGCACAGACAAATTTATCTGAATTTTTTTCTTCTTTTATTTTTATCCTAGCATGGTTTAACTTGCAAATTCTAAATCCTATGTGTATTATATACTAAAGTGGTTAATGTGTTTTCTTCTTCTTCTAATAGCTATACACGAACGTGTAACTTTGGGTTCGATTTTATTATCGATCGTTATTAAATGTAATATGTTTTAAAATGTAATGTATTCCTATGATGCATTGCAAAGCTGCATTTTCAGCATCATTCCTCCAGTCTTCAGTGTCACATGATCCTTCAGAAATCATTCTAATATGCTGATTTGCTGCTCAATAAACATTTCTTAATATTATCAGTGTTGAAAACAGTATTTTTTTGTGTGTGGTGATGAAACTGATCACTTTTTTCCAGGATTCTTTGATGAATAGAAAGTTCAAAAGAACAACATTTATTTTAAAGAGAAACATTTTGTAACATTATAAATGTCTTTAATGTTATTTTCATCGATTTAGTGCTGGTTTTTAATCTATTTAATATATTTATTGATGTGCTCCAGAAATACCATGATAATGGTATCCTTTGTCAAAAAAAAAAAAACATGGTATTGACACATAGACCTCGAGGGGGCGCTACTGAATTTCAAATGACTGAAATGCCTTATGATTGCTCAAGAAAGAATCATAAAATAAAAAAAAATCACACATCCATCCATTCATAGTTCCTCTATAGACACACACATACACACACAATGAAAAAGCAGAAGTTCTCCACACACTCTCTACAGTTTTATGTCACTTTTTTAATGCTATAAAAAGAGATCTTTGCCACTTCCTCCAGCACAGCGCATGCCAAACACCACTGTGTGTCTGCAACAGCAAACCTTTGACATGCTGCCTGTTAGTGTTAAGGCAGACACGTGTCTGAAAGTATTTGCTCATAATTTCCCCACAAGAATGATAACTATTCAGGTTGAAAGTGAGTGTGTGTGTGTGTGTGTGCGTGTGTGAGATAGAGAGAGGTGGGAGATACAGCAAACTCTAGAAAGACCAATTGACCAAATCAGACCACATGAAAAGTCTAGGGGTTTTGCTGTGGTACGGTTTTATGGGGTGATACTGAAACAATGTCGTCATGACACTATCATAGAATATGAACTTGTCTGAATTACCCATCTTAAAGTTAAAGGTCAGGTTTGAGACATATTTGGCTGTAGAACTCCATCAAAGTCATATAAATGTTTAAAAGTCACATAATATGTGCAATCTATACCAGAAATATAAATCCTGGACATTCAATACCCAGCATCATCCTAAGGATGATTCATTGTTCTCCATTATAATGAATTTAGTCAATATTTCATGAATTATTATAGTCAATTATTATTATTATTATTATTATTATTATTATTATTATTATTATTATTATTATTATTATTATTATTATTATTATATGGTCGAGGTATTATTGTCACATTTAAATAAAATATTAAAAAAACAATAAAATAATTATTTGACTAATTATATATATATATATATATATATATATATATATATATATATATATATATATATATATATATATATATATATATATATATATGTATATATAGCCTAATATAACAATAAAATAAATATTGGACTCGTTATTTTTATTGTGATGACTATTACTATTATTTATTAGGGAATAGTGGTTGTATTATTATGTCATATTTAAATAAAATACCTAATATAATATATAAAGTATGATTGCATTTATTAGTATTATTATTATTAGGCAGTGGTGATATTAATGTCACATTTAAATAAAATATGTAATATAACAATAAAATAAATATTGGACTAGTTATTATTAGTATTATTATGTATTAGGTAGTAGTGGTTATATTATGTTAAATTTAAATAAAGTAATATAATATAAAAATAATTATTGTATTATGATTTTTATTACTATTATTATTAGGCGGTGGTGATATTATTGTAGGATTTAAATCAAATATATAATATAACAATAAAATAAATATTATTTATATTACTCATTATTTTTATTATTATGATTATTATTCATATTATTCAGGTAGTAGTGGTTGTATTATTATGTCATATTTAAATAAAATATAATATATTATAAAAGTATAATTGCATTTATTATTATTATTATTATTATTATTATTAGGCAGTGGTGGTATTAATGTCACATTTAAATAAAATATATAATATAACAATAAAATAAATATTGGACTAGTTATTATTATTATTATTACTACTATTATTATTTATTAGGTAGTAGTGGCTGTATTTTGTCAAATTTAAATAAAACACGTAGGTTAATATAAATTATTATTGTATGTATTAGGATTTTTATTATTACTATTATTATTAGGCAGTGGTGATATTGTCGGAATTAAATAAAATATATAATATAAAGATAAAATTACTACTGAACTACTTACTTTTGTTCAATTATATTATTATTATTGGGATAGAAGTGTCAGATTAAAAATAAAATTATTATTATTAACAATAACTACTTATTTAAATTATTATTACGTGATAAATGTGTGTATTACATTTGATTTTCACATTTAAAATAAAATAAATAATGTAAAAATGACATGATTAAATTATTGGACCACTTATTATTGTTAAAAAAAACCCTGAATGACATGTCCCCCCCCTGCAGGGTCTCATGCAGAAAGTGAAGGACACGAGTGGTTCACTGCAGTCACAGATCACAGACATGTGATGCGCGGGGTGTGACTCAAACTTGCGTGGCCCGTGACATTAGTGAGTCTGGAAACTGACCAAAGGGGCTTCGCAACATTTTTCAGCACTGTAAATGTCTCAGGCACCGCGCTGGAGAGGTAAGTGGAACTACTGCGTGACTTTTAACCCGATTTGTTGAAAACACGATGCTCGTGACGGTCGCGCGCCTAACGATAAGGTGTTACAGTTGCACAACGTGTTAATGTAGAATACAAAGCTCTCATTGGGGAGCATAATGTCGCTCTAGTAGGCTACAGTAAAAAAGAGAGAGAATCTAAAAGAACACAAGGCTGTTTCGTTCCTTTGGATTAAACTCGCATGTAACGTGCACATGCTTTAGTTCACGTCTACTGCTCGTGCGCGGAAAATAGATCTGTTTTGAAAGTTCATGCATCTGTTTTTCTTCATATTAGGGCCTAGTTTCGCTCCTTTATATCTTTCCAAAAGCTTAAATAAGAATAAATAAACCCAACACAATCGTATCGCACTGTAAATGCTGTGTAAGGGAAATTAGCAAGTATAAAGGAAACATTGAATATGTTCCTCTAGTTTAACGGGAACACCCACCTTCACACTGTAACTTCGACTATATGTGCAAATGTAAATTACAGTTTTTAATCAACACTTGCACGCGACCGTGGCTCATTTATGATGGTAATAAGTCGCTTTTAATGTTCAGTTATTTGTATGCAGAGCGCTTGTTTCTTATAAGGAAAAGCTGACTCCGCCCACACACACGGTTTGTTTGTATCCATTCACGTGTTTTTTGGACTCAAAGTAGCGTTTTTCTCCCGTTTCATTAAGATGACTCATACAAAATGACAATTGCAGGAAACATGTTAAACAAAAAAACATTGCATTCTAGCAATGAACAGAAATTAAATATGTAATATATAATTTAAACAAATATTTTTGAATATATGGATATGAGGCAAAAAAAATATTTTTATATTATTTATTATATAAATAAAATACAAATCTTATATATTTTCAAAGGGGATATAAAGTAATTGGGTATTTGACAGATTTTATGCTAAAATTAATACACAGACACTTTACTGTAGCTAGATTTGATGAACTATAGCGTGTCACACTGCTGTCTACATTTTTGCAGTGTTTCCTCTTAATGTCAAGATATTTAGGCTATACAAATGTATTAGTTAAAGTTGCATTGAGTATATGCATGACTTGATATACTAACATTTGTTGTTTTCACCGGGGCACGTTCATTGCAAAACAAGTCAAACATTGATGATATGACCAAATGATATTATCATGCAGGTCTCTCTCTCTCTTATGTGTGTGTGGGGGTTTCTGTGCATGCTCAGGGTTTTTTGGAAGTGAGATTGTGGATGTGTCGGGGTTTTTTTGCGTTTGAGACAGTGGAGTTGTTAGATCTGTAGCATTTGATCGAGCGGAAACACAAGCGCATGACTCAGAGTCAGCGGAAGACTAACGTAGGTCACTTCCTCAAGACCATAATGTTAATATAGTCAAATCTTCTTTTAACCTTAACCTTAAAAGTTTGTTGGAAGTGGCCTGTCCATAAAACATGGCCAATATTTGCAACCTGATCTCAAAGAAAGATTTTTTCATGAGCCGAGGATTTCGTATGATTTCTTAAGGTGTGCAGTGTATGAAAATGAAAATAATTATAATAAGTATAATTAGAATTGTATAAACAACATGATTTTTTGAAAAAGGTAACTATTTTACGAGATGTAGATTTCATATGAATTCGTACGATGGGAATTTTATGAAAAAGTAGGATTTTGTTTGAAAAACGTAACTATTTTATGAGTTAGTGATTTCATGTGAATTTGTCCGATGTGAATTGTATGAAATCATGATTTTTTTTGAAAAACGTAACTATTTTACAAGGTGGCGATTTCGTATGAATTCGTAACACGCGAGTTGTATGAAAACAGGATTTTTTTTTGCAAAACGTAACTATTTTACGAAGTCACGATTTCATATGAATTTGTACGATGTGAATTGTATGAAAACATGATTAAATGATTTTGTTCGTACGATGTGAATTGTATGAAAACAGGATTTAAAAAAAAAAACTTAACTATTTTACGAGGTGGCGATTTTCGAAGGAATTCGTACGACATGAGTTGTATGAAAACAGGATTTTTTTTTGCAAAACGTAACTATTTTACGAGGGCACAATTTCATATGAATTCGTACGATGTGAATTGTATGAAATCATGATTTTTTTTGGGAAGATTTTACTATTTTACGAGGTGGCGTTTTCGTATGAATTTGTACCATGTGAATTGTATGAAAACATGATAATTTTGTACAATGTGAATCGTATGAAATCATGATTTTTTTTTAAAAACGTAACTATTTTGCGAGATGGCGATTTCGAATGAATTCGTACAACGTGACTTGCATGAAAACAGGATTTTTTTTGTAAAACGTAACTTTTTACGAGGTCACAATTTCATATGAATTTGTACGATGTTAAATGTATGAAAACATGATTAACATTTTTTGTTCGTATGATGTGAATTGTATGAAAACAGGATTTTTTTGAAAAACGTAACTTTTTTAATGAGGTGGTGATTTCGTATGAATTTGTACGATGTGAATTGTATGAAAACACGATAAAAAAATTGTATGATGTGAATTGTATGAAAAGACGATAAAAAAATAGTACGATGTGAATTGTATGAAATCATGATTTTTTTGAAAAACGAAACTATTTGACGAGGTAAGCGATTTCGTATGAATTCGTACGACGTGAGTTGTATGAAAACAGGATTGTTTTTTGCAAAACGTAACTATTTTACGAGGTCACGATTTCATATGAATTTGAACTATGTGAATTGTATGAAATCATGATTTTTCTGAAAAACGTAACTAATTTACGAGGTGGCGATTTCGTATGAATTTGTACAATGTGAATTGTATGAAATCATGATTTTTAAAAAAAAAACGTAACTATTTCGCGAGATGGCGATTTCGTATGAATTCGTACGACGTGAATTGTATGAAAACAGGATTTTTTTGTTAAACGTAACTATTTTATGAGGTGGTAATTTCATATGAATTGTATGAAAACATTATTTAAAAAATTTTGTTCGTACGATGTGAATTGTATGAAAACATGATAAAAAATGTGTTTGTACGATGTGACCAAGCCTGTAGTGCTCCTCTCAGAAACTGAAGCCTCCACGCCTTCGATCGCCCCCCGGTGGCTGATCCCAACATAGCTCATAAACTCCACCTCTCCATGTATTAGAATGGACGCAAGACACACTAAACAATTCAATTACACTTCAAAAACGTAACTATTTTACAAGGTCACAATTTCATATGAATTTTTACGATGTGAATTGTGTGAAAACATAGGGGTTTTGAAAAACGTAACTTTTACGAGGTGGCAAAGAATTCGTATGATGTGAATTGCATGAAAAGTATGATCTTTTTGAAAAGCGTAACTATTTTGAATTGCAGTTTCGTATGAATTCGTACAATGTGAATTGTATGGAAACGTATGTTTTTTTGAAAAACGTAGCCTATATATTTTACAAGGTGCTGATTTCATATTTATACAAATTTATATGATTCAATCACCAATTTATCAAAATATAAATTTGTTACAAATTACCATAAAATTGCGTTGGCCGACAAAACACCATCAGGGTAACACACATTACAATAAAATAATGCAATAAACATTAACTGAAGTGAAATGGCTTCTCTAACAAGAATAAATGTAGGTTGAGACTTGATTTTGTTCATCCGGAATTGATTATATGGTTGTGGTTTGGTATTGGTGAGTAAATACGTCATCGAGAGAACAGAAGAGATGTCACTGCAAGACAGAGGGGAAGTTATTTTGACTAAAGATAATGTGCATGGATAAATCATTTAAAATATATACTGCAGTATTACATTAAAAATAAGAATTGTCCATTTTGATTTCATGGTCATTTTAACTAATTAACTAATCTAGCAATTTAACTTTTTTTTCTGTAAAAATTACAAACTTTTTTTACAGTGTGTTAATCGCACAGTGTCTACTAAACATTTTTCATACAGAAAAGTCAAACTAGACACAGTATACATACACTTATGAAAGAGTAGTGATGTAGTATGCCATTTTAAACATAGCCATTAATTCCTGTTAGATGATGCTTGTCGGGTTTCTAAGTATTCTAGGGTTTCTAAGAAAAATGTGAATTATCTCTAACCCATCTGAAAATACAAACCGAAAGCACACATGAGCACATGTGGTCTGTGGTGTGTGTTGCACATCCAGATGTGTCTTTGTTAAAATGGTCCGGTGTGTGTGTGTGTGTGTGTGGCACTGTTGCAGGCGGTAGATTCTTCCTTTGCGTTTTTCTTTGCATGAATGGAAGGAAACTGGTACAGGACCGCCGTCTCCTTCCCCTCCACAAAATTTCTTTTTCATTGTTTTTTTCTTCTATTTTATGAGAGCAGGAAATGTTTTTTTACTTCTTTGAACGAGAAATATATGTGCTCTGAGTAGTGTGACTTATTTCAATAAATGATTAGCTACAGTATGATTAAATAGTTTTCAGCAATAATACCTTACTCACAAAGAGTTGACAGTCTGTTCTGTATTAGTGTAGTATAATTTTCTAACTAAATTGCACTGGTTTTCCCATAGTGGGAGATCAAAGTCCATTAAAATAATATATTTACAATCACCAGCGACTTTAGGAACACTTTGCTAGTACTGGGTTGGTCGCCTTTTGCTTTCAAAACTGCCTTAATTCAACAAGGTGAAGGAAACATTCCTCAGAGATTTTGTTTCATATCATGATAGCATCACGCAATTGCTGCAGATTTGTCAGCTGCACATCCATAATGCGACTCTCCCGCTCCACCACATCTCAAAGCTGCTCTATTGGATTGAGATCTGGTGACTGTAGAGGACATCTGAGTTCAGTGAACTCATTCTCATGTTCAAGAAACCAGTTTGAGAAGATTTGAGCTTTGTGACGGTGCATTATCCTGCTGGAAGTAGCCATCAGATGATGGGTCATAAAGGGATGGACATGGACATCAGCAACAATACTCTGGTCGGCTGTGGCGTTTAACCCTCTGGGTTTAACCCTCATTTATGGATCACACTCAGGACCTTCAGGTCAGAAAAGATTTGAGTAAAATCAATTAAATATATTTTTGTTCAATAATATTTTTTATTTTCTCTTTTGGTGTTTTGAGATAATTTTATGATTTATAATGAATATTTATGCAATAATTATGACCCATTTTTTCCCATTGAATATAATAAAAAAATGTATATATATATATATATATATATATATATATATATATAATTTTTTTTAAATTTTTTTATTAAAGCTGTTTTTCATTTAAGAGTCAAGCCTAGGCCTCATGAAAGCAATTTTTTGAATGAGATTGGTGCCATCCGGTGGACACATTGAGCATTTTTATCACGCAATAGCACATTTTTACCACTATAGTGGATCTTGCGTTTTATAAAAAAAAAAAAAAAATCGTAGCTTTATCAGAATGGTCCGAAACTTGGTGACTTTATTGGTACTTGGTATATGAACACCCCAAAAAATTGGGGACAGGATTTGAAAAGTCTAAGTGGTCGTAAAAAAAAAAATAGTCACACTCAGGACCTTCGGGTCAAAAATGACCCTCATAGGAAATGAATGGGAAATTGGCAAAAATATGAAAATACAGAGTTTTTTTTGTGCATACAATCTACAAATCAGCCAGGATGCAGAAAAAAGGACTCAACAGTGAAGGGGTGAATCTCTAAAACATCAAGAGTGCAAAACAGACAATAAAACTCACACACACACACACACACACACACACACACTTATACATACAAAAACACACGCACACACAAATGAGCCATTTGTGTGTGCCATTCCAAAAGCTAATTGTGTTTTTGTGTGTGTGTGTGAGAGAGTTTTTTTGTATGTTTTGCACTCTTGATGTTTCATATACCAAGTACCAATAAAGTCACCAAGTTTCGGACCATTCCGATGAAGCTACACATTTTTTTTTTAATTATAAAACGCTTCAGGTCATTTTTGACCCGAAGTACCCCAGAGGGTTAAACAATGATCAATTGGTACTAAGGGGCCCAAAGTGCACAAAGAAAATATCCTCCACACCATTACACTGCCTGAACTGTTGATACAAGGCTGGATGGATGCTTTCATGTTTCAATTCTCACCCTACCGCCTGAATGTCACAGAAGAAATCGAGACTCATCAGACCAGGAAACGTTCTTCCAATCTTCTATATTCCAATTTTGGTGAGCCTGTGTGAATTTTAGCCTCAGTTTGCTGTTCTTAGCTGACTGGAGTGACTCCGGTGTGTCTTCTGGTGCTGTAGCTCATGGTTATAGCGAATGGTTATTTGAGTTACTGGAATGACCAGCTGGAACCAGTCTGGTCATTCTCCTCTGTCCTCTGGCATCCACAAGGCTTTTTTGCCCACAGAACCGCCGTTTACTGGATATTTTCTCTTTTTCGGACCATTCTCTGTAAATCCCAGGAGATCAGCAGTTTCTGAAATACTCAGACCAGCCCGTCTGGCACCAACAACCATTTCACATTCAAAGCCAATAAAATCACCTTTCTTTGCCATTCGGTTTCTCTGCTTGAACTTCAGCAGATCATATTGACCCATGGCTCTTTGTCAATTCCAAGAACGCAATGTTCTTGTGGAGACCGGTCTTGCCAGGCGACCTCGAAAGAACGAACTTGGAAGGATGCGAGGACACAGAACGCATCCTTGTGAGAATTGAGATATACTGCGACCTTGACAGTCCCAGCATATTGGAACGACCAATGCACAATAATTAATAATTTGTTACATTTATATAGTGCTTTTCTAGGCACTCAAAGCGCTTTACATGGAAGGGGGGAATCTCCTCAACCACCACCAATGTGCAGCATCCACCTGGATGATGCGACGGCAGCCATATTGCACCAGAACGCCCACCACACACCAGCTGATTGGTGGAGAGGAGACAGAGTGATGAAGCCAATCGAATATATACAGGGATGATTTGGAGGCCATGATGGACAGGGGCCAATGGGCAAATTTGGCCAGGATGCCGGGGTTACACCCCTACTCTTTATTTTTAATGTCCACAGAGAGTCAGGACCTCTGTTTAACGTCTCATCCGAAGGACGGACAAAAAATACACCATAACATCACAAACAAATGTCATAACCTATTGAAACAGTTATTTCATATTATAGACATTATTTTCATATCATTTTATATAAATGTTTATTTTACCATTTTTTTTGAGCCTACTATGCTTTGTCAATGTTAAAGTTATTTTTAATATGGCAATAAAATACTGCAGGTTTTCTTCAGGGTATCACTTTATTAAAACGAAGCAAAACAAACAGACTAATGCTCACTTTTACGAGCCGTCACGTATTTGCCAGCTTACGGCGGGAATCTCTTATGTGAGAACGAGAAGTTTAAAGCGTACAGGCTTCCGTGCGTCGACCGCCCGCAGCGTCTTCTGGGATTTTTAACGGTTGAGGATTCTCTCAAGTCGGCATTCGATGCATCCTCGATATCAAGAACACATCCGGGTACTTTCATGTGTCCTCTGTACTTGCGTTCTTGACTATGACGTAGAGCGAGGACGCAAGATCGCTGAAGAACACATATTGAGAAACAGCCCATGTCTACATGCCTAAATGTGATTGGCTGATTAGAAATTTGCTTTAACGAGCAGTTGAACAGGTGCACCTAATAAAGTGGCCAGTGAGGTTTTTGTGTGTGTGTTTGCAAATAAATGTTCCTAAATAGTTTTTTTGTGGTGATCTACTTTCATATACACTCTAACACACATAGCGGATATTGCGGTTTCACTCTTGTAAAGTGCCTCTTTCAAAATATTTGTATAAAGGTTGTTCATAACATTGAAGTAGTGCTCGCTAATCCGCTAACATGCTTATTCTGCTAATCACTCTTTATTATGGCTCGAAGGCACAGAATGTTACAGGCACCGCAGTTTGTGTGCATTTGTGAATGTGGGTCAGTAGGTTTGTCTGGAGTTTGTTTAAAATAAAACAGGACTTGTTTATACATGTCATGTCGCACAGTGTGGAAGAAAACATGTGCCCTGAAGACTACACACCCTCATGCCGATAATCCTATGGTTCTGCAACATACCTGCAATGTATTATTTTCTCACTTTTCTCTGGTTACACCTATCTGATACCTGGATCAGTACTACTGACACCAAAACTCTCCTTTTTTAACATGTCAGTTATCAGGCAGACGAGACCGGTCTAGTCTATTAGGCTTGGTCATTATGTCAAGCTGAAAAAAAGCACCAGATGCAATTGCATCAGGTATCAGAAACACTATCTGGATAAAATGTGTATCCCTGCACATCTCTAGAAGTCAAACATTATATGCACCAGTGTTTTATCTTTTGATCCTAATGTGTCCTACACATGTAGTACCTAAAATGTAGGAAATTCCCTTAATATGTTGAGCGTGGGTGATTGTGAAAAAATCTGCTGAAACAAGGCGATAAGAGACTAGAAGAATTTGTGTAAAAGCATTTGTGCATGTTATCATCAAAATCATTTTCTGCTGCTTATAGTAGGGAAGTATGCAATGTCGGATGCAGGCTAAAGGCTACATCTAACGCTGGTAGGTCATGTGATAATGACAGCATGGTGAATGTATGTCCTGATTACGTTACACACATTTATACTACATAATGTACTTTTTTAGCAGTCGTTACAAAATAAGTTCCCACTCAACAGAGTATGCGATTTCGGACGCAGCCTAAGATTATTGTTAAAGGGGTAGTTCACCCAAAAACTATCCCATGATTTATTCACCCTCAAGCCATCCTAGGTGTATATGACATTCTTCTTTCAGACGAATACAAATATATTATAATGGCAGTGAATGGAGAACGAGATTTTGAAGCCCAAAAAGGGCATCCATTAGGGATGCCACAATTCTCAATATAATATTGAACCGTTCGGTACGGCATTCACGGTTCAATATGCGCTTGTGAATTGCGTTTTTTTCGGTTTTGCATTGAATTAATTATTTTTCTACAAATTCTATCATTTGCCTCCATCCCAAATATACTGAACAACGCAACATATATTCACATCACACGTTAGTGGTAGAGTTATAATCACGGAACACTAGTTATTCACAATCACGAAAGCTCATTATTTGCATGCGCTTTAAATCCTTGCCGGTTAAACATTTCATTCGCGTGCTTTAGGGATGGGCGATATCTTATCGTTTGCGATATACCGGTAAAAATTCTCCCCACGATAAGAATTTGTCTTCCCGCGATAATAACGGTAAAGCCTAGTTGATAGCGCGACCCATCCGCACCGTGCCACCGCTGGCCGTCTCTTGATGCTTAAAGCGTTTACTTTATGATGGCCGCGGTGGCTGCGTTCGTCAATTTGTTAAGCTGAACGGGGGTTGGAGAGAGATTTGTCTTGTGGTGCCCCCCGCAGCACTCGGTGTCCTAAGCGCCGCGCAATGGGAGCGGCGGCACTGAATCCGCATCTCACGTGCAGAGCGAAAACTACTATGGCGGAAGCGTTCATAGCTAAACGACTGGCTACCTGAGGGCAATCTGAACCATACAGATGTATTTTCACTCGCTGAGCACTTGGACTGAGCGCTTGAGAGATTCGCTCTGTCTCAATCGATCGGTAAAGCACACTATTTCAGTTCATCTCAATGAATGCGCAGTATTTGACGCGCAGTAAACACTAGTGTGAGGCGCGACTGAGAGCGCTCAGTGTTTCACACACACTCACAGAGAGAGCGAGAGAGCCTTATACCACACAGAATTGACGTGCTACATGTAAACAATATCCTTTGTTGTATTTTCCTGTAAAATAATGGCGTTTATTTGGAATTATTCAGCCTTTCATGAACAGGAAGAACCGAATGCACAAACGGGAATCTCATTGGCTGGTGTGCACCTATTACTGTGCCTGTTTTGATTTCAGCAAATCAGTTTGAATGAGCGCTGACAACGTGATTAATATTCATGAACCCAGAAGCTCATTATTCCTTAGTGCAGTTTATTTTTATTAGTAGAAGAATTTGTGGTATTATCAACTCAAATTACTGAAGTTCTATCAATAAATCTTTATTTTCAACTTTTTTGTAATCTGAAGACATTTTTGGGATAATTACTTTAGCTGTTTCTGCTATTTTTACCACTGTTTGCACCATGAGTGTATGAATAAATACAGAATCAGTTTACATGTAAAACTTGTCATTGATTTCAAAATTATTATTGTTTGTATTGTGTGATGTTTTTTTAGCACAGTTGCACTATTTAAACATTACCTGCACTTTTACAGAAGACAATTATATCTGCAACTTTTCCATTTCTGAAAAGGCTGGTGTGGAATTTTACATAAAAAATAATAATTAATTATATATATAATATATATATATATATATATATATATATATATATATATATATATATATATATATATATTTTTTTTTTTTTTTATTTTTTTTTATGTATTATAGGAGCCTATTTGATGACATGTACGTTTTACTTTAGATCATTGTTTGTTTTTCTGAAACTCGCAAGAATGCATGCAGTTCTCACTTGTATCCAAAAACATGGGGAATGATACTACATTTATCGTCATTGATATCGTTATCGCAATAAATACTAGAAAATATCGGGATACATTTTTAAGTCCATATCGCCCATCCCTAGCGTGCTTATGCACGGTTTTAACATGCGCTTTTCCGAGCGCGCGCACTAAACGCCTGTCAAACACGCGTTTGCTGGACTAAGAAGTCGTCTTACTGCGCTAATCCTGTCAAATACACACAAAGTTAACATAAACACAGTCTGTTATGTCTAAAGTGAAAGAAAAATCGGTGTGTGTCTGTATATCAGATGATCGCAGGTCTTAAATTGACAGCAGCGCAGCCTATAGTGGACACGCTGTCCTTAAAGGGACAGTTCACCTCCAAAATTAATTCATTATTTACTCTAAAATTGTTCCAAACCTGTATTCATTTCTCGATGACAGAATTTTATTTTTTTAAGTGAACTATCCCTTTAATGTTAATACAACAACAAAAGACAAAGAGAAAATCACTCACTGCTCTTGACTGAAAAACGAATACAGTAGCTTTAATAAGAATCCGTGTATATTTTATAGTGAAGTCTATGTAGTGTTTTATTTTTACATTTATTCATTCAATTTCATACTTAAATGCTGCTTTACAGCTCTGAGCTGCCAGTATAAATCTTTATATATATTTATTTTATATTATACAATACACTAGGAATGTGTACAAGGGTTTTTTTTTTTAAAGTAAAGTTTTAAGTTTAAGTAAGGTTTTTCAATTCTTTTAAGTAAAATAAAGAAAGAGTATTGCAATAAAAAATAGTCTTTTTTCTCCTTTACCTCTTGCTGTTCCTGTCGCCTAATAATAGAATAACAAAAAACTGATGTGACAAGCCATCAGAACCGAACCGAACCGAAAACCATGGTTAAAAACCGAGGTATGTATTGAACCGTGGACTAACTGTATTGTTGCATCCCTAGCATCCATCCATCATAAACATACTCCGCACGGCTCTGTGGGATTAATAAAGGCCTTCTGAAGCGAATCGATGCGTTTGTGTAAGAAAAATATCCATATTTAAAACTTTAACAACTAAAATAACTAGCTTTTGGCAGGCGGCCCGAAACGCGATGTAGGAGTAGCATAAGCTTTGACGCCTCTCGTGGTTCATACAAATAGTGCTGGGCAAAAAAACTCAAGCTTCTCTTCTCTTATATCGAAATCCACCAGCATTTCTCTTTAAAAAAATTCGTTTTAGACTTCTAATTTGTGACCGGTGTTTTGTTTTGCTCTATCCTCTGCGCTTCCGCTTTCGTCAATGCATCTGCATCATGTGTCAGGTCTTTCGTCGTAAATCGATGTGTGTGGCCGTCTGTCGGAGATGGTTATTTTAGTTTATAATCCATTTAAATATGGATATTTTTCCTTATACAAACGCATCGTTTCGCTTCAGAACGTCTTTATTAACCCCCCTTGTGGGGGGTTGATAATGGATAGATGCACTTTTTTGGGCTTCAAAATTTCTTCCTCAATTCACTGCCATTATAAAGCTTGGAAGACCCAGGATTTTTTTTTTATATAACTCCGATTGTATTTGTCTGAAAGAAGAAAGTCATATACACCTAAGATGGCTTGAGGGGGAGTAAATCATGGAGTAATTTTCATTTTTGGGTGGTGAACACATGACAGTGTTCTTAGACGTTGTACTGACACCTGTTAGCATGGATATATCAGCATAGGTCTGGGTGATCTATTAAATATACACAATATATTTTTGATGGCTTTGCTGGTGATATAAAATTAAGCAAGCCTTGTGTTCATTTAGTACAATTTTTTTTTTTACTACATTTTACTTGCAGTAAACATCTTAAATCTTATTTTTAACAACAGTTGGCTGTCTGATAGAAATGGACATTTCTCTGTTTTAAAAAAGGACTATACTGTTCAAATGTTTTGGGGCAGTACGATTTTTTTTAAAGGACATTGATAATTGTATTTTGCAAAGATGCATTAAACTAAAAAGTGACTGTAAAGCCATTTATGTTACAAAAGATTTATATTTCAAATGAGATTATTTTCTTTTGAACATTCTATATATCAAAGAATCCTATAGCAATATTATTAACAGTGTTCAACATTTATTATAATAAGAAATGTTTCTTGAGCAGCAAATCATCATATTAGAATGATTTCTGAAGGATCATGTGACACTGAAGACTGGAGGAATGATGCTAAAAATTCAGCTTTACATCACAGGAATAAATTACATTATTATATATTCAAATGGAAAACCTGTTTTTACGGTATTTTTGATCAAATGAATGCATCTTTGGTGAGCATGAGAGACTTCTTTCAAAAATCCTTAAAAAATCTTACCAACCCTAAACCTTTGAACGGTATATTGTGTAAATAAATAAATAAAAACATCTGTTGAATGTCATCGAAAGGCTAATATGGCTCAGCTTTCTCCTTCAGTGTAAGTCTTTGGGATGTTTTTCCTTTGCTGGGCGATTGTAAATGTCTAAACATTTGTGTTTAGGTATCAATCCTCTCCACATCACAAAAAAATGCAGGAAATACCACAAAATTCCATATTGCCGTTCATGGTTCCTTCGAATCTCTTTCCCTAAATTTGAGCAGATGCAATAGTGATGCTCATTTTAGCAAACACTTCAAATTAGCAGTTCATCCACTGCTGTTTCAAAGCACTGCTCGACAGCTGCTCGTCTGATCTCAGCCTTTGTTCGAACGGTTCACGATTGCTTTTAATCATTACTGAAAAACTACAATTAAACAAAGCAGCCATCTGGAAATGAAACAACCTGTCTGATGAAGCAGACGTTGCGAATGCCTGTCTTTTGATTGACTCCATGTCCTTTGTGTTGCCTGTAGGTCTGGAATGTCATTATGGAGCAGAACAGCCTTCAAGATCTGAATAAGAATTACACGGTGCCAGTACAGAACGACCAGGTCTGACCACACACACACACCGCCCACATCACATGTGCAGCTGCTGGCACAGACACGCTGTTAAAACACTCATCAACGGCAAACAGACGCTTTTATGAATCGTCAATCCCATAATGCTGACATTATCACACTACTCTTACACTGTCTCTTTCTGTTCCTCTGTCTGTCTCTTAGAGGAACATGCTATTACATTTGACATGTACATTTAAGCATTTGGCAGATGCTTTTATACAAAGCGACTTACATTGGTACACATTTTATCAGTTCTTGATCTCCCTGGGAATTGAACCCATGATCTGTTTGTTCTACAGGAAGACTGTAGATATGGATATGAATACTATTCGTATCTGTCCAACTTCCTCATCGAGAAAATGATTGGCCGCGGTCAGTTCAGCGAGGTTTATAGAGCCACATGTCTACTGGACAACCGGCAAGTGGCACTAAAGAAAGTACAGGTGAACATTTGCATGAATTGAAATTGCATTTTAGCATACCACACATACAGTTTTTGGAGTGTGCTGTATGTATACTAAGCACAATACCTCAATATTCTGTATGCATAGATGATCTATTGTATTTGACAAAATGTGCAATGTATAACCAGTGAAAACTGTGGAATAGAGAATCCCATAATGCAATGCGCTTGACTTAAACCTTGCATTGCCACTGTGACAGATGAACCAAGAGCAATTCATTACTAAACAATGATGTATATAATACAATATAAATAAATTAAATTATTTATTCAATGTGGTGAGATTATGTGATCTTTAATATCTTTAACATCTGTTTAACATCTTGACTCACCAATGAGTCACCAAAAGTTAACAAAAGTGGATTCAAATATAATATAATTCATATAATAAATAATACATATTTATAAATTAAATTAATTATGCAATGTGGTGAGATCATGTGATCTTTAACATCCCTTCTGTGACTCACCAATGAATCACCAAAAATTAACAAAGTGGATTAAAATATAAATAATATAATATAATTAATATAATATAATATAATATAATATAATAAATAATAAATATTTATAAATTAAATCATGTGATTTTAACATCCCTTCCTTGACTCACCAATGAATCACCAAAAATTAACAAAGTGGATTAAAATTTAATTCATATAATAATATAATATAATTCTTATAATAAATAATAAATATTTATAAATTAAATTAGTTATGCAATGTGGTGAGATCATGTGATCTTTAACATCCCTTCTGTGACTCACATATGAATCACCAAAAATTAACAAAGTGGATTAAAATATAATTTATATAATATAATTAATATAATAATATAATATAATTCATATAATAAATAATAAATATTTATAATTTAAATTAATTATGCAATGTGGTGAGATCATGTGATTTTTAACATCCCTTCTTTGACTCACCAATGACTCACCCAAAGTTAAAGTGGATTAAAATATAATAAATATAATATAATTCAATATAATATAATAAGTAATAAATATTTATAAATTAAATTAGTTATGCAATGTGGTGAGATCATGTGATTTTTAACATCCCTTCCTTGACTCACCAATGAATCACCAAAAATTAACAAAGTGGATTAAAAAATAATGAATATAATATAATATAATTAATATAATAAATAATAAATATTTATAAATTAAATTAATTATGCAATGTGGTGCGATCGTGTGAATTTTACCATCCCTTCCTTGACTCACCAATGAATCATCAAAAATTAACAACGTGGATTAAAATAATAATTAATATAATATAATTGATATAATATATATTTATAAATGTAAGTAATTATGCAATGTGGTGAGATCATGTGATTTTTAACATCCCTTTGTAAGATTACACATTTATACATTGTTATATCTAGGTTCCAATGTAATAGAATATAACTGAAAACATTATCTATATTTGTGTTTTACATTTTGAAGTAAACTTGAGGAAATTCTAAGATTACGTCAGGCCGTGTAAGTGTTTGAGACATTAAGTCTTTTGTCTTTATGCACTTCCTGACTATTTACCATGACAAGTTTAGAGCAATACTGCCTGAGTGATTGGATTAGCATCTATGCATTTGAATGACACTGTTATGCTGATTGAATTACGGCTGATGAGACAGGAATGTTTGGGGTCCCTATTTTCCCATGTCTCCTCCCCTGCTGTATAATCCCTCCCCCTGAAATGTAGATAAATTGCATTATTTTGTACTGTTAAATTAGACATTGTTTTCGGACGACCTGCAGCACAGAGAGTTCTCATTAAAAGAATAACTTCTGTTTGATCCCGAAGTCTCCTGGTCTTCATCTTCTGAGTTTCCTACACTTTAGAAGATAAAAGTTCACAACACCTTCCTTGACTCACCAATGAATCACCAAAAATTAACAAAGGGGATTAAAATATAAATAATATAATATAATTTATATAATATAATTAATATAATAAATAATTAATATTTATAAATTAAATTAATTATGCAATGTGGTGCGATCATGTGATTTTTAACATCCCTTCTTTGACTCGCCAATGACTCACCCAAAGTTAAAGTGGATTAAAATATAATAAATATAATACAATATAATATAATAAATTAATATAAATATTTATAAATTGAATTAATTATGCAATGTGGTGAGATCATGTGACTAATGAACCAGGGTGATTTTTAACATGTTCCTTGACTCAAATGAATCATTAAAAGTTAAGACATTTTTACATAAAATTGGTTTAAAATGCAATATATTATAAAATAATATGAATAATTATAAAGAATATAAATTATACATATTTAAATCGAATTAAACATACAATGTAGAGGTCATGTGACCAGTGAACCAATAATTATTTGTATATCTTTTTAATACAACAAAATTGGATTAAAAATGCGAATTAAATATATAAAAATGTATAATTTATTCCACATATTAGATTAAATATGCGATGCAAATGAGGTCATGTGAGAGTATGGCATTGGACTTTTTTATCTTTACATTTTTTATACTATTTTAATTTAGTATTTGTAAGAAACAGTGACCAGTATACTGTGAAATATGCTTGTAGCATTGCGATCGAGATCTCTAAAATCCTGTGCAAATAAGCAATTTGGTGAACTAAGAAATCTTGTTGTCTTCTAGTTGTGGAATCTGTTTTCAAAATGGTTGAATGAACCGTGATTTAAGATGCTGACAGATTTAGCAAGATCTGCGTCCGGGTGTATGTTGTAATATTATGATGTTTTCTCAGATCTTTGAAATGATGGATGCTAAAGCCCGGCAGGACTGCATTAAAGAGATCGACTTGTTAAAGGTTAGTAGCATGTGATTTTGAACTCATGCATGTTTCTCTATATGTGACAGTTTGTGATATTCAATTTTCATCCTGTAATTGCAGCAACTGAACCATCCAAATGTCATAAAGTATCTGGCCTCATTTATTGAAGACAATGAGCTGAATATTGTTCTGGAGTTAGCAGGCGCTGGTGACATGTCCCAGATGATTAAGGTCCGTCTCACCTGACACATTAAATGGCCAAAATTGGGGGGGGGGGGAAATGAAAATTATGTCATTAATTCCTCACCCTCATGTCGTTTAAAACCCATAAGACCTTCATTCATTTTCAGAACACAAATGAAGATATTTTTGATATCTTAAAAAGGTTTTAGCTAACGATAATAACCCTGGCATGTGTGTAGTATTTTAAGAAGAAGCGGAGGTTGATTCCTGAACGAACGATATGGAAGTATTTCGTGCAGCTCTGCAGCGCACTGGAACACATGCACTCCCGCAGAGTCATGCATCGAGGTAAACGCACACTCTTTCTGAAAGAGACACGCATGATTTCTTTCGTTAATGTTCCTCTATTTCTTTTGTACTCCTGACAATGTTTGTGTGTGCGTTTCAGATGTAAAACCGGCCAACGTCTTCATCACAGCTACTGGAGAGGTCAAACTCGGTGACCTTGGACTAGGCCGATACTTTAGCTCCAAAACCACTGTCGCACATTCTCTAGGTAACACTGACGATCCACACAAACACTCACATAAACACACACTTCATGCATGCACAGAACCAGTCCTGACTAGGGTTGAGTACCGAAACCCGGTGCCAATATATGTGATGTGATCTACGAAAACCCAACACATGGTGAAATTTGACCTTTTACAGCTTTTGATACCATATGAAATATATTTTCAAATATATTTTCATTTCTTTCAAGGCTTGTCTGAAACAGAAGTTATGGTTATCTAAAGTCGGCTGATCGCTATGATTTTTAGGAACGGAATTTTGTGAAAAAACAGGTTTAAATAACCGCCACCCCTTTTTTCGCATAGACATGAAAATGCACTATCCAACTTTAAATGGCTGTAATTCAAACATGATTTGGGATATAGACCTAAGGTTGGTCTTGTTTTAAAGAAGACACTTTGTAGATTATTGTAGATGTCAAATAAATATGAAAGTAAAATAGAAAATAAGTTATAAAAGTTTAAGTTTATGAAAATGCAAAAAATATATATTTTATAATAATATGTATTTTACAAAAAATGTTTTACTCTAAAACTACAAGACAATCAAAGCCAGAAATATGAACAAGTTGTGTTCAAAGTTTTAGGTTGATATATCAAAAAATTAGCTTTCAGTAAGAGTTTGTTTGGGCGCAGTACCAAACTTTCCCACCCAAGCTCCATTACTAACCATATTTATAGGGCCCCATTTCCATATGGTTTGAGTGATCTGAACCATATATTTCCATAATTTTCATACATTTTATGAAGTAGACTATAGGCAGTTTAGCAGTATTTGATTTGAATTCAACCTCTAATAAATATAAAAGAATGTGCATTATATATCACTGCTATATTTTTTCCCTTTATATTTAAAACATTTCCAGAACTTTTTATTAAAAAAAAAATTGACTGTATGTTATATTTTGAACTCTTGGCAGGAAAACAAATTGGTTGTCTACAAATCTTTATTTTTGTTTATCTTTAGTTTATCACTATTTCAAAATAAAGGTCTGAACTGCATATGAAAATATGAAAACTAGAATTTATCAGCATCTCTACACAAAGGGACTAGCTAACGTTACTCTGAAGAGAACAGCAATTTAGTAAGTAGTGAAATACATTTTCTATTGTTTATCATGGACTGTCTCTGAACTTGTGATCATTGTTGTATGTTTATATTGCACAGCTAGTGTACATTTTTAGAATAGCAAGCACAACGCACCTGCAGCATAGCTAAACTCCTCTTCAGTAGCTTCCTCATCAGATCCTTCATCTCTGTATGTGAAATAATCCATTATATGATCGTTTAGGGCACTGAAATCACCAGGATTAAGCAGATTGAGGCAAGCGAGATCACAAAAGCGATCAGTTAATGTTACTTCAGACTCCGTTGTTATCTTGTGCTCCGTCCGCCATCTCACGATACGATAACGTATTAAATAAAAACTTTGCGTGCCGTAGTTTACATAGGACTGGAGGGAAATGCTTTGATACACCTTTATTCTATATGTAATGGGTTTATTTTGATGGGTGAACTGTCTTTGTGGTGTTAAGAGAGCGAAAACTGGCCGTTTTTTTTTTTTTTTTGCACCTCCGCTGGGCATGATCTAAATAAACATTAGAGAAAGACGCAGTCTTTCCAGCTTGCCGCTATAAATCGCAATTTTCTGCACTAAACAAGTGATTTTTGCCACAATATTTTTAGAAATGATAGACAAGATGTTTTAGAATAATAATTTAATGAAAACCCAATTTTGACAAAAAAATGGACATTCAACCTATTCTTCGATTTTGCTGAAAACGTTCCAGCGCGACATCCGACGGGTTTTCCCAGATCGCATCACTACTGCTGTTATTACTGTAACTGTTATTTAGAGTTAAATTAGGCCTGTTGTAGTTGGGTTAGGTGGCTTTTGGTGTACTGTGAATTTGTTAAGCAGATTGGGTTTTGTATTTATTTATATTTATATATTTAAGTATACTTTAAACTTGTAATAAATTGTTCAATTTAAATAATTTAAAAAAAATCAATAAAAAGCCATTCTTTAATCTCATCCATCTCGTTTTGTGGCTCTTTTTTTTTTTTAAGTATCGGTTCAAGCACCGTTTAGGCACAGGTACTGTTTTAAAAGTAACGGTTTGGCACCTGTATCGAAAAAACCCCAAACGATAACCAACCCTAGTCCTGACAATACAATGTACTCTAAATACACAAATGTGCTTAATGTGTATCTGTGTCCTTTCCAGTTGGAACTCCATATTACATGTCTCCCGAGAGGATTCATGAAAACGGATACAACTTCAAATCGGACATCTGGTCTCTGGGCTGCTTGCTGTATGAGGTACACAAACACACATGCATTCTATGCACACATACACACGTCTCTTATACTCCCCCAGGTTGCATTTATTTGATCAAAATACAGTAATATTGTGAAATATTATTACAATTTAAAATAACTGTTTTCTATTTTGATATATTGTAAAATGTTGTTTTTTTTTTTCTTTTGATGCTTCAGTGTCACATGATCCTTCAGAACTCATTCTAATGTTCTGATTTGCTGCTCAAGAAACATTTTTTATTATTATTGCCTCATTTTTTCAGGATTTCTTCAGAATTAAAATGTGAAAAGATTTGAAGTCTTTTGTAAAGTCCATAAAAGTGCATCCACCCATTATAAAAGATATCTACACGACTCTGGGGGGGTTAATAAAGGCCTTCTGAAGCGAAGTGATGCGTTTGTGTAAGAAAAATATCCATATTTAAAACTTAATAACTAGCTTCAGACAGAAGGCCTACAAAAGTCGATTTACGGCAAAAGGATGTAGGAGTAGCGTAAGCTTTAATGCCTCTCGCGGTTCAAACAAATAGTGCTAGGCAACAAACTCAAGCTCCTCTTCTTATACCGAAATCCTCCAGCATTTCTCTTTAAAAAATCTTGTTTTAGACTTCTGTGTTCACACTGCACGATGGATCGGCGACAAGGGGTTTCACACTGCATGACTGTACAAGAGGAAGAATCGCTGACAGCTCTGTCCCGACCGCAAACTACGTTTCACAACAAAACACGAGAAATGAGAAGGAAACAACGCAAGATCACACGGGTGCTGGAGTTCTCGCGCGAGACTGGAACTGTTATTAAAAATATGCACTGCATATCTAACTCTGGGGGGGTACGGTGAATAAGCTAAAGTCCCAAAAAGTTGGCGTGTTCCTTTAAATTGATGCAAGTGTGAACTGATATGTAATAGAGACATTTCTTAATAAATCAAATGTTAAATATTTCTAAATATGGATAATGTGCTTTTTTTTCATTTATGGTGGCTAGTTTGCATTGTGATTTTTAAGTTAGTGTTTAGTTTTACCAATAACAGTGCAAGCTGTGGCATACTGTTGATTACCATAAAAAAATCATTTTGATTTGTCCTTTAATTTGAATAAACAAATAGAACGCATTTTATAGTAATGCACTTGCAATCATAGTCTATCTATAGGGCAAGACATTGCACCAGATTAGATGTTGAAATACACAATCTTTTTTTAAAGATCAGCCACTGGGGTTAACATGAAACTAGTTTGATAGTAGGACTCAAATAGTAAGCCTGGCAATTTGCCAACAATACGAGCAAGGACATGAAGAGACGTAATGATCTTTTCTTTAAAGGGGGGGTGGTTGATTATGATTTGGCTTTTTAAACTTTAGTTGGTGTGTAATGTTGCTGTTTGAGCATAAACAACATCTGCAAAGTTACGACGCTCAAAGTTCAAAGCAAAGGGAGATGTTTGCTTTTAAAGAAATCGTTTTTTAAGGACAACAACAAACGACTGGTAGGGACTACACAAGCTTCCTCCCGGGTTAGTGACATCACTGACCCTGAAATTTACATAAACCCTGCCCCTCGGGAACACGTAACAAGGGGGGTGAGATTATCATGGCAGAAAATGCTAATCAATGACTTTAAGTTAACTCCACATCAGCTACATTAGATTCATCAACTAACCATTCAGGAACATCTTGTTGCATTCTACATGTTGTCACTTCTTCTTGAGTCTCTCCATCATTATCCGACTCCGGTTTGAACATAAAAGGCTGAACAGTTTCATTGCCTGTCTTCATGAGGTAATCAGTTCTGCTAACCGGAGTTCTTGAAGCTCCGCCCCATGAGCAGCAGCTCATTTGCATTTAAAGGGACACACAAAAAATTGCATGTTTTTGCTCACCCTCAAAAAGTGACATTTTTACCATGCTATAAAAAATGATCTGTGGGGTATTTTGAGCTAAAACTTCACATACACACTCTGTGGACATCAGAGACTTATCTTGTAAAAAGGGGCAATCAACCACCCCTTTAAAGGATGTCAAGAATTATATTTCTCTCTCTGTCAGATGGCAGCTCTGCACAGCCCCTTCTACAGCGACAAGATGAACCTGCTGTCATTGTGCCAAAAGATTGACCAGTGCGATTACCCACCACTCCCATCAGAGCACTACTCCCAGAAGGTACAACACACACTTAAAGGCTGATCACACGGAACACGTTTTTCTTTTCCATTGTCTTTCACTGTAAACAGACGGACATCTCGTGTCTCACTGACACTGACTACGTTTACATGGACAGCAGTAATCTAATAATTGACCTTATTCTGAATAAGACAATATTCTGATGAAGGTGTTTACATGAGTTGCTTTTAGAATATTCTGTTCATGTTCCTGTTTTACATGTTACAGAACATAGCTCGATTAATGGTACGTCATTACGTCCCCATGCCACGCTACGTTGTCCGACGTCCAATCATAGCGCGACTTTCGTGGGTCTGTTAAAATCAATGGGCTCTGGCAACCTGCTGTAACTTTACCTGCGGGTGTCGCTGTTGGACAGTGTTACTTTATAAAAACGAGTGATTTATACTTTTTAATGTAATTTTTATATATATATATATATATATATATATATATATATATATATATATATATATATATATATATTATATATATATATATATATATATATATGTTGTTTTGTTTTTGTAATATTATATATTGTGTCTTTCAGTTTTTTTTAAGAGACACTCCCCATCTTGCCTCCTTCTTGCCAGCCTACATTTCGAATAATAGCTTTGATTAATTATGAAAATTAAGGTTTCAAAATCGTGATTGTTTGGATTGTTTTTTTTTCTGCCGTCGAGCCAAAGGCGTTTACTGAATGGCCATATGGCTCGCGAGCCTAGAGATCCCGACCGCTGTTGTAAGCAGACAATTATGAATCTGGGATTACAGATACAAACTTATTGTATTTTACTTTTACAATGAGCAGAATTATTACAACACAAAGAAAAAAATATATAGAGGAGGCAGTGTCAGAATGAGCAGTCAAGCAAGACACACACCATAGCAACACGTCATGGCAACGACATTTCAGACTGACAGATATGTAAAAGATAAACGGGACATTTGAGCGCTTTGTTACTGTTTTCTACACGCTGTTATATTAATTATAATTCAAATTCTGTTTTATTTGTCACAATATTATTGATGATTGTTGAGAGGGTCACTTTTGATAAATTTTTTAAAAGGGCAGGGGCTCCAGCCCCCAAAGCCCTCCCCTCTGCACTTGCCTGGCGTGTGTGTGTGTCCTGTCACAAAATGCGGCGAAAACTCCTACACGATGTTAATAGTTCGATTAAGGTGTGTACATGTCTACAATGCACTTAAATAATGCGACTAAAATAGGCATACTCCACATGTCTTAATTCGATTTTTGTTTAATTCGAGTATGGCTTTAACCGGATTAAGGTCATTAGAAATCGCTGTTTACATGGTAGTTTATTAATCAGAGTATGGTCTTAATCAGATTCATATTGGAGTATTGTTGTCCATGTAAACGTACTACTGACTGTGACACTGCATTGTAAAAACTCGTCGCTCAAGTTAAAAGAAGTTAAACTTAAAAAAAAAGACCATGCACTTTTTTCCGTTCCACTGACCTGCGTAAAAACACCTTCTGTGAACCGGCTCTTGCACGCCTCTGTTCTGACAGCTCAGTACTCCAGTGAGCACAAAATCACATGATGCCCAAATATTGGGTGAAATTTGAATTAGAACTATTTTCTATTGTCACATCAGTGCTGAATGAAATAGTTGTAATAGGGTTAAGTCAATGCATAAAGCATGCAATTGTTGAGCCAAATTGCTTTATAGTAGCCTATAAATCTAGATGCACCCTAGCGGCAGCAAATATAATTTGCAGCCAGGGCGTCTAGCAACTCTCCGTTGGCTTGCGAGCTGGAAAAACCAAAGTCTAGTCAGGCCAATCACATCGTGTATAGAGTCGGGGAGCGGGCTTAACATAATGACGGCAGAGTTGCGGCGGATATATATATATATATATATATATAACCGCCGCAACTCTGCCGTCATATATATATATATATACAGTGAGGAAAATAAGTATTTGAACACCCTGCTATTTTGCAAGTTAGAAGTCCCACTTAGAAATCATGGAGGGGTCTGAAATTGTCATTGTAGGTGCATGTCCACTGTGAGAGACATAATCTAAAAAAAAAAATCCAGAAATCACAATGTATGATTTTTTTAACAATTTATTTGTATGATACAGCTGCAAATAAGTATTTGAACACCTGTCTATCAGCTAGAATTCTGACCCTCAAAGACCTGTTAGTCTGCCTTTAAAATGTCCACCTCCACTCCATTTATTATCCTAAATTAGATATTTAGGATATCTACTATGAAGCATGGGGGTGGTAGCATCATGCTTTGGGGGTGTTTCTCTGCACATGGGACAGGGCGACTGCACTGTATTAAGGAGAGGACCGGGGCCATGTATTGCGAGATTTTGGGGAACAACCTCCTTCCCTCAGTTAGAGCATTGAAGATGGGTCGAGGCTGGGTCTTCCAACATGACAATGACCCGAAGCACACTCTCTGTAAGAAGCATATCAAGGTTCTGGCGTGGCCTAGCCAGTCTCCAGACCTAAACCCAATAGAGAGTCTTTGGAAGGAGCTCAAACTCTGTGTTTCTCAGCGAAAGGCCAGAAACCTGACTGATCTAGAGAAGATCTGTGTGGAGGAGTGGGCCAAAATCCCTCCTGCAGTGTGTGCAAACCTGGTGAAAAACTACAGGAAACGTTTGACCTCTGTAATTGCAAACAAAGGCTACTGTACCAAATATTAACATCGATTTTCTCAGGTGTTCAAATACTTATTTGCAGCTGTATCATACAAATAAATAGTTAAAAAAGCATACATTGTGATTTCTGGATTTTATTATTTTTTAATTATGTCTCTCACAGTGGACATGCACCTATGATGACAATTTCAGACCCCTCCATGATTTCTAAGTGGGAGAACTTGCAAAATAGCAGGGTGTTCAAATACTTATTTTCCTCACTGTATATATGTTAACATGTGACCTACCAGTGTCCGTTGCACCACGTAACCGCCATTCACAAATCCTCTCCTGTGGCCTCATGGGATAGTAAAGTGTCCATTTTATGCACACTTCAGACTCTCACCGGAAGTAGTAGGTCATCATCTTTGCCGGCTCTTTTATGAGTACTGTGAATTCAGACATACTACTCTTGTGACATAGGCTGCATCCGAAATCGCATAACATATAGTCTGCGAAAAACAGTATGTGACTAAAGAGTGTTAGACATTTTATGGTAACTTAAACTGACACTGGTAGGTCACATGATAATGACAGCATGACGAATGTAGTACGTCCAGATTACACACACATTCATACAGAACAAGTAATTACTTATTCAAAATAAGAACCTACTCAAGAGAGTATGCGATTTTGGACACGGCCATACTGGTTTTCAGCTACTATATAGTGAAGTATGTTTTTCAGATACAGCCAATATGTGAACATCTTTTGTAAACTGCACACCTTGTATGTGTTTCAGCTCAGAGATTTGGTCAGCATGTGTATAAACCCAAATCCCGACCAGCGGCCCGACATCAGCTTCGTCCTGCAGTTCTCCTCACAGATGGAACGGTGGACGGCCAGCACCTGATACAAACACACACACACACACACACACACACACCTGCAGCCAGGAGAACCATTGCGCAAACCTGTGACCTCTGCTCTCTCAATCCAACTGATCAAGCTATAGAAAGATTCAGAAACGAGTGAAGAGAGAATGCCAACAGTGTCAAGCTGAGCGCTTCTCTAGATTTGTATTGAAAGGAATGCCGATATATTCTGTTGTGCCTCCGAAATGATGTATCAGTGCTGTATGCTGATTGGTTTAGAGAAAGTTGATTAGGTCAGATGACCCAGTGACTCATCTTGATGATGTCAAAGCAAGGTGGTTCTATTTATGCATACTGTTTCTGTAGGCCTATATTCATGACAACATTTAAAGAGCCTTAAAATTGAGTTACTTATCGCTCTTTATGTTTCTGAGACATGCATACATACACACGCACACAATTGTTAAGTGTTTTCCCAAGGGAAAATAGTCGGAGAGATCTTGAAATCTGGTCAAATATCTACCTTGTGAAAGTATTCATTATATTCAATGTTCCAAAGAGGTGTTATTTTTAAGGAATTTTAAAACATTGTCTCTCGTTAAAATGTGTAATTGCCAATAAAATGTAACTGCTGACTTTGTGACCATTGTTTTGAAGACCTTCTGAACGCATTAGGAACTGACAACTCATTATCTAAGGCGCTGGTGATAAGCAAATGAATTAACTACTAACATTTGTGACCATGGGCCACAAAACCAGTCATACGGGTGTGTTTTTAGGGGTTTCAGCCCGTACTTGGCCAGATGGTAGTCCTCAATTTGGGGAGAACCTGAGAAGGCATGACCCTGATTGGCCAATAGGTGGCGCTCGAAATCGCGAAATGGCTCATAACTCCTAAACCGTTGGTCATAGACTCAAGTGTCTGTCTCTCATGACGAACAAATTCAAATTGAGATTTATAAATCACCTGAAAGCTGAATAAATAAGCTTTCCATTGTTGAATGGTTTGTTAGGATAGGAATATTTGGCCGAGATACAACTATTTGGAAATCTGGAATCTGAGGGTGCAAAAAAAAAATCGAAATATTTAGAAAATCGCCTTTAAAGTTGTCCAAATGAAGTCCTTAGCTATGTATATTACTAATACTAATACATTTTTTATATATTTACGGTAGGAAATTTACAAAATATCTTCATGGAACATGATCTTTACTAAAAGAAAAATCGCTACCAACCTACAACACGAGAGGTTTCTTCTTTCTGCCTCTCGGGTGCGTGCGCAAGCAGTGATGACGTCGCCGAGAAATCCATGTATAATTTGACCCATATAATTTATTGTTTGTTATTGCCACAAATATACCAATTATGACTGGTTTTGTGGTCCAGGGTCACAACACAAAATGAAACGCATGTTGACCTCTAGCTACTTCTAGCCTTGCTTTAATAAATCACACAAATCAAACTTTTAGTCAGGCAATAAAATCACTTGTTTGCATTTCAATAAACGCCGACTTCACTCCTTTAGCTACTGTTATTTGAGTGTATCTTTACAACTCAAACACTATATTTACAATTTCTGGAGCATGCGGAATGTACACTACTTAAGGTTCAGGGTCAGTACATTCAGTTTTTGTTTTTAAATATATCAATACTTTTATTCAGCAGTCGCATTAAATGGATTAAAAGTGACAGTAAGACATGCGTTACAAAAAATGTCTTGTAACTTTTTGTTCATTGAATAATGATCAAAAAAATGGTTTCACAAAAATATTAAGCAGCACAACTGTGACAACACTGATGATAATCAGAATGATTTCTGAAGGATCATGTGACACTGAAGACTGGAGGAATGATGATGAAAATTCAGCTTTGATCACAGGAATCAATTATATTTTTAAATATATTCAAATAGAAAACAGCTATTTGATAGCGTTATAATATTTCACAATATTACTGTTTTTCTAATCAAATAAATGCAGCCTTGGTGAGCATAAGTAACTTCTTTCAAAAGACTAACCTTAGACTGCCATGCAAACATGCTAAATAAGGATTGGTCTAAAATAAATGATGCCTCAATAAATTGGCATGCTTTTTAAGAAAATACTGATACAGCAAGAGGCGCATAAAAAGAACACAAACTTCAACTCACAACTTCTTTTATTGGAAATAATGAAAAATTACTAAACCACCACATAATATTTGGGGTACACAAACAGATCAAAGTGTGGTGGATCGTGTCTTCTCAGGAGGTGTCCATGGTGTGCACACCTTCCTCCACCACCTCGAGCTTCAGAGGAGTCACGGTCTTCGTCAGAACCCCGGTAGTGCCATGCTTGTACCTGTAGCTTCCGGTTCTGTGAGGAGAACAAAAAAAACTGAGGATTAAAACAATTACAGATGATGCAGCTGCAGAGAAACTAATCCTAAACACACATCTAGAATCAGGACTGAAGCACTGCACATTTATCACATGATGAAACGGATCCAAACAAAGAAATTCACTAAAAAGTGTGTTAGCCGAAGATTAAGAGGAAAAAAAAACCAACTACTTCAAACTCACACTTGGTTAGTCAAACACATGCAGGTTACAATTACGTCTAGATGTGGGCGATTCGTTTTAACACACGGTTACTCACACATGGCGTCCATCAATCTTATCCTCCCTTAAAAGGGAACAGTGAAGCATGAGCCTTTCATTTAGTAAAATCTGTGATTAGTGTCACGCACACATGTGGCAGCCTTTATTAACAGACTGTTAAAGGGATAGTTGACCCAAAAATGTTGTTTTCGTTCATCTTCGGAAAACCAAATGAAGATAATTTTAATGAATTCTGAAAGATTTCGGATTTCGATTTTTCCCTCTATTGAAAGTCTATTCACTCGAAACGGACTAGACCTAACCATGTTTTTGGACAACCTGTAAAATGAATCACAATAAGCTGATCATATAAATGACAACAACATGCCTATTTTATAACTCAATTATAGAGGTTTTTATGCTGGCTGGACATTTATGTCAGTTTAAAGTTTTTTTTAAAAAGAAAAAGCAAACATTTAGATGGCCATGTGAATTAAAGGGTTAGTTCTGTGAACATTCTGTTACTAATTCCAAACCCATAAGACCTTCGTTCATCTTTAGAACACAAATGAAGATATTTTTGATGAAATCCGAGAGCTCTCTGACCCCTCCCCTCCATAGACAGCAATATAATTCACACTTTCAAGGTCCAGAAAGGTAGTAAATACATTAAAATAGTCCATGTGACTGCAGAATGCTTTTTTTGCGCAAAAAACAAACAAAAATAATGACCTTTGTATATATTTGTATTAAATCATGAAAATAAAAATTTCATAAGACTATTATTCTTAAAGTTGTTAATCTAATTCATAATAATTTAATTTAGTTCATTAGACATGTTTTATTGGAATTTTAATAAAAAACAAAAACAAATGGTTTCAAGTTTGTTATAATAAAGCATTTGTTCAACCAAAAAAAAAAAAAAAAACAGTTTTCATTAATTTAATGCCATTTTAACTGGTGATAATAATAACCATAATTTAATAATACAGTTTATTTATTAAATAATTAATACCGTGATGCTATGAAACTGATGGTTTCATATCGTGAAAATCTCATTCTATTACAACCCTACACGGGACAGTCCTCCACCTTGTACTTTTACTTCTACTTAAGTAAAATTTCATTGAAGTAATAGTACTTTTACTTGAGTAGAATATTTTGTTACTCTTTCCACCTCTGCAAAAGAAAAAAAAAAGAAAATTTGCGGTCAAAATTAACACTGCTCTGCAAAAAAAAGTATTCTCGTCGCTTCATAAAATTAAGGCTGAACCACTGCAGTCACATGGACTATTTTAATGTCTTTACTACCTTTCTGGACCTTGAAAGTGTGAATTAAATTGCTGTCTATGGAGGGGAGGGGTCAGAGAGCTCTCGGATTTCATCAAAAATATCTTCATTTGTGTTCTAAAGATGAACGAAGGTCTTATGGGTTTGGAATGACATGAGGGTGAGGAATTAATGACAGAATTTTCATTTTTGGGCGAACTAACCCTTTAATTCCACTGCCTCCATGCTAGAAATTTGCATGCCACCGTGCGACAAGTATAACTGGAACAGGTTTAGATGGGTGATGTTGGACGCTCACCTGACACCCTTCTTGTTGGCCATATCATGAGGTCTCAGGTAGTCCACCTTCCCCTTGGTGATCACACACAGGTCAATGTTGCTTCCTGAGCCCAGGTCATTGAAGATACCGGCCGCTATCGCATCCCGCACCAGAAGCTTGGCCTCTTCCTCCTGAACGACACAACCACCATCATCATCATTCTCTTTGTTACAACAGAATACAGGGTTCCCACGTTTTCACCAATTTACATGTGCTTCATGATTATTGCATTCACAAAAACAATACAAATAATACTTCAATTTCAATCCCAAAATGACTATGCCTTTCTAAGATTAATTTCCACAGATTTTCTATAATTCTCTGATATGGCCTGTTTGTCAATGACTTTAGGAACCCTGATTATACACACTATTGTCCAAAACATTTGAGGTTGGTAAGATTTTTGGGGTTGGATGCATTTGAAAGAAACCTGGCATGCTCACCAAATATATACTGCATATATTTGATCAAAAATATAGTAAAAACAGTAATATTGTGAAATATGTTTTCTATTTAATTATATATTAAAATGTAATTTATTCCCGTGATGCAAAGCTGAAATTCTGCTTTATTACTCCAGTCTTAATATTTACTGCTTTTAATATTTCATGAAAACCGTGATACATTTTTTTCAGAATTCTTTGATGAATAGAAAGTTCAAAAGAATAGCATCTATTTTGTAACATTGTAAATGTCTTAACTGTCACTTTTGATCAATTTAATGTGCCCTTGCTAGATAAAGTATTTAATTTATTAAAAATAAAAACTTACTAACAAGAAACTTTTGAATTTTATTGAACACCTCAAGACAATAGAGCCAAAAAGTCATGTAAATGCACACGAGAGAGGGTTACCTCCATGTTGGGCCTGTAGCGATCCTCAAAGACTGCCATTGCTGCCAGAGATCCAGAACCTGATGAGACAAAAACATGCTGATGTTACCAGTGAGAATCAAGACGAGCGTCTTCTTCAGTAGTAGATATTCACTGAATGGTGCATGTCAAGTTTTCATAGAAGTCACAACTTGCAAAGCTAGTCAGACATCTTTCATATCTTGGCACTGATCAAAAGCTTTTCAGAAACACAATATCTCCCCCTTTTGGTGGAAGAGGAAGATGATTCATACAAATATGTTAGTGTAACTCACCCATTGTGACATAGGGCAGTTTGTCTGTTGATCCATGTGGATAGATGCTGTATAAGTGTGGGCCGGTGCAGTCAACCCCTCCAAGAACTAACGCAGCACCAATATAACCCTGATACCTACATATAAAAACACATGATAGACTCCGCTACATGGAATAACACAAATAAAAAAATAGTTTTTGAATACATCTCATGCTCACCAAGGCTGCTTTATTTGATTAAGGGGGGAAAAAAAACCTGTAAAATAGTAATACTGAGAAATATTATGACAATTTAAAATAGCTGTTTTCTATTTGAATACGTTTAAAAATGTAATTTATTCCTGTAATCAAAGCTGAATTGTCAGCATCATTACTCCAGTCTTCAGTGTCACATGATCCTTCAGAAATCATTCTGATATGATGATTTGCTGCTCAAGAAACATTTATTATTATTATTAGGGATGCACCAATGTTTCTGCCGATTTTTGATCAATTTACAACCATCGGCATATCGGCAATAGCAAAAAGGCAGATATAACAAACCGATGGTTTATTAATGAACTGTATAATGTCTATTGCTTAATCCAAGATTATAATAGAATATACCTGCTGCATTACTGTCTGCATTTTCATAAGGATTAATTTCCGCGACGCGGACAGCGTAGCAGACGTGCAGTTTCATTTACCACTCTCTCACAAACACTGAAACTCTCAATGTTTTTCAGCCTCTGCCACTTCAATATGAGGACATGAATGCATCTCCAGTCACTTCATTAGTATTTTACCGTTTCATTCCACAAAATCTATCGCCATATCATAAACACACACACATAGGAACTTGAAGGTCATCTTCAAGCATCTTCTGTTGTATTTATATATTTAGGTTGGCCTGCTGAATGTTAAAAGGATCCAGTCTATGTTCATTAGAAACTATTTGATAATGCAGCAATAAACTAGCTAGTAGGCTAGAAGTTAATTTAAAGTTGTTGTTTTTTACTTTGCTGATTTAAAACATTATCAAAACACTATTTTAAATGACAAAATTTCCAATAAGAGGGCAAGTGACAAATATCGGTATCAGCCAATATCTGTTTGTTAAAATCGGTATCGGCTAGGGCTGGGTCAAAAATATTGATTTCTCAATTTTAAAGCTACACTGTGTGATATTTTCCCCCATCTAGCGGTGAAAAGGTATATGACCATCCAGTGAATATTAGTTTCTGTTCCTGTCAATTCCGATTTCGTTTTAACTCCTACGGTGGCCGATTTAGTCCAAGATTAACATGGCTTCCAGTTCGACCTCGTCCACATTCGACACGCTGCCATCGAGTATTAAAACGCGAAAGGCGAAGCTTGAATTTACGGGTATGCCCCTCTTTGGCTAATATACTTTCGAGATGGAGGGGCAACATGGCGACCGGCATTCGAACCCCTCACCCGTATGTATTTTCAATGGCATATTATAAACTTACGAGAATACTTTATTACTTGAAAGAAGTAAATATACATTAATGAGCACATATATTTTTGAAAGAACTAAGTGTTTTTAGCTAAGAATAAACTAAAAAAAGTTACACAGTGTAGCTTTAATCGATTCTCACTTTTACAAAACAATATCGATTCTTAAATCCCAAGAATCGATTAGTCTATTTTTTTTTTACGAAATTCAAAAACATAAATATCGTTTTGGGGCTGTGGCGTGAGATCGCTCTGCCGCAGCTCAGCTCAAGAGAACCAGCAGCACGGAGCAAACATGAATAGATCTTCTCTTCCGCCTTAATACCAGTAACAGCGCGAAATAAACAAGAATGAGCTTCTGAAAGTGTGTTAAAAGATACAGGACAACTTACCGAAATCCGTATCATGTCACATAGAATAGCTCAATCAGTGTTTCAGCCGCAGAAAGATGTAAGTAAAACGGCTTAAAAGTAAACAATGTCAAGTAACGTCAGTTAGCTCAGAAAAACCATATCCAGTGTCCATAAACTCGTTAGTCAGCTACAAAAATTAACTCTGGAGAGGAGCATTTTGCTAATTATATGCACCACATTACATAGGATTTTTATTTTCAATGTTCTTCAATATTTAATAAATCTGGCAAGTTATGACAGCCACCCTTTAAATGTTTATATTTAAAAAACAAAAACAAATATTGGAGTAGAATTATGATTACGTAATTGTAAAGTTAATATTATAACTTTATTATTATATATAAAAAAACATAATTTAGTGTCATTTAAGTGTTTGTATACAAATCAGTTAATTTTTACCTTCAATATTAGTTGGCTAATGTAGTATCAACTGACTCCCATAGTTTACAACATTAGTTCAGAAATTAGTTTCCCTTGAGAAAATTTTCCGATACATATCCAAAATAATCGATATTGAATTGAAAAGACTCGAAAAACAAATCGAAAGCTTGTGAATCGAAATCGAATTGAATTGTGAAATTTGTGTCAATACCCAGCCCTAGTATCGGCCCCAAAAAATCCTATCGGTGCCTCCCTAATTATTATCAATGTTGAAAACTGTTTTATTTTTATGTGGAAACCGTGATACTTTTCTCAAGAATCTTTGATGAACAAGGTTCAAAAGTGCAGCATTTTTACAATAGAAATATTTTGTAACATTATAAATGACTAATAATTGAACAATTTAGTGTATCCTTAATTAATAAAAGTATTAATTTCTTTAAAACGAAACTCCAAAATTATAATGTATCATGGTTTCCATAAAAAAATCAAACCAGCATATGAGATGTTTCTGACATTCTAATATGTCAGAATTTCCTATAGAAATGCATGAAGGACCATGTGACTGAAGACTGGTGTAATGATGCTGAGATTTCAGCTTTGCATCACAGGAATAAATTACATTGTAAAATATATGAAAATAAAAAACAGTTCTTTTAAATTGTAATATCTCTCAATATTACCGTTTTAAATAAATGCAGCTTTGGTGAGCATAAAAGACTTCTTTCAAAAACATTTAAAAAGTCTGAATCTTTTGGTGGTAGTGTACATGCACATCATATAGCTCTGCGATGATTCATTACCTGAAGAGCATCTGTTTGAGCATGCGGTTTGCGGTGGCGACGCGCGGGACACGGCTGGTGGACAGAGCATGGAGCTCCAGATTAGAGGAGATGATCTGCGTGGTCATCTCAGTGTCTGCTGCGGTACCGGCTCCACAACAACTACACGGCGAGAGAGAGAGAGAGAGAGAGGACTTCAGAACAATATCAATTGATGTCAGGGATTGTAAATCACAAAGATGCAAGTTTTCTGTAATGATGTGTGTTTGTACTCACTAGATATTGGGAGAGATGTAGTGAATTTTAGAGCAGTTCTTATCAGCGACGATCATTCCTTCAGTCGCACGCGTGTCCGCACCTAAAACAACACCATCCTGAGAGAGAGAAAGAGAGGGATGAGTTTTGTGAGGCAATCTTTCTTCTAGGTCAGTTTTGACAGATATTAGGATATGAAGTCAAAGCCTTTATTTTTTACAATTAAACTCATCTACGCTTTTTATCTTACCTTGTAAACGATGCCACAAATGGTGGTGCCGGTTTTACGAGCAGCAGGTGAGCTGAAACCCAGCTTAGTGATGTCTGCCTCCAGGAGGGCATTTCTATGACAACACAAACACTGTTTTTTCCCCAAAAATCATTTTCATTTTTCAGCCCTTTATAAGTAAACTCTGCTCCTTTATGCGCTTAGATAAGATGTTACATTAGCAACACATAATACATGTAGAAAACTACTGGTTTAACCAGTCAGCATATAGTTGTATCAGGGCCGTAACCACCATAGACATTGAGGGTGGACAAGTCCCCGTTGAATAATTAGAAATGGCCCCCCCAATATTTGATATTGTTGATGTACTCTGCTGTACTCCATTACACACCGCTCTGTTTGTTGCTAGGATTACAAAAGTAAAATGTTAAATTTTTTCGGTTGGTCTGCCTCAGCGGTCTAACAACGCTCGTCACTGTCAGAATGAGGGAGATGGCCAATCAAATCAAAGATACTGTTAGTGCGAATTCCAATGCGAAACTTTAGTTATAGCAGTGAAAAAGTGCGTCGTAAGAGTAGCTAAATTTTATATTCGACAACTGTTTTACAATAAAAACATTCAGTGACCAACAGTAATATCAAGTGATGCAAACTACTTTTCAATTTTGAATTAAAAATATATCATTATTTATGTAAATCATAACTGAATTTGACGTGACAAGAAACATTTTTACATATTAGGCAGACGAAAAGAGTGAATGTGTGCATTTCTAAAAAAAATATTTTCTTATTAACTCTACAACCACCAAAGTCGGCTCAGACCTTCAGACAGTTCTGACTTAGTGTGCTATATCTTTAATAACTTAGTTGTATTCTGGTTTTGATTCATACTGACAGCATGTCAATAATAGATTATCAAACCTGTCAGTTCTACTGACGACTAGTGGACACTTTATACACTCTTATATCACCACTCCTTTGTGGTTAATACACACGTATTCACATTTTAAAGAAATAACTAAATTAAATGAACTTAACGAGTTTTATATAACAGAACGTAAAAATAACATGAAAAAAACAACAACAATTGAAGGCTTCGTCATTACTGTTACTAAAAAAAACTTAGTCATGCTATTTAGCTTAACGTTTCTTAGTAATCAAATACAGACCACAAAATGATTAAGTGAATTAAAAAGCGATTTTTGTTTAAAATTAATACAATTCACGCTACATCAGAGTTTAAATGTTGTCCACAATTCATTCACGTTACGCAATAAGCGCGGAGTAGAAGCCCACCAATAACAACAAAATATCAACAATAAACAAAAACGCTAACCTTAATGAGCACATTTCTAAAAGATTTACATAACGTGTTATTTAGTTTAAATATATATTTCATTAAGTAAACCCGTTATTCAAATGAGTTTGAGTAAATTCTCCTGAGTCATTCACACAGGCCGTGACTCAACCGATCGCTAAAATGCCTTTAAAACCCACTCAAACTCTTTGTTGTTTCGCCGAATCAATAGAAATTTAAAACACCCCACTCCACGGGCTAAACTTCCGTTAATATAACCAGACAAATCTCACCTCTTGCAGTTTTCGAAACTGAAACCGCCGGGATGATACTGGCACACTGAGACGGTCGCCATGATTCTGCGGTCCTGCTTCCGGGAAGCACGAGCCAAGTTTCCCCTCTGTGTTACACGCTAGAGCTTCCGCGCTCGACGTCATTTCTATAGAATAAGCGCAGTCGGAACATATAGAGAAGGAACATATACCATGTAACACGTGTTTCTGCGTCATACACTCCCGCCATATCACCGCGATTCAGATTCTGGAAACATATGACATTAAAAATACATGTTTACACTCCCAACTCATTATTAAACGTATTTTTATTGTATATATGTTGGAAATAAGGGGAGTTTGGGGATAGTGTTACAGTGAATATTGTTCAGGGTAGGTTTAGTTATTCGTGCAAAGTACATTTCAGTCTTGAACATGCCCAACGAGGCCACAGTATTTTTAATTTATTTGACGGAAGAATTATATATATATATATATATATATATATATATATATATATATATATATATATATATATATATATATATATATATATATATATATATATATATATATATATTTCCAGATTTTTTTAATGTAAAACTAAAGAGCAACTAAAAAGAGAGAGATGATTTTGAAAAAGAGCAATGAGCTTTATGTTTTCACCTTTTTGGTCAAAATGTCCTCTCAAATAAATGTCAAACTGCAGGTTCTCATTTGGACAAGTCTGCTATACGCTTTTATTAATATTATTTTAATATATTATCGTATATATATATATATATAATGTAGACATTCTGAAACTTTATAAAGTATAACAAAATAACAATATAATATAATGAACAGGATGGAAATAACAAGCTTTTATTTCATATTCAAAGGAAGTGGAAGTAAAACTGATGACACGAGGGAATATATATATATATATATATTATGGATGTTGCTCTTTTGCATGTCCTCAAGTGCTGAACAAGCTTCTAAAATTAAAAACTTTATTAAGAAAAAGCATTTTTTTTTTTTTTTTTTTTACATTTGGATCAGTAATCCATTTTCCCCTCGTGTCATCAGTTTTACTTCCACTTCCTTTGAATATGAAATAAAAGCTTGTTATTTCCATCCTGTTCATTATATTATATTGTTATTTTGTTATACTTTATAAAGTTTCAGAATGTCTACATTATATATATATATATATATATATATATACATATATATATATATATATATATATATATATATATATATATACATATATATATATATATATATATATATATATATATACATATATATATATATATATATATATATATATATATATATACATATATATATATATATATATATATATATATATATATATATATATATATATATATATATATATATATATATATATATATATATATATATATATATATATATATATATATATATATATATATATATATATATATATATATATATATATATATATATATATATATATATATATATATATATATATATATATATATATATATATTATTATTGTTATTATTATTATTATTATTATTATTATTTTAAGATATATCAGTGCAAGTTGCTTTCAGTTAAAACAGCTCAAACATGCATTATAGTCCTTAAAGGGACTGTCATCATCTACTCACCCTCAAGTTGTTCCAAACCTGTTTCTATCTTTTGCTTAACACAAAAGAAGATATGTTGAAGAATACGGGTGACCAAACAGTTGATGGGCCCCATTGACTTCCATCGGTTGGAAAGAATATGTATTATGGAAGTCAATGGGGCCCATCAAATGTTTGGTTACAAACATTCTTCAAAATATCTTCTTTTGTGTTCAGCAAAACAAAGGTTTGGATGGAACAACTTGAGGGTGAGTAAATGATAGAATTTAACATTGGAAACCGGGCATAGTGTTCAGTTTTAAATATGGCCACTAGGAGGCAGTATGCACTCAGATTTTACTGTTACTACAGAAATGGGAATAGTTAAGTATAGACTCAAACTTCCCCATGCTCTATGGCCTGCTTTCACAGACAGGGTTTAGATTAAGCCAGGATTAATTCAATTAGGACATTTAAATTGCTTTTTTAAAACGTGCCTTAGAAGAAAAAAAATCACTGGTTTGCATCTGAGACAAAACAATGGCAATGACAGATTTTAAGATAGTGCAAATTGCTTTCAGTTAAAAGCTAGCTCAAACTAGCATTTTAGTCAGGGAATTGTCTGTGGAAGTCTTCACCCTGACCCCTGTTAGCTAGCATATAAGACTTTTCTTGAGCTAGCTGTGCACAGCTTTCTCGTCTTACTCTTTCCAGAACACAAAATGCAGTTACGACGGTGTACATTTTCGTCACTGTATGACTTGCTGCTCTATAATAATTCCGCCCGCCATTAGATGAGACTTCACCAAATCTTTAGAAGCAGCACGCGCAACAAATTTTTCCCCTTGAAAGAGAATTGAATGCAATAAAGATAAATAAGCACAAAAGACTCAATCAATCTAAACGCGCTCTTCTCATCCACTCGAAACGAAACAAAGACTATAGCTCAAATAGTCCAGCAAACTGCATAGCCCGTGTGTGCGCGTGTTTGGTGTGTGCGTCTGATAGAAAAGAAAGATGACAGCTTTCCTTTCATTAGTTTCTTTCGCCGCACATTCTCCTTTTTCAATTTCAGTTCCGACTGAAAAGATACTTTGAATCATAATCATGTTTTGAATTTTTAGTCCTCTCAAAGAATGTATGCGAATGCATGTGTTTGTGTGTCAGATCTGGTCAGTAAGGACATGCTTTTGCATGGTTGTCATGGAGACAGTATTCAGTGGGAGGATTCAGAGTTGGCGCTCTCGGCTCGCGCACACACAGGTGTAAGGTGCGCTATCTCGCGCTGAGTTTCCTCCCCAACAGACCTCTGTGCATTAATGAGTGAGCCATTCTACAATTTACGGTACATTTCATGTCCATAATAGCCTACGTCCGAAATGTGTTTTGCATAAGTACCTGTAGATTATATATCATATTTTATTCATAAAATTCTTTTTTTATCTATCAAGACATCATGAAATTAAAATGGACTGGTCCTATTTTTATTGTTATTGATTATGATTCGATGAAGGAAAATGCATTCATTATATTTGTGCAGCATTATTTTATGGAATATTGCAATATTTATTATAAATTATTTATCTGTGCACATCATTATTAGTCAGTCATACATAAAAATAAACAAAAACAATTCACGTGCCCTCGTAATCCTTAACCAAAGTCACTTGCAGTGACATCTCTACTGTTCTCTAATGGCATGTTTACTGGCATGAGGGCGGGGATACCTTTCACTCACATGAGATCCACCAATAGCAAACCACAACCATCCAACTTTAACCGGTCCTACTCGACCCGCTCCAAACCGGATTCGATCCGGTGTCTCTGGCATGGGTGGCAAGCTTGCTAACAAGGAAGCTAAGGACCGCAGCCACTAGCATCAGCCGCTAACGCACCTCTTAAGGTCAGGGGAGTGAGGTTTACACACACAGCTCTTACTGGCCTACATCCATTGCACTCACCCCTATAAACCTCATTCCCATCCGGGTCAACGGCCCGTCTTACTCAACCCGCTCCGAGCCGGATTCAAACCGGTGTTCCTGGCATGGGTGGCAAGCTCGCTAACAAGCACGCTAAGGACCGCAGCCGCTAGCATCAGCCGCTAACGCACCTTTTAAGGTCAGGGGAGTGAGGTTTACACACACAGCTCTTACTGGCCTACATCCATTACACTCACCCCTATAAACCTCACTCCCACCCGGGTCGACGGCCCCTCTTACTCAACCCGCTCCGAGCTGGACTCAAACCGGGGATCTCTGGTGTGGGAGGTGGGCTCTTTTTTTCTTTTCCGTTCTTCGCTTAGGGGTAAAATGAAGTTCGAAATACGTGAGCTCCGATATACTCAATAACAAAATAAAAACACAACAAAATTGAAAGAAAACAACAAGCATTTTTTAATAAACCATAAGAAAAGCATCTGATCATAGCAACTTGGACATGTTTGCACAAGTTCTGCAATTCAGCACTCTAGTAAAGTCATGTCCATAGACTGTAAAAAAATATGGACGTAGTGTCCGTGACGTCACCCACACGATTCTGATGAGCAGTTTTGAAGCATTAAGTAGGGACGAGATGGCCGTTGCCATCTTGGCAGCGCGTAATAATAGAGTGATAATAGAAAATGGGCAAAAAGGCGGGACGTGGGCGGAGCTGAAGGGACGTGATGACAAACAGACAGCAGATAAATGTCTAACCACCTGTCACTCAAAGTGGCCACGCCCTTAATTATGCAGAATTTGAATGCTTATAGATCATGTAAATGAATGAGTTATAAAAAAAATCACCTCCCTCACAGTTGTCATGAAGGGCAAAATTAGCCCTATAGACCAAAACCACAATTTACACCAGGCTGTAAACATGTTTTATTCTGCTGTAAAGTTGGGCATTTTAACATGGGGCTCCTTGAGATTCTACTCCCTTCTGGAGCCTGTCCCTAGTGGCCAGTCGATGAATTGCAGTTTCAGTCACTTCCGTATTGGCTTCAAGAGAAACTGCGGGAGGTTGCCGCTTGGTCATGTCACATTTATTAACACTTTATACAATAGATTGCTTAAAATCATGCAGCTTTACTGTATTAAACATGAAAAACAGTGTTAGTGTCTAGTTTCATTTTCAATTTCTACTGTAAAGCAGCTCTCCAGTGGGTTCACGTTTTCACTTGTGGACGTCTGAAATCGACGGACTGAACAGAAGAAATGAAGCGGAAAAGATTTCCACACCTACCTATTACGCAATCGCCATGGACCAATGGTAGTACAAAGGGGTTTACCAGCCATAGCGGTCTGGAAAGTCCTCTTTGGCAAGCTGTTTCGCACTCCAAGCGAAGTTCGCTTTGGCCTGATTTTGTTCGAAATGACATCACAGCAGTTCGTTCTTCGATTTCGCTTGAGCAATATTCAATATACTTATACTTCAGTATATCCGCTGTGTCATTGAAGTGGATCTGGACATGTTTGGGGTTGTTACAGAGAGGAGAATAATGGCCAAGCTGTTGACCGTCACAAACAATACCTCACACCCCCTCCACGACATGCTTGCTGGAATGAGAAGTACATTCAGCAACCGACTGATCCAGCCACGGTGCAACAGAGAATGCTACAGGAGGTCATTTATGCCTACTGCTGTGAGACTTTACAATTCATCCCTGTGCCGAGGTATCATTAACTTTTCATTTTAGGAATTAGGTCACTAAATCTATCGCATAGCTGTACTTAATGCAGTTAAGTGTCAGACATGAAATGTGCATTAGTGCTTTTATTGATTGACCGTTTTTTAAATTTATTTATTATATGTGTATAGTAGGTTTTTGTGTGTATTGTGAGTACTTTACTGTCTTCATGTATTGTTGCTAACGCACTTTAATTTCCCAACTGGGATCAATAAAGTACTACTACTACTACTATATCGACCGCAGCTGCTGTAGCGAACCTCTTGAGATCAGGGGAGTGAGGTTTACACGCACAGCTCTTACTGGCCTACTTGTGTTACACTCAAGCCACTAAACCTCACTCCCATCAGGGTCACGGTACCAAATGTAACCGGTCCTACTCGACCTGCTCAAAGCGGGATTCGAACCAGTATGGGAGGTTGGCGCGCTAACAAGGACGCTAAAGATTCGCTCAAGCGGCAAACTCCCGCGGTTTCTCTTGAAGCCAATATGGAAGTGACATATACTGCAATTCATCGACTGGCTCCAGAAGGGAACATAATATCATTGCGCCCCATGTTAAAATGCCCAACTTTATAGCAGAATAAAACATGTTTACAGCCTGGTACAAAGTGTGGTTTTGGTCTACGGCTAATTTTGTCCTTCATGCAGGCACGTGCAGAGGGGGGGGCTTTGGGTGCTCGAGCCCCTGCCCTTTTTCAAAATGAATCAAAAGTGCCCCTCTCAGACAAATATCAATGATAATATCGTGGTCAATAAAACTAAATAAATGTGATTATTATAACATGACAATGTATACAATAGTAACGAACGGCTCAAAAGTCGGACAATTTATGTTAAGGCGTTGCCATAATGCGTTGCTATGGGTCGCGTGTGTTTTGATTAACTGCTGATTTTCCGCTGTTCGGAAACGGCTCTCGAGCCAAATATGGTCCATTCAGAGAGTGTGTGGCCTTACGGGAAAAAATAAACCAATATTTTTTTTTTCATCCATAATCAGAGCTAATGTGTTGATTTAATTACAAATCTATATATGATATATTTTAAAGTATTACACAATTCACCAATGCCCGTTTGTCATGTATATACACCAACCAATCGTGATCTGGCAAAGCAAGTTCAAATTCCATTTGGCGATGTGAAGCGGTAATTTTCTGTTCTTATTCATAAATCAGTTGAAAATTACATGGAAAGACGAACTAACGTTTGTGGAACGATTTCCTGCGGTTTGTCTCATTTTATAAATTGCATCACTGACAAAATGGATTTTAACTGACAACAAACAAATCCCTGCACAAAACCACAGCAGCAAAAGTCGTGTTAATGGTAAGTAGTGTTAAATTCACTTGTATTTATGTATATTGATACACCGTTTACTATTTTTTGAAACTATCAAAGTTAACAAAACCCAAGTGCCAGCGGCACCTACAGGCCTATTATGTGAAGTGTAGACTGGCGACATGGTGATGTGAAAGGACTTTATTAGGCCCATATCACCAGTTTTTAATATTATGCAGCATTATGAAAGAAGTCTCTTATGTTCATCAAGCCTGCATTTATTTGATAAAAAACAGCAATATTGTGAAATATTATTAAAATAATGGTTTTCTATTTTAAAATAATTTAAAATATAATTTATTCCTGTGATCACAGCTGTATTTTCAGCATCATTACTCCACTCTTCAGTGTCACATGATCATTCAGAAATCATTCTAATATGAGGATTTAATGTCAATGATGGAAACTGTGATACTCTTTTCAAGATTGTTGGATTAATAAAAAGTTAAAAAGAACATAATGTAATAATATTTCACAATATTAGGCTATTGTTTTTTCTGTATTTTTGATTAAATAAATGCAGGCTTGATGAGCATAAGGATATATACATATATATTGCCCCTTTTTTACATTTGAGCCCCTGCCCCTGAAGAACTCTCTGCACGGCCCTGCCTTCATGACAACTGTGAGGGGGGTGAATTTTTTTTTTAATTAATTCGTTTACATTATATAAAGCATTAAAGTTCTGCATAATTAAGGGCGTGGCCACTTCGAGTGACAGGTGGATAGCCATTTATCTGCTATCTGTTAGTCATTGCGTCCCTTCAGCTCCGCCCACGTCCCGCCTTTTTGCCCATTTTCTGTTATCCGGGAGTGATGCGCGATGACGCGCTGCTAAGATGGCAATGGCCAGCTCGTCCCTACTTTACGCTTCAAAACTGCTCTTCAGAATCCTATAGGTGACGTCACGGACACTACGTCCATATTTTTTTACAGTCTATGGATTCGCTACAGATAAAGTGAGGTTTCCACGCACGGCTCTTACTGGCCTACGTCCGTTACTCAACCATCCAATCAGATGGCGGTTTCCCACTATAGGTTGTCACTAGAGAAGAAAAGACTATCACAACTTCTGTTTCATGCCAACTGTATGGGAAAGCATTAGCCTGGATGCCAGCCGAATTTAGCCCCGCCCACAAAATCTGAGGTCGGGAAGTTCGGTCTGGACTTGATCTGTTGTGGAGCAACAAACCAGAGCTGTTCGGACCAATGAAATTGTCAGGGCAGGCTGTATACAATGATGGACAGATGATCAACAGTAATGTAATTATCCATGTCACCAAAGAGCGCTTGGGTTGAATTTGTTCTAAACCTAAACGGAGAATTTGTCCGTATATGGATTCACCTTTACTATTTCTCTCAAAAATGATGATCGTGTTGGTTAGTAATCGCTTACAATCATCTTCTACTTCTACCAGCGTGCGTACAGTTGAGTTCTGTTGACAACTATGCGTCACTCCATTGCTCTGATTGGTTGTAGGTCTATCCAATTGAGTGCAGAGGCTTTTTCTTTCCTGGTTCGGTTGAAACATGCCCTATAATCACAGCCCAATGGAGCAGAAACAGACTCGTATTCTGACTAGAATCTGAGTATGACGACCTCAGGCTAGGAAAGCATATAATCTCACACAAATATATTTTGTGCACCCTATGTTTTCTTGAGTTGCCTGAAATGACAGTTTTTGCTATGTCCTTTTTCGAAGTGAGTGGGTCTTGAGTTTAAAATAATAAATAGAACAATTTTATTCAACATTGTCTACATTCCTTTTATTTCTAACTCTAAACGTTTTTGCAAATTTTTTTTTGCTGTTGTCCGCTGCTTTAAATGCTCAAGCTCTTAAAGTAGGTTTGATTCTGATGGCTGACAATGTTTTTATTGTTCATCACCTGAAAAGAAATATTCTGAAAGCAATTCCAAATATTTTACTTCTTTTTGCCATTATTATAGCTGTGTTGTGAACCCTGCTATTCTTTTAAATTGAAAAAGACTTTCAGAACTAAATCTTTATCATGATAGTTATCGTCCTTGGTGTGAACGGGCCTTAACTCGCCTTTTTCCTTCTCTTTCTCTGTTATAAATCAGAATTAATGAGCAGTTTGGGGCAGATCTAATGGATGTCTGAGTCAGATCACTAATTAAACAACACAGGAAATTGCTCTTCATAAGAAAAAAACAAAAAAACACTTGCATGTGTGTGTCTGTATGGGAGATTTATAGATGGGGGTGACGGGTAAACATGGATCTAACCTCACTCTGACCCGTTCTCCTGGCACAACATGAAAAACATACACATAAAACAAAAACATTGTCCGAAATTCTACATAAACACCTACAAATATGTATTTTATGATAAAAAAACAACAACATTATTTTAGTTTTGAAGAACTCAAGCCAAAAAGCTTCTATGGAGAAATGTCTTGAATAAATACTTAACTAATTATTTACATGTTTATAGTGATAGTGTGCGTTTACGAGATATTTAATTCATAAACTCTAAAAAAGAATAAAAACTAATTGTGAAGCGCCTGACAGAACCTTTTTAAGATTCTCTATAGAAACTTTTCGTCCAAGAGTGAAGGATTTAAACAAACACACAAACCAATAAATACAGATGTTAGCCTCTTCACACACACGACACAATAGGAAGACTCGTCTTCCTCGAGGATGTGATGAGCATCTCTCCCACAAGGAGCCACAGGATGTGTGGGACAAACACACACAGGAAGCAGTGTTAGGAATATTGTGCTCTCCTACTGGCCTCATCAGCAGATAAACCGTGTGTACTCCTACAGACTCATACTCAGCTCTATAATTGGAGGTGTTTCACACCAACAAAATACACAAAAAATATGCTTTCTCAATACAATTGCTATTGGTTTCAGTTTATATATTTCCTCCAGTTATTATATCTAGTTGTTAAAGGGTTAGTTCACCCAAAAATGAAAATTCTGTCATTAATTACTTACCCTCATGTCATTCGACACCCGTAAGACCTCCGTTGATCTTCGGAACACAAATGAAGATATTTTAGTTGAAATCTGATGGCTCTGAAAGGCCTCCATTGGCACAATGGCACTTTACACTCTCAAGACCCTTAAAAGGTACTAAAGACATCGTTACAAAGTCCATCTCACTACAGTGGCTCTACAATAACTTTATGAATCGGCGAGAATAGTTTTTGTGCGCAAAAAAAACCTAAATAACGACTTACATAGTGATGACGATTTAAAAACAAGGCATCATGAAGCTTCGAAGCGTTATGAATCAGTGAGCCGAATCATGATTCGGATCGCGTGTCAAACCGCCAAACTGCTGAAATTTGGCGATTCAAACCGCTGATTCGACTCACTGATTCATAACGCTTCAAAGCTTCATGATGCCTTGTTTTGAAATCGTCATCACTATGTAAGTCGTTATTTAGGGTTTTTTTGCGCACAAAAACTATTCTTGCCGATTCATAAAGTTATTGTAGAGCCACTGTAGTGAGATGGACTTTGTAACAACGTCTTTAGTACCTTTTAAGGGTCTTGAGAGTGTAAAGTGCCATTGTGCCAATGGAGACCTTTCAGAGCCATCAGATTTCAACTAAAATATCTTCATTTCTGTTCCGAAGATGAACGGAGGTCTTACGGGTGTCGAACGACATGAGGGTAAGTTATTAATGACAGAATTTTCAAAGGTATACAACTTTGTTGTTCAAAATTAACATTTTAATAATAAATATCATCAGTCCACTGATCATTAAATTCACTGTGGTAAGCCTATTATAAGTGTTTATATTTGAGACCTGTCGGGATTATTTTTTTTGTGGGAAATACACCCTTCGCCGCAAGTTTGATTGACAGGCAATCTGACCAATCACATCGCCGAATCTGCCGTTTTGTCCGACAAAGCAGTCAGAAGAGTTAGTAGATTAACGTCGGCAGATTTGAACTTGGAAAACGGTGTGTACTAACGTCTTTCCGTGGTTGAAACAACATTTTTTTTTGTATTCATTCATGTTTATTTCATGCTTATCAATGAACTGGAAGGAAGAGATAATCGGCTCATGAGCAGCTTTAACTGAGACGCTACAGCGATCACGACACATTAAGCCACAAAACGGTATTTTTCTTAAAAAAACTAAAACAATTTGTTTCATATAAAAAGTAACTTGCTCTGTCCTGTCTGTCAGCGTGTTGTCCGGGTCCTCTTTGCTCCACGATGTATTTTCTCTACGTGAGAACATGTGTGGTGTGAGAACGTCATGGCTTGTCGGACATAGCAACAGTAACTAAAGGGGGTGGGTCTTTGCGAGCGATCAATTGCGTCCATACATCACTCACCTATTTGTATTTCGTCATATTCGTAAATAGAGAAAAATTGCTCCGGCTGCTTTGAGTGGTGTGTAATAGGTTAGTTGTCGCAACGAGCGAGAAAGTTTAAATCTCAAACCTCCGGGGAATCAACCATTTATAAAAAACGCGGAGGAGAGTCTGCTGGCAAAAAGAGAACGTGACGGGGTTTGTAATAAAACAAGAATCAACATTGGCTTGGCTTTTCGAAGAGGCTAAATACCTAACATCCATTCCTGTCAAAATGGTGTTTTAGGATTAAAGGTACACTATGTAACTTTTGGCCCTCTAGTCTAGCAGTCAAAAAACAAAACAGAGATTCCGTTTTTTTTTACTCAACGGGCGAGTATGGTATTTTATTGAACCGATATATTTCCATAGCTCTCTAACAGAGTTCTATAGGGCCCTATCATACAGCCGCGCAAGTGTTTTTTGCTAGTTTCAGCCAGATGCATTTATCATTTTCACATCCTGCGCCAATGTTTAAATAGCAAATGGATGCGCAATTACAACTAACAATTATGTAAGGAATAATTGACGACGGGCCATTGAATTATTCGAAAAATAATGTACACCCAAGGTGGTAATGCGGTCGGATGTACATTCTTTTTCTAATAATTCAACAGCCCGGAGTCAATTATTCCGCTTATACTAGGTTACCAGACCTCAAAACATTGTTCAGATGATTAATTTCAAGACCTTTTTTGTTTTTGTCCTCTTGTGTGCAGGACTGTTTTCTTACGCATCTAACCCCAAGCCTCCGTTGCTAATTCCCAAACGTCATTTTAGAGCTAGTAACAGAGGCTTGAGCCACTGATAGAAGACTAATGCAGTTATAAATACAGTGAGTTATTAATGCATTGAGTTATTAGAGAGAGAGAGAGAATTACCTCAGTCTGTGCGTCTCTTTCAACAGTGTTCGGCATCAGCGTCTACTAATATGAAACTGTAAGAACAGTGCCTTTTTTACCTCGCTAATGAGAAATGTCATGTAGCTTTCAAGTTGCTAAACTATTTTACTGATAAAACCGCTGACAACACGTTTCTGTGTCCATAGTGTATGTGTGTGTGTGGGAGAAAGAAAGTATGTGCATTTCGTACATAATTAAACGTAATTCTATGGAAAAAAACATGGAAATAATTTGTCGTTTTTATCCTGTTGTTTACTATATTTCTTTGCTTGGTCAGTGTCACTGTGGGTTTTGGTTATTTTGCTGTGTGGAAAATAGCTTAGTGTGTGAGGAATTGTCAATGACCAGCGCTAAATTCCAACCCTAAAACTAACCTGAACATAACCTGAACAAACTTTGAGTGTTTTATATTGGTTTACTACAGGTGTCATGGGATCCTGGAGGTGTTTCTAAAATGTGTGTGTGTGCCTGTTTGAAAAAGACAAAGACCGGAAGAAACTGAAGAGAAGAGCTCAAATGATCCGGTATCAAACAGTTTGATCAGACGCACACGGTTGTCATGGTAACCTATGCCAGGCAGGTGGCACGAAGCGGACAAGGTCATTAAGTTTTTGATGTAACTTAGGACAACCGCAGGTGGGCACTCTCAGATCAGATAGCTAAATACAACCAAGGTTAACAGTGACACACACACACACACACACACACACACACACACACACACACACATCTGCCATATAGATCCCAGTGTATTTGACACTGTCTGTCTTTGTGTAACTTTGAGCAAAATCTGACAGGCACCTGCACCTGACAGGTTTCCTGACAATTTATGAAATGTGTGGTCATTTATGATGATTATGCTGAAATTCTATAACTTCATACCATATTGGTTATCAGCCGATTTTAATTTATGATGATTATGCTGAAATTCTATAACTTGATACCATATTGGTTATCAGCCGATTTTAAAGATTTAGATTTAGATTATGATCTAATTTCTTCTATTTTTGTATTTAGATTCATGAAGGATCACTCTAAATTATTCTGTAAAAACTCGAATAATTTAATATAACTGTTAAATGTAATTTTTATCAAATGATTATAAAGATGTACATACATTTGTATTGTAATATTGTGGTGCCTATTGACTTATAGCATTTCAATTAATTGATTTTAGCTTGCAGTGTTTATTTTTAATTTATTTATTTTGGCGCGCCACAATATCATTGGGGTTGGGTTCACTGTAAATCTGAATAAGTTGGCAAAACTTATTCAAAGAAATTCAAAGTTTAGGTAAGCAGAACCGGCAGGATTTTATTTTGTACTTATACATATGAATTTCTCTTAACTTGAAATATTTGAGTAAGCGAATTCATACATTTAACTTAAAATTATTGTGTAGTCTCAACTTAAATATTTTTAGTAGTGGAAACTTGGCTAGCTTAAACTAGCTAATTCAGTAAATACTAACTTGATAATTGATAATTGGTAATGCTTTGATAGTATTAGCATAGTAAATAGCATTTGTTGAATGAGAAAATCAATATAGAACATTTATCATATCTGTTCTCCAACTAAGCTCATTCTCTCGTCACCATGATGGTAACCCCAGAAAAAAACCCCACATAACAGAAACTCTTCTAAATTAGCATAGCAAAACATTAAACACTACTAAATCTCCCACTTAACATTAAGCTTGCACAAGAAACATTATATAACACTTAATTTTAGCATTTATTCTCCCTTTCGAGGGCCATGGCAAGGCATGCTGGGAAATGGAATTCCCAGGATGGTTTTGTATTGTTAACGAAAACTAAACCCACAAAAAAACTTGAAATTACTTGAAATTAGTAATATTAAAATAAATGTTAACTGGATAAAATAAAATATTAAACAAATATTATATTAATTAATTTCAGATAGTTACCAAAGAAACATTTCTCATTTTAATTTTAACTAAAATTAAAACAAAAACTTTCAAAAAAATCAAAACCAATTCAAACTATCATATAATAGTATCTCAATGGATTTAAGATTTAACAGTTTTAAAAAATTTTGGGTTTATTTTTGTACTGAAAAATAATAATATAAAAATCTTATATTATTTATAATATAATATGTTGACCAACAGACCTCAAACTAGTTAGATTTTTGGCCCTCTGTAGTAAAACTTTAGTTTGTTTGTTGTAAAACTAATATTAATATCTGAAAATAATGAATGACTTATCCTAACTTTAAAGTTGCTGTATGTAAGAATGTAAGAAGCTAGTGGTTGAAATTGGTACTGCAGTCCAAATTCAAAATACTGTTTGCCCCACCTCCTCCTCCTCAGACTCGAAGCTCACACGGGTTGCCAGTTTCAGGACAATGAGCGCACTTGACAACTGGCCATTTATCTGCTGTCTGCGCACTGGTGCAAGTGCTATATGGGCTATCCAGGCTACTAACAATATAGCAATGCAAGAAAGGATGACAGACAGAATCACAAACGATCCAAGTCTGTTAAAAGTATGGTAGAGGTGAAGTGATTATCTGGGAATAGCTTGGGTCTATTCATATTAGACTCAACAGAACTGTATTCCTTGTCTGGCTATCACCAGACCAAGCTCGTTATAAGATTGAACATTGGTCTGGGGAGTCTGCTTTGTATTTTCTACTGCACAAGAGGCGTGATAAACGAGCATAAATTAAATGACTCTACGCAATTGGATAGTCCTTCAACAAATCAGACCACAAGAGGCGTGATTAACGGGCAACGACCAAGCAGCAACCTCCCGCAGTTTCTCTTGTAGCCAATACGGAAGTGACATAAACAGCAATTCATCGACTGGCCACTAGGGACAGGCTCCAGAAGGGAGCAGAATCTCATTGAGCCCCATGTTAAAGTGCCCAACTTTAGCCTACAGCAGAAAAAAACATGTTTACAGCCTGGTACAAATTGTGGTTTTGGTCTATACGGCTAATTTCGCCCTTCATGACAACTGTGAGGGGGGTGATTTTTTCATAACTCATTCGTTTACATTATATAAAGCCTTAAAATTCTGCATAATTAAGGTCGTGGCCACTTTGAGTGACAGGTGGATAGCCGTTTGTCTGCTGTCTGTTAGTCATCGAGTCAATTTAGCTCTGCCCACGTCCCGCCTCTTTGCCAATTTACTATTATCCGGGAGTGACGTGCGATGACGGCTCGTCCCTACTTTACTCTTCAAAACTGCTCATCAGAATCCTACGGGTGACGTCACGGACACTACCTCCATATTTTTTTACAGTAAAAAATGGCAACGACCCATCGCTTCTCTATCCTTCATCATGTTAAACCCGCCAATAACGCGCCAGGTGGATAAGCCAGTCTGTGATTGGTTCCTGCAAAAGTGTAACAGAAGCAGTTGAAATGAATGTGCAGGTTTCCAGACTGAGTTGCAGGCCGAAATCAAATCGCCGGCAGATCAGGCTGGGTTTACCCAGTCTACTGTATTCCATGAAAAGATGCACATTTGTTCTTTTCTTATTGTTGTCATTATTTTATTCTGAGTAGGCCTATACACAAAACCTCCATGCACAAAGTGCAAGAGATGTTTTTTTTTTAATTGCTAGTGCTATTTCGCAACGTCGAGTTCTTTCGGTTTTAGACAAAGGTTGCATTTGCATTTGACTGTTACGTTCTTCTTGTCTTTATAACCAAGTTAATAGCTAAACTTGGAGACCTGGGCATCAACACTTCAATGTGTAACTGGATATTGGACTTCCTAACTGACAGACCCCAGAATGTTCGATCAGGACTCACCTGCTCCACATCCATCACTCTTAACACTGGTGTACCTCAGGGCTGTGTGCTAAGCCCGTTTCTCTACTCCCTCTTCACCGCCGACTGCAAGCCTGTTTATGGATCTAATTCTATCATCAAGTTTGCGGACGACACTACAGTGATTGGTCTCATCGGCAACAACAATGAGACTGCCTATGGGGAGGAGATCCAGCACCTGGCCACATGGTGCACCGAAAATAACCTGCTCCTCAACACCACCAAAACTGTTGAACGTGTCTCCAGTTTCAAGTTCCTGGGGATCCACATCTCGGTGGACATGTCGTGGACAACTAACACCTCCAGCCTGGTCAAGAAGGCTCACCAGCGCCTCTTCTTCCTGAGGACACTGAGGAAGAATCAGCTCTCCTCGGCCATCCTGGTGAACGTCTATCGCAGCGCAATAGAAAGCATCCTGACCAACTGTGTGGTAGTATGGTATGGGAGCTGCTCTGTTGCGGAGCGCAAGGCACTGCAGCGGGTGGTGAAAACTGCCCAGTGCATCACAGGGACTCCACTACCTGCCATCGAGCACATCCAGAGGCAACGCTGTCTGCATCGAGCTCGCAGCATCCTCAAGGACTCCTCTCCCCAAGCCCACAGACTTTTTTTCTCTCCTGCCCTCCGGCAGGCGTTTCAGGATCCACCGGACCAGGACCAGCTGACTAAAGAACAATTTTTTCCCTAGAGCTGTCTCTTTACTGAACTCAAACCGCCGTTGATCCACTTCCCTCATGTACTGCTAACTCTCCTACCTCACATCTGCCTTCACTTTGTTATTTGCACTACCGACTGTTTATTACAGTAACAACTGTTTACTTATGTATCTTGCACTACCATACCTTAACTGTATTATGCTCATTTGCACTGCCGACTGTTATTTACAGTACCTACTGTTTACATTTGCATTTTGCACCGTAGTTCTAACTGTAATATGCAACCACTTTCCACTGCACTTTTACACTTTTTTTCGGATAGCTTCTGTCCATAATTTATTGCACTACCTTAATCCACTGCCATATTCCTCATCTTAGCCTAACATATCATTGTATACCTCTATCTGTAATATTCTGTTTATTGTAATAGCCATCTGTATATTATATTATATTCATAGTACATATCCACCTGTAAATTCTGTTTATAGTAAAAGCCATCTGTATATTTATTCACTGTACATATTCACCTGTAAATTCTGTTTATAGTAATAACCATCTCTCTATTTATAGATATATTTATATATATTTAGTACATATCCATGTCCTGCACCTATGCAAACGTTGTATATCCTGCACTTGCTGCTATTGCACTTCTGGTTAGACCTAAACTGCATTTCGTTGCCTTGTACTTGTACTTGTGTAATGACAATAAAGTTGAATCTAATCTAATCTAATCTGACAAACTCTAAGTAATTCCATCTCGCGAATGTACAGTCTTCTTCTGCCATCTTCATCCATTAAGCCTTGTTTATACCTTCGCTTGGCTCCGCAACGCGAGCCTCCACTGACTGCACGCGCGCCTCGTCCGTCTGGGGTGGTGTTTACTCGACATGCTCGCCGAAACGACAGAGCCTTTTACGCCTTCTTTATTTACAAACTTGGACACCACAATATTGAAAATGCTGTTTCATGCATACTGAGCTTTTTACACTGTTAAAGACTTGGATTCCCATTCTTAACATGGACAAAGTAAAAAAAAAAAAAGTTGGACGTTTGATGGAGTATTTCTGTGCCAAAAATACTCCTTCTGGTTTCTCATAAGTTTCGGAACGTTTTTTTCGAGTATGGGTCTATCTGACGCCAGATAGGGCGGAATGTCCTTGTACGGGCCGTACGGGCACTTTTCCCCGAAGGGCGCGCGCATGACTAGAGCATGAGAGCAATTGTTTTAGGGAAGCGTCTGCGCGCTGTAGTCACAGGACTTCACGAAATCAACAATGTCACCAAAGATGTGTGTTTTTGGTTGTCCGGGCAAGACAACCCTGCACAGCTTCCCATAGAACCTATAGTGTTAATGGGACAGTGGATGGAGTTTGTTTTTCCGGAGCAGCAACAGAGTTGTGCAAGTGTTTTTGTTCCCTGAATTTCGGCGACGATGGTTTATAAACAAGGTACAGTTCAACTCCGGATTTGTAGCTCGTCTAATGCTGAAAGAAGGAGCGGTCCCAGCGATTAAGGTTCACGGTTGTGCGTTGGAAGCAGGCGGCGAGTAAAACTGCTTCAAATGTCTTTGTGTTGTTAGCTATCGACTCGTTCATTCAAATGCGCTACTATTCCATTGTTTTTCTATGTAAACACACACTAGTCTTGACGTGCAAAACCGTTCCGTTTGCTACTGCTAACATTAAACCGCATACAGTCCATGAACCAATGTCCTCATAAACCATGAGTAAACACACAAAAATGTTGTAAAATTCGCGCATGACAAGCCACTAAGCAAGTATATACGTTACAGTTACAGTACATAGAGACGTCCTGCTGTAGTCGTCGTTGCTGCTTCTCCTGTTCAATTTCAGCCTCTAGATCTGATTCTGGATCATATATGTATTGCTAAATCTGATTGATCTCCATGGTTTATTTAGGATAACCTTTTTTTCTCCATGTTTAAGGATGTCAGAGCTTTCAGACGTTCTCAACGCAATAGCTGCGCACGCTCATCATTCTTTAGCTCCGCCCACACGATACACCTCCAGCTGCTCGTTTTTTTTTTCCGGAAAGACTCGGTACAGCGTATCTTTCCTTTATAAATATAATAAAACTAAAGACTTTTTGGAGATATGAAGGATGCAATACTACTCTATAGGTACTCAAGATTGACATGAGATTGACTGAAAATTAGTGT
>NC_137107.1:40539190-40556690 GCF_949357685.1 Gobio gobio
TTAAATATAAAAAATAAAAGGATTCCTCTCTGGAGAAGCGTTCAGTCTTTCCGCTTGCAAATTCCGCCATGTAAATAGCAAATCCACCATGGTGCGAGCGCAACTGGCTTTTAAAGGGAATGGGAGATGAGACTCTGATTGGTTTATTGCACGTTACGCCCAAAACACACCCATGACTCATTAAGAGAATAGGGACAACCCTTTTGGACCATGCGCTTCAGACCGTTAAAGTAGGGGCCCCTTGAGATTTTGGTAACACTTTACATAATACATTATAAAAGTATTTTAATGCTTTAATTATGCCTTATAATCCACCTTATAATGCATTGTATGGTCTCAAGAACAATTGTAACCAAGTTATAATACATTATAATACTTATGTTATGCCTTTAGAAAGTATAATGTATGACAACACTGTAATTTTTAAAAAATATTTATTGATTTGTTTTCACAACTTTTTTCAGATAATATAATATTTTGAGATTCTGTTGATGTAGCCAATCTGCTTCATTGTATTTACTCAAATTGTTTATTTCTATGAACTCAATTTTAAGTTTTTTTTTTACTTACTACTTACTTTTTTAAGTTAACTCTAATATATATATATTTTACAGTGAACCAATTTCAGATGTAACAAGGAATCGACAAATATAATAATGCATTTTAACTTTGGTTAACATTATTTATGTATGATATAATGCATTATAACGTATTTGATAATGCATTATGATAAAGTGTTACTGAGACATTTTTAAATGCTTTTACGTGTCTGGGCGGTTGCTAACAAGTGGCTAAATAGGAGGTTTGTCAGGGACATTAAACGTCATCAGTCGAACAGGAAAACCTAATTGTGTTTATAATCGTTCTCTTGCAAACTATTCTAACAAAAATTTTCAGGAAAGTGATTTTAAATCAAGACTGAAAAAGTTGCCAGAAGCTTCCCAACTAACAGGGAAAGCTCTCAGAACTTTGGCTAATGTGTCTCTCTAAGTTATGAACAAACGTTCATCCTGTAACGTTAATAGAATGCTCGTTCAAAGTCAATCTATAATGGAGGGCTCTGAGCTTGGTAATTGGCCCAAATGCAGACTATCTCAACCCTCCAACCCCCCCCCCCCCCCCCCCCCCCCCCCCCCCCACCCCCCCCCCCCCCCCCCAGGTATAGGAAGTAACCTAGTGAGTGAGAGGAGACGGGGTGGTGGAGGGACTCTGAAGACTGTAGAGAATCCTTTGGTGAGTTTGACTGTGATTTATATATGGCTTGCCTTCGTACTGATTGGGTAAATATGTTGATTACTGATTGTAGACAGCTGGTGACACTTGCGTTGCCTATTTTGACGTGTTCCTCCCGAACTACGTTAATAAATCATCATGTATAACAATATAAATAATCGTAAACGTTTTAGTTGGATATTTGTCCAACATTTTTTAAATATTACTACCTGTTTCAGAATGTTCAGAGAACATTTAAAAGTAAAGTTCCCATAATGTTTCCGAAATTATAAACAGAACATTCCCTTAACGTTCGTATAACCAAGATTGTTTTGAACGTTCAGGGAACATTCAGAAATAACGTTTTTATAACTTAATGGGAACGTTAGCAAAACATTCTTATATATTTGTGTTAGCTGGGTTCATGGCGTGATGTTAATAGTTATGTTTCCATCACTCTGTTTTCATGCGCATCATTTCGCATCAGAAACGAGTGATGGAAACACCAAATTTCGCAAAAAAATCCCTTAATTTTTACACTCACTTGAGGTGGTTTTTGACTTATGCGACAAAGAGTTTATGTGAATAATGGGAGACGGAAACGCATTTGCAGAGTAAATTCTGACGTAGCGAACATTAAACCCATGTGACTAATCGGCTGTTTCCGCTGATGGTGTTTTATTTACTGTTGGTTACCATCCGCTCAAATAACTTGATGGAAACGCACCTAATTTGTGTTTTTTTTGCGAACGTATTAAAGATTCGCTTCACGTTTGGATGGAAAGCCAGCCAATGTCATGCGACCGTGGTGTAGTTCATTTATAGCCAACGTTTAGCTTTCTACTTCTGACAATTGTATTTAAGCTTGTTCATTTCTGAAGATGAAGAACAAAGCCAGTAAGAATCCTAACTTTTGTTCGTCACAGAGCTTATTTTGTGCAATAACCCAAAAGCCAATGGAAAAATCCTAATGGGTTTTTGTCGAGGGAACCAGGGTGATGCGAACCTCAGGGCTGGCCAAAAAGAATATATCATCCCTGCAGCGCTCCTATACACATTAAAAATAAAGGTTCCAAAAGGGTTTTTGTCGTAGATGAACCATTTTTTGGTTCCCCAAAGAACCTTTCAGTGAACAGTTCTTAAAAGAGTGTAGGCCTAAAGAACATGTTTTCCACTATAAAGAAACTTTTGCGTAATGGAAAGTTTCCACGGATGTTAAAAGTTCTTCATGGAACCATGGATGCCAATAAAGAACCTTTATTTTTAAACACAGTCATTAACACTGACATCTCCCCTCGTCCTCTTTCAGAAACACAGTGGCATGGTTGATGAGGTTTTCTGTGTGCGAGAGATGACTGCTGCAAAACATGTAGTCGATAACAGCGTCGTCTGCGAAGGATTCAGGCTGTCGCGTGCGGGTGCGCGTTTGCGTCAGATGCAGGTTCTCTTGGCATGCAGCATTTCTATGAGGAGGTTGTTGCACGGCACCTCTCCGCTCAGGTGTTTGTAGCACAGGTAGTCTTCGGATTGCGCGCTCAGCGCTCTGAGCTCGGGGAGGCGCAGCAGAATCTGGCTAAACCTGTCCGGGAATTGCGGATACGCATACAGTGTGTACTCCAACAGCGCGGCGTTCACCTGCTCGTACACGCTCTCCACGTAAGGCTGGTTTTCCAACAGTTTCACATCTGCAGTTAGAGAGAGAGAGAGTCTCATTAAAGACGACATGAGTGGAAAATGGGTTTTCAAGCACTTTCTGAACGCGCACAAATACAAACACATGCACACACACACACATGCACAGCGCTCTCAGGCACTCTTATTATGAAAAGCAGTTTTTGTTGGAGCTAAATTGCTCTCACTTAAGGGAACGCGAACAATAAAGGAGCATTTTCTCCTGAAGCTGAGAAAGAGAGGGCCACGGCGGCACGGACCAATATGGGGTCAATCCATTAAACTTCTTTTGAGCCGGAGTCTCGCTATAGATGGCGTGTGTGCGTCTGCGAGTGGATACGGGGTCCGGCTCCCTGCCTTTGTAAACAGGAGCGATTCAGAAGGCTTTCATTTTAATTAAGCCCATTACCCAGTTACCACACGGCCCGCGCCACACAAAACACGCTGCCACTCACGGCAGAGCAGGGACAAATAGCCCGATACACGCGCCTCCTCGTTAGCGTGGATCAAAATCAATGCAATATTCATCTTTTGAGAAGTTAATTAGCCTCGGTCAAACCCCAGCGGGGGAAACATAGATACGCTCAATAAGACGCGGAGGACGGGGTGACGGTGCCACCGTGGTGGCTATGAAAATGTCTTTTATAAACTAGTTTACCATCAGCAGCAGCGAGGGAGAGAGACAGAGAAAGAGACGAAATTTCCCACCTCTTCCACAATAATACGGAGCCGTTTTGGTCTTTGGAATTAGTTAAGAAGTATAACTCATTAAAACACCTGAGCGGAACTTATTAAGGGAAACATTGAGGAAGTCAATGTTTTTTTTTGTTGAAATCCTAATGAAAAGCTGCTCAATAGACATAGGCTACTCTTTATTTACGATGCAAATCTTACTTCCCGATCATTTATGGAAAATAAGCAGCCAAAATAATCTGGGTTATGATGTCACAGTCACAACCATGAGCACATTAATAGACTACTGTTCAAAAAGTTTGTTTTTTTAAAGGCATTGATATTCAGCAAGGACACATTCAATTGATCAAAACTGACAGTAAAGACTTTTATGTTACATCCTAAAAAAAAGTATCACGGTTTCCTCAATTTTTTTTTGATAATAATCATAAATGTTTCTTGAGCATCAAATCAGCATATTAGAATGATTTCTGAAGGATCATGTGACACTGAAGACTGGAGGAATGATGCTGAAAATTCAGCTTTGTCATCAGAAATAAATTACATTTGAACAAATATTAAAATAGAAAACAGTTATTTTAAATTGTAATAATATTTCACAATATTACTGTTTTTACTGTATTTTTGATCAAATAAACGCAGGTGGGCATAAATGACTACTTTCAAAAAAATATATAAATCCCCAAATGTTTGAACAGTAGTGTATATGACTGTCCAATCACACAGCAGTTTACATGCAAAGACGTCAGCCAATCATATCAAAGCTAACAGTAATAGCATGTGCTGTCTCACCAGGGTTAAAGAGGATGAGGTATTTGAGACAGGCGGTTTCTCTGCGGTCCAGCTGAAGCTCTTGTAAACGATGCACCAGCTCCTGACCTCTCTGTATCATCCCGCTCAGAGTGACCCCTGCCTGGGCCAGCAAAGACGCGAGCTCAACCTGATCCACACACACACAAACAAACATGCTAAAGATCAACTGAGTGGATCCAATATGTGCATATGTCTATTATGAGTGTGTGTATGTGTGTTACCTCCTGTCCAGTAATGAGAAGCACACTGTCCTCTTTCCCATGATGCAACTGTCTGGCGATGTAGTCCAGCACTAGAAGCTCACTCCAGCAGTTATGCAGCAACTTCATCTGATCTCCCACCTGTGGAGCAGAGAGAACGTGAATAAATGGACATAACATTTACAAATATTTGTGTATATATACATTTACATTTTCATAAATTAATATTTAATACAATTCTGTTTATAATTTTTCTGGACTCTGCTTTAATGGTTAAATTAAATTTGACTGACTTTCATTCATCTTTGGAACACAAATGAAGATATTTTTAATGAAATCTGAAAGATTTCTGTCACTCCATTGACAGGCTAAGCAACTTCCACTGATGCTTCAAAAAATTCATAAAGAGATCGTAAAACTAATCAAGCTGTTTATTCCAAATTTTCTGAAGAGACTCGATCGCTTTATAAGATGAAGGAAAGTCTTACGGGTTTGGAACAATATTAGGCCGTGTGTCCACCAAAGCGTTTTTTCACGTATCCAATAGTTTTCAATGGGAGCACCGCGTTTTTAGAACGCCATGAGCATAACACGCTCAAGCGCTGAGCGTTCACCGTTTTTTACCATTCACTGAGAGTTGAAGAATGTTCAACTTTGATTAAAACGCAGCGCTCATCACTGTCACTTTTCACCCAGCCGTCCAATCACAGTGGAGGGGCGGGACAAGTACAACACAGACCAACCGCCACTTTCTGCTTGTACAATGTCAACAGATGAAAACAACAAACATAATCACGGAACAAAATAATTTAAAACAAGAGCCAGAGCAAATACTTTACATTGTATCTGCATTTTTATATAGAATCAATACAGAAACAGTTTCATAACTTAATTTTTTTAAGGATATTTAAATATACATGCAGTGAAGATAATGTATTAGTGCGTTGCCTGGACCACATTTCTGTGGCTATTAATGTTTAATATATATTTTTAATGAAAATGAACAGAGGCAGAGTGGTGTTTTATGACATATTTCTCCTCAAGCGCCTTAACGCCCGTCTATTTCGCATCAAATGCTTGAGTTATACGGGGCAATTTGCTGTGGACGCGCGAATGGATTCAAAATGTTCAAGCGTCCAACTAGACGCGGTAAACGCGATTTTGATGCTCTATTCACGTTTGGTGTGAACGCAGCATAATGGTGTGTTCACACCAGACGCGAATGAAGCGTTAAGCGCAAGTGATTTACATGTTAAGTCAATGCAAAGACGCGAATAGACATTCTGCGGCGCGATTTGTGCGAATGAGGCGGCACAAATGACGAGATTCGCGTGAATGACACGGCGCGAATTGAGCGTTTCGGACGTTTGACGCGCGAAACGCGTGATTCGACCGAATCGCACAAGTTGAAAAATCTGAACTTTGGCGGATATTCGCGCCGCGTTAACCAATCAGGAGCTTGCTCTAGTAGTGACAACAATGAGGACAAAATCATATGTGGATACCTGGAACTGTACGATACAACTTCATACTTTATAGAAACAGGAATAAAAAGGATCTTGAACTGTGAACGCACCATTAGACAGGAAAATAGTGCAACAGAATTTGATTTGGCTGTACAGCCGCTCTGGAGAAAAACGGTGATGTTATCCAGCTCATTTCAATTATTAAAATAGTGACAATGCGGGCAGATCAGTAATTTAGTTGAAAATTTCTTTGAATGTTAAGTTGAAAATGTAGTGTCCCCCAACTGAGCAAGCCAAGCCAAAGGCGACAGTGGCAAGGAACCAAAACGCCATCAGGTGGCACTCCACTGTGATTGGACGGCTGGGTGAAAAAGTGGCAGTGATGAGCGCTGTGTTTTGCTCAGAACATTCTTCAACTCTTGACGACCAGTAAAAAATGCTCAGCGCTTGGGCGTGAAATACTCGCTCATGCCATTATAAAAACGTGGCGCTCCCATTGAAAACAATTGAATACGCCAGCCAGCAGTGTGAAAAAAACGCTTTGGTCGTTAAATGTTCTCTTTTTTTAGGGTGAGTAAATGGCGACAGAATTGTCATTTTTGGATGAACTATCCCTTTAAGTGTTCTGACCTACTTTTGTTTTATTCATCCAAAATCTGACAAATTCCGTGACATTCTGCATTATACAATAAATACAAATTTTATGACTGGACACTTCCGTCCATGTTTTCTGCATCGCAGAAATCATAGAGCCCTAATTTAATGCAATGATATTGAATTTAAGACTTTCTGATCTGATTTAAGACATTTTTAAGACCCGCGGAAACCCTGTAAAATGTACAAATATTTGTGTAAATATTTCTATAAGTAGATTTTTATTTTTTAAATATTTTTTTTAATGAAATATAATTGCTCAGAAAACTTAGCTATATTTATTGTTATTTAATCTCATTTCATATTTATTTACAATTTACATTTGTTTATATTTATATATCACTTTATATAGAACATTATTTCATTTGTTTCATTTTTCATTTAATTTTTGTCATCTCTATAAATTCCTAAAATAAAAATGGAAACAAATGAGACAAAGATATAATAAAACGCTGTATAAATATAAAAGGGAAAAATACTATTTGATGAGAAATATTTTGTTGCCGTTTCTTTTATTGTTGCCAATTACGGCATATTTAAGCAAAAACTGTCGAGAAATTGTTGAAATCTCTTCTGAAACTCTAAAGGAGACAAACAGCAGAAGCCTTTAATGAGACTCCATTTGCTCTAGAGGAGAAACAAATGAGATATTAAGAAATCTTATATATGATTTTCTCTCCTGCTTTTCATTCTTTTATTTTGAAAGTTGAAAGTTAAAATACACACACACAGCCTCACCCCCACAAAATTTCCAGAAAGCTGCAATTTTTCCACCGCCAACACAATAGCATTGAGTTGCTGTATAAAAATGGAACAGAATGGACTGAACTGTCATTCAGGTTAGCAGAGCCGAGGATTCAGTGATTCAGTGTTCATTCAAAGATCCGCAGTAGCTGCCTGCTATAGTGCTTATTCACAGTCCAGTTTAATGGGTGTAATTGGATTGAATATAGATGATATTATTCTACAGAGACAACTTTCAGCTCAATTTTGCGAACGAGATTCGTGACCCAACAGAAGTCATCCGGGGCAGCACAATTAATTGCAGCCGAAACGCACTCTGTATTTTTTTAAAGCGCATAGAATTGGACGCTAGATCCATCACTCCCTTTATGCCACACTCCTGTTGCCATGACGAGAGATTGTACGGCACATTCTGCACACAGTGAAGGAAGCTGGAGTCTTGCATGAGCGTTTTTTTGTCTATCTGTGGCACACGGTGTATCTACAGCAACAGACAAAAACGCACAAGCAAGAGTTTTCTATGCAAATGGAGGAAAGCTATGAATGCGGGGGCGAATGTTATTAAACACTATTTCACCGTACTGTAAAGAAATCATTTCAAATCTAAGGAATGGCACAATTTCTGTACCCCAGAAATCAGCCGATTACTAGTCGCAAGCAAGTAGTGTTCTCAAATATAAAATCAAATGTCTTTATAGTTCACCCAAAAAGACGTCGTTACAAAGTCCATCTCACTACAGTGGTTCTACAATAACTTTATGGAGTGGCGAGAATAGTTTTTGTGCGCAAAAAAAACCTAAATAACGACTTATATAGTGATGACGATTTCAAAACACGGCATCATGAAGCTTCAAAGCGTTATAAATCAGTGAGTCGAATCATGATTCAGATCGCGTGTCAAACCGCCAAACTGCTGAAATTTGGCGATCCAAACTGCTGAATCGACTCACTGATTCATAACGCTTCGAAGCTTCATGATGCCGTGTTTTGAAATCGTCATCACTATATAAGTCGTTATTTAGGTTTTTTTGCGCATAAAAACTATTCTGGTCACTCCACAAAGTTATTTTAGAACCACTGTAGTGAGATGGACTTTGTAACAACGTCTTTAGTACCTTTTAAGGGTCTTGAGAGTGAACCGTGCATTGTGCCAATGGAGGCCTTTCAGAGCCATCAGATTTCAACTAAAATATCTTCATTTGTGTTCTGAAGATGAACGGAGGTCTTTCGGGTGTCGAACGACATGAGGGTAAGTAATTAATGACAGAATTTTCATTTTTGGGCGAACTAACCCTTTAAGGTGAAGTAGTCTAAAACTAATGAATGTTCTGTCTAGAATACAGCGACTGAAGTGCTTTTGAAGCAAGCTTTTTAACCTTCATGAATACACATAAAAACCCTTATATTTGACTTGAAGTGAGCTAGCAATGCTAGCTAAAGAATCAAAGTGTGATCAACCAACAGTATGATTACAGCACAATTAAAGTAGAAATAAGTTGAGAAATAACGTTCAGTCAACTTACAACTGCTACAGCAAAACTGGACAACCAAAAACAAAAAAAAAAATAGCAAAGGCCCATATTAAAATGAAGTATCCTTCTCATTAAAACGAAGCATTGTTACACAGACGGATACACACACACACACATACACAGATCCCCTGACCCCTGAAGGTGTGCTGTGGTATCTGGATGTTAGCAGCATATCCTTTAAGTCCTGTAAGTTGCGAGGTGGGGCCTCCATGGATCGGTTCGTTTGTTCAGCGCATCTCACAGATGCTCAATTGGATTGAGATCTGGGGAATTTGGAGGCCAAGTCAACCCCTAAAACTCATTGTTGTGCTCCTCAAACCATTCCTGAACCATTTTTGCTTTGTGGCAGGGCGTATTATCCTGCTGAAAGAGGACACAGCCACCAGGGAATACCGTTTCCATGAAAGGGTGTACATGGTCTGCAACAATGCTTTGGTAGGTGGTACATGTCAAAGTAACATCCACATGGATGGCAGGACCCGAGGTTTCCCAGCAGAACATTGCCCAAAGCATCACTGCCTCCCGCGGCTTGCCTTCTTCCCATAGTGCATTCTGGTGCCATGTGTTCCCCAAGTAAGTGACGCACTCACACCCGGCCATCCACGTGATGTAAAAGAAAGCGTGATTCATCAGACCAGGCCACCTTCTTCCATTACTCCGTAGTCCAGTTCTGATGCCCACGTGCCCACTGTTGGCACTTTCGGCGGAGGACAGGGGTCAGCATGAGCACCCTGACTGTACTGCGGCTATGCAGCCCCATACGCAACAAACTGCGATGCACTGTGTATTCTGACACCTTTCTATCAGAACCAGCATTAACTTCTTAAACAATTTGAGCTACAGTAGCTCGTCTGTTTGATCAGACCACACGGGCCAGCCTTCGTGCATCAATGAGCCTTGGCCACTCATGATGACCCTGTCGCCGGTTCACCACTGTTCCTTCCTTGGACCGCTTTTGATACATACTGACCACTGCAGACCGGAAACACCCCGCTGCAGTTTTGAAGATGCTCTGATCCAGTCGTCTAGCCATCACAATTTGGTTCTTATCAAACTCGCTCAAATCCTTACACTTGGCCATTTTTTTCTGATTCTAACACATCAACTTTGAGGACAAAATGTTCACTTGCTGCCTAATATATGCCACCCACTAACAGGTGCCGTGATGATGTGATAATCAGTGTTATTCACTTCACCTGTCGGTGGTCATAATGTTATGCCTGATTGGTGTATACATTTATAGTATAAAAACACACGCTTTTATGTTAATAAATAATAAAATAATAAATAAATTGTACTGAGTACTACAATAATAAACTTCCCTTTTGAATACTGGACTTGCAACTTACTACCATTAGTGTGCTAGCGTTTTTCAGTCTGTCCTCAGCGGCATCACTATAAGTGCTGTGTGAGGCCGCTTTTGGAGAGTGTCAAATGCCCTTGGCACCCCAGTGTGGGCTATTATACGGGACAGAGAAAAAGCTTTGCTCTGAAAAGATTATGAGTAAAACAAGACCCTTGTCCATTTCTCAGTAGCTGTTGACTCTGAAATCGCACACAGACGCATACACATTCACGTCCACACTTGAACACCACAACACTTCCCTGTCAGCGCTTTATATATTTTGTAACCCTCATTTATCAGAGAAAATACCTGCCCGCTGCCCCAGACTTCCACAACACATGCTTTATTCGTGTAGCTATTTCTCTCTCCGTTGTATCTTTGTGGAATAAACCCGCCTCTTTTTGAGTCGAAGGAATTTGGGATTTTGACCCAGAAGGACACACATATCCAGCTGTGTGCATGAGGACGTAAAAATCTCAAACAGACATTCAGAATGCAGTTTACTGCTTATTACTCAATATACACTGTACTACTAGATTTCAAGTCAAATTACTGTACCTTTTGCAAACCTTTTCTGTAATGTATGTGTTGTATTTCCAAATGAAAAATTCCCATCGAGAACTGATTTCATTTATGAAAACTGGGATTTCCATAGCAGAATAGCAAATGTGAGTTTGCTAAAACAATATTTAAACAGCTATTTGACTATTAGGTAATATAAACAGATACAATACATGCTTTAATAAAATTAATATGCTCATATTTCATTTCTACTCAAAGCTGTTCACATCCTCGGAATTAAGCATTACTATGGCAACACTATCAATGCATAAATTAATCTGCTGCAGTCAGGTAGTACAGCGGTCACGTGGTCGGAGCTCTCAGAAAACTCCCAGTTTACAAGTTGTAATTACGAGTTCTACGAATACAAGAACGCCAAGTCAGAATCTTGGGTAGTTACTAGGCGAACGTACCTTTAGAATGAGTCCTGAAGGATCATGTGCACTGTAAAAAAAATCCCCGTAAAATTAACGGGGAAAAAAAACGGCAGAACTTTACCGTAAAAAATATGGTAGCAACGGGACAGCACTTAGTTTACTGTCTATTGTACAGTTCAAAGCCGTATAATTTAAAGGTTTATGTTGTAATAATTACATGTACAGTATAAAAATGTACGTTACATTTGCGGTAAAAAACAAACATATTTCATTAACTGAAATAATGTTATATTACCAACCTATTGAAATACTAATATCTGTTATGTACCTTACATACTGACAGCCACCAATCACAGATGTGATGAGAGTCACATGATGAATCACACAACCTGATCTCACACAATACTAATATATAGAAGGTGCACAGTGTCATTCACACTAAACACCATCATCATAACACACGTTCGATTTTAAAAATGCAAAAAACATAAACATAAAACCCTAATGTACATAAATGATTATAAAAAACTGAGAAGAAACATAGTTATTTCAATGAAAATACATCAAATGTGAAGTGTCACGCATGGGAATTCTGGGAATGTCAATTTACGGTTTTTCACTGTAAATTACACAACGACTTGTTCTTTTTCACTTCCAAAAACTGTAAATTTAACGGTATTTTACTGATTTTTTTTAATTAAATGTAAGGTTAGATCTATTACAGCTATTCACCATATATAGTACAGAAACTTTCTGATAACCAATTAACTGTTTTTCACTTTAGCATTTTTACAGTCTTTTACCGTTAAAATCACGATAATTTTTTACAGTGAAGACTGGAGTAATGATACTAAAAATTCAGCTTCGCCATCACATGAATGAATTACATTTTAAAATATATTCAAATAAACAGTCATTTTTAATTTTGTAATAATATTTCACAGTATAACTGTTTTATTATATTTTTGATCAGATTTTTGAACCGACCGTAAATTGTTAATGAAATGTAAGTCATCAGTGTATTGCAGACACACAAATAAAAGTTTATACTGTAAACTGTTTGCAATAGTACGCTTTTCTGAACACAGAGTGCATGGCGGTAGTGAGATGCACACAAACCATCCGAAACATTTTTCAAACTGTCACACACACACACACACACACACACACACACACACACACACACACACACACACACACACACACACACACACACACACACACACACACACACACACACACACACACACACACACACACACAAACACACACACACTAATGTTGTGTTTTCATGTTTTTCATGTTTTCATAGACATAATGATTTTTATACTGTACAATATTCTATTCCCCTAACCCTAACCCTAAATCTGCCCATCACACAAAACCTTCTACAGTTTTACATTTTCAAAAAACATAATTAATTATGATTTATAAGCTGTTTTCCTCATGGCAACCAAAAATGTAGGGTTTAGGATACAGACACACACACACACACACACACACACACACACAAACACACACACACACACACACACACACACACACACACACACACACACACACACACACACACACACACACACACACACACACACACACACACACACACACACACACACACACACACACACACACACACACACACACACACACACACACACACACAAACTGAATGAGGTCTGCATATATTTGTCTTCAGAGGGTAAATAAACTAACAGTTCACATCCGGCGTGTGTGTGGGTGTGACGTGTGTATGAACACACCTGTTCAGGTAACAGTGTGAGGTGGAAACTGTCCATCAGCACAGACAGAGGAAGTGATGATGGTATTAGTGCTGTATCCTGTCTCAGTGTGTTTAGAGTCAGTCGTGTCATATCGCTTACAGAAACTATCATAGCTTACATAAATATTGTACTTTAGACCTATATTAAAGTAGCTAAAATAGCAGAAATTAGGGTCCAATTCTCACTATTAATTACCTATTAACTACGACTTTTGCCTCCATAAACTCCTAATAACTGCTTATTAATAATTAGTAAGGTAGTTGTTTAGGCTTTGAGTAGGATTAAGGGATGTAGAATATGGTCATGCAGAATAAGGCATTAATATGTGCTTTATAAGTACTAATAAACAGCCAATATCCATGCATGCTAATAAGTAACTTTAATAGTGAGAACTGGACCCTAATCTAAAGTGTTGCCATAGTAATACAAGTTCTTTGTCGTAGTAAATGATAATAACCCTGCACCACAGAATGTTTTTGTTAAAATAAGAAATTAATATTAATTCTGAAACAATGGTCCCTCTTTACAACACCATGAGAGAACAGACTAAAATATGGAATATTTGTCCTCTGAAAAGTGTATTTTGCCTAAAAATGGCAGGCAAGAACACCGACAAGCAAATATTAAAAGACAATAATTATGGGCAATCCTCTGAGCCAGAAACATCATCTCCAGACCTGTAGTTGGCAGACTAAATCAAACAGATGGACCACAGAAGCACACTTACGTGATTTATGATTTTGCAGAGTATCATAGTCCGTGTGTGTGTGTGTGTGTGTGTGTGTTTGTTTGTTTTTGTGATTTATGAGGACACAAATTTGTATAATTACACTGGTATTACACTGGTATTACGACGTAAACATGAAATGTCCTCATATTTAAAATAGCTTTAAAACATACTAAACAATGTTTTATTAAAAATGTAAAAATGACCATATCGTACATATTTGTACGAGGTGGCTAAGTCATACGAATACGTACGACCTCACTCGAATGCATTTGTAGGATTTGTCTAAACCAGTGACGGGCAGATTTAGGGGCGGGGTTTGAGGGGGTCATTCGTACGAAATCATTAGCAGTCATTTTAGCAGAAATCGTTCGAATTCATATAGTGAAAGATTCTTCAAAGGTGTAGGTTTTGTCTTTTCATTGTGTACTTTGGAGATTAAAAGGCATCTTGATGTCATTTTAGGCTCTTCAGATCAGAGTAATGCTTTCTAAAGAAATAAAAAAGGTCTGTAAAAAGATTTTCTTATAACGGAATAATAAAAAAAATAGTCTGTTTCTAATAGGACTCTTTATTTTTAGAAATGAATAATAGTCAAATGAGCAAAACCACTATTTTCTGGAGGAATCTGATGAATTAAAATGAGAGAGACTTGTTGAATAAGAAAAACCTTCAGATGCGTAGGCCAGACTGAACACACGGACACTGCAGCATTCACATTCTCCCCTTATCTGGAGTGGAATGCTGTTGCTAACCCCCACACACGCACACGCACACACACACACACACGCACGTCTGGTTTACCATCTTTGTGGGGACTCTCCATAGAAGTAATAGTTTTTATACTGTCCAAACTGTATATTCTCTCCCCTTACACTTACCCTACCCCTAAATGGAGTCCCCATGAGTCTCTGTGCATTCAGGTTGAATTCCCCACCGGGAAAGAAAAAAATTAACGCACACACAAACACACTGGTTTTCATGTTCCATAGACATAATCATTTTTATACTGTCCAAACTGTCTCCTTACACCTACCCATCACCGAAAACAGTAATTTTACATTTTCAAAACACTTCATTTAGTGTGATTTATAAACTGTTTTCCTCAAGGGGACAAAAATGAATGTCCCAATAAGGTGAATGTCCCAATAACCACATTTTTAAGGTGACAAAATTTGGTCACCATAATGAAGGGAATACCACACACACACACACACACACACACACACACACAATATACATAGTAACACTGGTCGTTATTCACGCACACACACACACACACACACACACACACACAAACAATATAGCCATTATTCTTACAAACACACGGACACTACTCTGCGAAATCACACACACATAATTGTGTAACCTTCTCAAAACACACAGACACACACACACACAAATAGAGATAAAATGGAGGTAAGAAACAGAGGCTTGGAAAACAATAGGAAGGCCAAAGTAAAATATGAATTATTATTATTAAAATGTAAAATAAGAAAAAAGGCAAAGAGAAACACATGGACCTATTGCATTGAAATAGCAGGATTAAAATCACCAGAAATTTTCAGTTTCTAAAAAATACAAGACAAAATAAGCAACGCAATGCTTCTGAATTTGATTTATAATAATTGTTAGTGTCTGCACCAGAGAGGACTGGATTTTGTGTGTGTGTGTGTGTGTGTGTGTGTGTGTGTGTGTGTGTGTGTGTGTGTGTGTGTGTGTGTGTGTGTGTTTGAAATGCTGTAATGTATCATTGTGTGTGTGATGCATTGTCAGCAAGGTTTGGAAACACTACAGAGAGCGTCAGGAGCTCATAATGGACAAAAGAAAGGAGTGTATCCTCTATTTCCTTAAAGACAACAAACACGTTTATTTAAAGAGCTCTTCAGGACCCCCAAAACTCAAGTGTTTTATTTAAAGACCCCTCAATGCCTCGGGTTATAATGGACACGATATAGCCAGAGCGTTCCATTTTATGACGCATTTAATCTCCAGAAAAAGTTAATGAACCTTCTGAGGTGAATCCGAAATATATCTCAGCACTTCGGATTATCAATAAATCCAAACGTCCACAATCATTACAATTTAAATATGGAAGAAATGACCCCTCTTTGAGTCAGATGATGGTAACAGAGGACTGATAAATCGCCAGCGAGTAAGTCATGCTACAGGTTTAAAAATCTTGTGATGTCAAATAAATGCTATAAATTCAGTTCAAAATCCAGTATGAACTCCCAAAAGTAGATATTTTAAATTATGTGATATCACAATATTTTAATTTGGTATACCACTTTGGTATAATTTGGTAACTGCAACTACACATATTGTTCAAAAGTTTGGGGTCAGTCATTTTTTTAAAGAAAGTAATACTTTTATTCAATAAGGAAGCATTAATCAGAACTGACAGTAAAGACATTTATAATGTCTCACAAATTATATCCAAAAAAAAATGAATGCTCTTCTTTCTATTCATCAAAGAATCCTGCAAAAAATGTACCATGGTTTCCACAAAAATTATTGCGCAGCACAACGGTTTTCAACATTGATAATAATAATAAATGTTTCTTGAGCATTAATATATTAATTATATCAGCATATTAGAATGATTTGTGAAGGATCATGTGACACTGAAGACTGGAGGAATGATGCTGAAAATTCAGCTTTGATCACAGGAATAAATTACATTTTAAAATACATTAGCAAACAGTTATTATAAATTGTAAAAATATTTCACAATAATCTGATTTTACTGCACTGTAAAAAAAAATATAGGATCAATAAGTTATGAAAAGATGTTTTAAGTTAATTTAACTCAAAATCAAAATAAGTTAAGCAATTTCAACTTTTTAATTTAAGTTATACAAGATTCAATTTAAAATTGTAAGTCAGTTGAATGTAAATTGTAATATAGAGAGTTGAAATTACTTGTACACTGTAAAAACATATTGTTGGTTTAACTTAAAAAAGTAAGTAACCTGCACAATCCAAGTTGGGTTGAAAATGGACTAACCCAGCAATTGGGTTATTTTAAGCAAACATTTAACCCAACCGCTGGGTTAAAACGACCCATTCACTGGGTTAAAACAACCCATTCATTGGGTTAAAACAACCCAATTGCTGGGTTAGTCCATTTTCAACCCAACTTGGGTTGTTTTTAACAGAACATTTTTTAGAGTGTGGTTGCCTTAAAATGTTGAGTTCATTGAAATTAAAAAATTGAGTTAATACAATGAAGGAAATTGGTTTAATAAATAGAAACTCAAAATATTATTGTATCTGAACCACATAAATAGAAAATGTGATAAATCATGAAAATTACAAATAAAACACACAATTACGCAATATGCTTACAAAATCTTTTAATAATATTTGAATAAATGGTGATGTCGATTCTCAAATGTTCATTGTATTAACTCAAATTTTTAAGGCAACCAGGTAACTTACTTTTTAAATATTTTTTTTACAGTGTACTTTTAAGTTGTTTTAACTTAAAAATGTAAGGCAGCAACTGAACTTAAGGTTTTAAGTTGAAATAGATTGACATTTTTTCCAGTGTGTATTTTTGATCAAATAAATCCAGCCTTCACTGGATGATCAATAAGTTATGACAGCATGTGTTTTTAAATTGCTTTAACTCATCAAAATAAGTGACGCACATTTTTTATAAGTTATACAAGATTCAACTCATTTAAAGTCAGTTCAAATGTATATAGCAACTTTT
>NC_137107.1:40559190-40579190 GCF_949357685.1 Gobio gobio
ATATATATATATATATATATATATATATATATATATATATATATATATATATATATATATATATATATATATATATATATATATATATATATATATATATATATATATATATATATATATAGCCTACAGTATATATAAATGCTGGTTAAAATATTTGTTAAAAAAGATAAATAAATAAAATAATAATAATGTGTTTGTTGAACTCTAAAATGTTATTCTATGACGTACAACTGTAAAGCTGTTTTTGGTTCTTGTTGGAATCTTTTTTTTTTAGAAGTGAAAGATCGTGTTCCATACAAGTTGAATGTTGCTTCTTGTCCGTGTCTCTAACATTCGTCCTTCTATTAACTCACGAACTAGTTAAAAATACCTGATAGGCCTACCTGACTGATTAAAATAGAGCCGCGCTTAAATGAATACTTAACCTTGATCCAGAAGCGACGGGCGCGCGCGCCCGGAAACGCGAAGGTGCAGGCAGATAACAGCGACCTTGCAAGAAGCACTGCATTTTTTTTTAACTGTTAATTTTGCTCTTGTCTTTTCTCTGATTCTACATTTACGTCTGAAACGAATCAACCGGCTTTAATGAGAGATACATTGTAATTCGTTTTTAAAACAGACCAACCTGCTTTACAAAATATGATTAGCCTAGTTTTTTAATAAGGAAATATGTGGATCCTGTCACAAGACTGTCTTTGTAGATATGGGTATAAAATGCATACATGTAGCCTATATTTTAATAATAAATAAGATAATACAAATAATAAGAAGATAGTAGGCAACATAATAAAGAAAAAACATTTTATACGAAATTATTTACAAATGTAATCCCTCCAAAATACCCTTTATACATTTCAGATGCAGTTCTCTAAACTGAACTAAATTTGAAATGAAATATGAGACTTAATAATATGCTGTTCCGCTCACCCTCCAGCCGCATCCCGACGTTGAGACATTTCTGGAAGCGGCAGAATGGACACCGTTTCCTCTGGGTTTTATCAATCTTACAGTCTTGACTCTCTGCACATGTGTACCGTTTGTTATTCTGTACGGTCCTCTTAAAGAAACCCTTAAAAATGAAGAAGAAAAAAAATACTGTTACGATTCGTCAAAGGTTAAAAAAACAAAAAAAAACAAATAGGCTATATAATCTATTTAAGAATGCAATTCTAGATAAATTGCCTTGGTAGTTTAAAAATGACCAAATGCATTATTAAATCCAGTAACGGAAACATCGAAATAATATTAAAAAATAATAATGAAATAAAAATCTGGTAACATTTGATACAATGTAAAAAATAAATAAACTGCATTTGTCCGGTTAAAGAGCTGTTTCTGCACATGAGCCTTAAAAATATAAATATAGGCTATTCAATTAAATATTTAGATTAAACAAATTATTTTTTCTTGAATAAAACAATATGGCATCACATAGGCTAAATGACATTTTAGGTCACAGTAGATTTAAACTGCCTGTTTAGGCTGATTTAATACCTTGCAGCTCTCGCAGGTTAATAAACCATAATGATAGCCAGAAACTTTATCCCCACACACCGGACACAACTCTTCCAGGTCCGTATCATAACTGTAGTCCATCCCGCCCCGCCGAGCGCCTGCGCACGCACACACACACACACACACACACACACACAAATAAACACACACTGCTAAAGTATAGTTTTTTCAGTGGTTCAGCAAAACAGCTTCTTCTTATCATAAACGTTGTTATTATGGTTCTTTGGAAATTAAAAATTTTACATTACACTGCTCATCTCTGTACCAGAACATCGATGGGTTTCCACGGAACTCTGGATGGAATCATTTAAAAAATAGATTGTAAAACCTTTGGATTCTAATTGGAGCCTTTATTTTAAAGTGATATCAAAAGAACGAATTGCATAATAAGGCCTTGAAATGTTCGCATTCAAAAGGCCTGTATCTAATAAAGCATTTCCTTTCATTGATAATTCCAAGTGCATTTAAATATGTGACCCTGGACCACAAAACCTGAGATAGGACAATATTTGGCCGAGATACAACTGTTTGATAATCTGAGGGTGCAAAAAAAATCTAAATATTGAGAAAATCGCCTTTAAATGTGTCCAAATGAAGTGCTTAGCAATGCATATTACTACTACTAATAATTTTTTTTTATATATTTACAGTAGGATATTTACAAAATATCTTCATGGAACATGATCTTTGCTTAATATCCCAATGATTTTTGGCATAAAAGAAAAATCTATAATTTTGACCCATACGATGTAGGCTATTGTTGACTATTGCCACAAATATATAGGCTACCCGTGCGACTTATGACTGTTTTGTGGCCCAGGCTCACATATTTTATTATAGTTGACATTTTAACAGGATGGAATTGCCTGATTTTATTAACAGTGAATGTGTAGCTATAAAATCACATAAAGTTAAATTAATGAGAAAATATTACATCGGTATCATTTAATACATTGAATTCAATAATGCCATGCGCCTATTTGTAGTAGCTATTAGTTAAATATCAATACATTATAGGCCCTTACAGATGTTGTCATAAACATGATTGCGTGATATGAAAATATTAGTTTGCTAATAGAATAATCAATGAATGTAAATGGGTCGAAATCAACGAAACGAAAGCATGTGATGGTGAAGTGAACTCTCTGTTACCTGTCAGTGACTCTGTCCTGCTCCTCTGCGGTGCTTTAGTGCTGCTCGTCTCTGCGCGAGGAATGTAATCACTAGAGCCGCGACACCCGCGCGATCCTGCCGGTTCACTCAGTTGCGTGTTTCCCCGGTAAAAACCTGTGTGGTGTCTGCGAGGACAGCGCGAGGGCAGCAGCTCTTTATTAGTGTTTGGCCTCGTGCGTTCACACAGTAGACATGCCCTCATATTCACTCGCGCGCGCGCGCACACACACACATACAAAAAGGAGTCAATGAGCGACAGGAAGAAGCGCCTATCTGCAACAGGTAGCCTACTGACGATGGGGAGGAGACAGGAACACATTTTAGTTCAAATAAACTCTCTGAATAATTCCTGATCATTAAAATTAACTCTTATATGAAGCCATCTACCTACACTTAGCAAATTAACGTGCTGACATTATTTTTGTTGTTATAAATATGCTTTTAGCTCAAATAAAAAGCATTATGTGCACAAATACTTCTTAATGCACTCTACATTTATTCATTATTAATCGTTATTCATAAAATTGCTCTTAAAAATATGTTCCAACATGTTTTTTTCCCCCGCAGCGATGGCGGAAGAACAATTCCTCAAATATCTGTTCAGTGAACAGTTCTTAAAATAACCATTTTATGTAGTGTGAAGAATATTAAAACATATTTTCACTAGGCTATACAGAACCTTTTGTGTAGGCCTATTTAAAGGTTCCATGAATGTTAAAGGTTCTTCATGGAACCATTTTTGCCATTAAACGTCCCACGTGACATATTCAAAAGCCAGTGAATTAAATACACGAGCAGCCCAATGACAGACTTTGATCTGATGGCTGTCACGCACAGTTCAATTCTTAAATCAAATATTGTCCATTATAAATGTCCTTTGATTTACATGAGCCGTCATGCAATCGTTGAGATTGAATGCAGACTTACAAAAAACAAACAAACATTTAAAGCACAATTTTCTGATGGACCCCGTTTATCATTTTATGGTATAGGCCTACCAGTTGATTAAAATGCTTTTTATCATCATCCTCGTAATCATAATCGGTTAATAAATCCCAATAACTGTTTCTTTCGCAGTAGCTAGAGCCACGGACGACCTCTGATTACATTACATCCACATTCAAACAATAAAAATAAAACGAAAAAAAGAGAGATAGCCATTATAAAGACAGTGAACTATCACAGGGTTATAATGATGCTAAAGGCCTGCCTTTTTTTTGCCTGAATGTCAAACGCAAAAAAAACCTCACAAGTAAAACATTTTGATTTAAATGGAGGAAATGTTTTTAATTCAATATTATTCGTGGAGTCAGAAAATTAGAGAATGCCCCTTATTTCTCCACATTTTATCTACATATTTATTTAATTGTCAAAAGATAAAGTGTCCCTTGAATCACAGACCGCATGTTTGCATGTTGTTTTCACACTGATCAAACCGTTCCGCGCTATAGCTATTAACAGCCTACCTCAATTCCTAACTTTAAATATTTGAAGTATGCTATTTATTTTTAATGAAGCAATCGGCATTGGTTGTTATTCTAACCGCACACACACGCTCGCACACACGCACACGCACACACACACACACACACACACACACACACACACACACACACACACACACACACACACACCTTTCATTCTGTGACTCCTGCACACGAGTGTCTCCATATGGCGCATTTCCCATCAGTCATTGTGCTACTTAATCAATAACGAACACGAAAGAACGCGCAGAGGTGCTGAAGACCTTTCTCCCGCGAGCGCGCGCGCTCTCTCGTTCTCCATCAAAGACACGTGGAACAATAAATACAATAGCTGACGGGCACACTTTAATTTCTCATTAGCATATTAATTAATACACTTCAGGAAACATTTGAGTAGCACAGATCAGTGGGTGAGTGCCAGAACAGATTCCGAACTAAAGCATAGGTCATATGTCACCGTTTGATAGAAATAATCGCATGAATCTGACTGCAGGACTAATTGTTTCAATTAGACCTGAAATTCTTTCGCTTTGTTTCCCTGTTCTTGACTTCCGTTTGTCAGCCAAAATATAACCCCTCCCCGCAGATGAAAAAAAAAAAAAAAATTCCCAGAAAATCCCTGGTGTAAATATTACAACTGTGAATATTGAAGCTGGTGTATCCTTTAATGAATGAATGAATGAATGAATGAATAAATAAATAGCAAAATTGTTAATTGAACATTTGATTTTTTAATTTTACTATATTATTAGAATAAAATATTTTATTTATTGAAAATATTAATATTTTAAATATCATTTTATCAGCATATTTAGGCCTATCTATTCTATATTAAAGCATAACATCATTACAATTCTATAATATATTATTGTGTATCTCTATGGACTATGCTACACATCCAAAAATGTGGTACCATAGCTCCAAACAAAAAAACAAAAAAAAATGTTTTTACATTATTATTGTGTTTGGCACATTACTATAATTTAATATATAAATATTAGCCACACCCAAACATTTGCACAGAACCAGAATGCTTTGGCATAGTTTACTTTATATTGTTTAGTGCATAAAAATGTAATTATATATAAATAAATATATATGCGTTGTTGTGTGTATACAATATATATAATTATTACATTTGGATCATATATCAATATTAAAAAAACATCAATATTATTTTATTGGCCATTTATTATCACATTAAAAAGGATCTAAGACACCACCACCTAAAGCAGAGACAGTCTGAAAAATATGAATAAAAGCCAAAAGAATTGGTTGTTATTGTTCTGTCATGCACGACACATGGTTCCCATTCACTGACGTGATGGATGTTCATCTCTGATAGATATTTTTATCTATAGTATAGTCTGTCCATCAAAATATTGTTCCGGAAAATTTAAACAACCATTTAAGCAAAAAAAAAAAAAAAAGAGAGACTTTGTGCGCCACAACAAAAGAACTCTGACAAGGTCGAAATCCCGAACGTCCAATGGAGTTGTCACTTCTAGCTCACATAAGACCTGAACATCGCACCTGATTTTATTTTTAAAAGAGAGGAGAAAAAGGGGGATAAAGAGACATTCAAAAGACTCTTTGTAGTCTTTGACCTTCGTGGCCTTTCCACCGACATGATTCAACTAAAGTTGAATTAAAATGATATTTCAGGATAAAAGATGAATAGATGAAGAAAAGAAAAAGAATGAGAATTAGGGGGAGGGGGGGCAAATAAGTATTTCCTTCCACACTGGCCACACTTAGTGCACCCCGCTAAAAGTGAGATCAGGAAATTGACAGTTTAATATAATAATAATAATTTGTTACATTTATATAGAGCTTTTCATGGGTACTCAAAGCGCTTTACATTGAAGGGGGGAATCTCCTCAACCACCACCAGCATCCACCTGGATGATGCGATGGCCGCCATATTGCACCAGAACGCCCACCACACACAAGCTGATTGGTGGAGAGGAGACAGAGTGATGAAGCCAATCAGTATATTGGGATGATTAGGAGGCTATAATGGATAGAGGCCAATGGGCAAATTTGGCCAGGATGCCGGGGTTACACAAAAATGATTCCTATCCATGTATATATTGGTCAATAATATACTCAACACTCTTGCCGAAGTGTAATTGTGTTGCAGTGTATACGAGGGTGTGTGTAGGTGAACATGATTTCACCAAGTGCAACATGTTCGAACATTCCAATCAACCAATCAGATTAGCCCAACCAATCCGACTAACCCTAACCCTATAGTTTATGTCAAATTTAGTCTTACAACAAGGGTTTGGGGCTTCTACATCAGTGTTATTCTCATTTAATTTCCCTTTGATTTTAGGGATAATTTATGGGTAGGTTTAGAGGTAGGGATATGGTTAGGACTACATTTTCAGACAGACATGTTGTTCCAGGATCAACTAAATATGTGTGTGTGTGTGATCATGGTGGTCTCTATTCTTATCTGTCCTTCACCCGTACATATTTTCTCTACACCACACTTCTGAAGATTGCTTTTCAAATATGCACACTTACTCATGTCAAGTGTGTTAAGTATATAGGTCTATAATAGCAGGATCTTGTCACTCCATCATATATGCGTCACGCAAATGCAAAGCATTTTATTCTCACAGAATGGTAAACTAGTCTTTGTTTACACAATATAAAAAATAAAAAAAACGGATGGACTCAATCTGATCTTTAAAAATTACTTGGTTTTGTTGATGTAACCTAATGTCAGGTTCATTCACACACTGTTTTTTGAACAAAGCCAGCTCATTTAGAGATTTCCACATACAATTAAGTTTGTTAAAGGGGTGATGAATTGAGAAATCAACTTTCCCTTGAACCATTGATATATAAAAGTTCATCGTGATATAAGTATATCCTGTAAGTTTCAGAGCTGAAAACTTCCTTGTTAGTCAAAGAAAAGCTTTTATTGACACCAGGCCCAGAAAACGAGAAATCTCAGAAAATGTCGACCACTGACATAATAGGATGCAGAAGCACTGCCTCAAGCCCGCCCACCGACTCGTGGAGCTAAACGGGTCGCGCTACAGAGCAATAAACATGCCGGTTCCAGCTCACGTGCATTGTTACAGATCGTTTGAAATCTATTGATTACATACCTTAGCACGCGGTCACAGGCTGGAGAATCCTTTATTTGAAGTGTTATTGCTTCAATCATGGTCATACTCGGACTTGGAACGTTATGGGCCAGGGCTCGGACTTGACTTTTTTAAAAGCCCAACGTCCCCGGGGCTATGTGTTTTTCAGCCTGCCGACGGGCTATCTTAAATAGTGAAATTACATTCTTTCTTCCACGGGTGCACTTGTGTGTGTGTGTGTGTGTGTGTGTATGTGTGTACGGTTCGCGGTTATATTCACTGATCGGGCGACAACATTCTAATCAATCGCGGGTGGATGAGAGATGAATCTTTGTGTTTGTTTGATAAAGATATTTTGCGAGTCCTGTGAGCGTTTCTCCAGATGCTTTCAAAACTATTCCCACATGTACTGAGAGGAGCTGAAGCTCATTAAATATGCAAATCTTATCCAATCCTAGCCGTGGGCGTTTACTTCCAAGTCTTCAGTGCGGCACGCCCATCAAAACCGAGCGTTTTTCAGAGAGCCTCAAAACCAAGGCAGAAAATAGCCAATTACTTATTCATTATGATGTTTCTGAATGTAAAAACCATGCGAACCTCATAAGTTGACCTCAGACAACAGTAAAACATAAAAAAAGCCAGTTCATGACACCTTTAATTAAAGGAACACACTTTTTTTGAAAATTTGAAAACTCCCCTAGAGTTTTACCGTTTTCGAATCCATTCAGCCAATCTCTGGGTCTGGCGGTAGCATTTTTAGCATAGCTTAGCATAGATCATTGAATCTGATTAGACCATTAGCATTTCTCTTAAAAATGCCAAAGAGTTTCTATATTTTTCCTATTTAATACTTGACTCTTATCGTGTACTAATGAATGAAGGAATGAATGAGGCATTTATATAGCACTTTCATATGTACTGTATGTACTTATGTACTGTACACCCAAAACGCTTTACAACTATGTCAGGGGTCTCTCCTCAACCACCAAGACTGACTAAGACCGACGGAAAATTAAAAGTTGCGATTTTTGGCATGGTATGGCAGCAAAGTTCCTTGATTATTATGCAGGAATGAGAGAATAGTTCCTAGCCATATCGGTCTAGAAAATCGCAACTTTACATTTTCCGTCAGTCTTAGTACACGATGTACTACAGAAGAGTCAAGTATTAAATAGGAAAAATATTGAAACTCTTTGGTAATTTTTGAGCGAGAGGCTAACGGTCTAATCAGATTCAATGATCTATGCTAAGCTATGCTAAATGTTCTACTGCCAGATCCGGAGATCAGCAGAATAGATTCGAAAACGGTAAAACTCAACTGTTTAACTTTACTACGACCCTGTCAAGGGGAGTTGGAAAATGAGCCTATTTTCAAAAAAAGTAAAGTGTTCCTTTTAATTAACGATAGTAGAATGAATGATAGTGAATGTTTGATATGGGATCAAAGTGTAAAATATAAATTCAGTGTCTATTTACACCAAGTGCAAATAGTCCGCCTTGATGGCAGAAGCTATTTACACTAACTCCGCCCACCTGGGTTAGCTTTTCACGTGACCAACCTAAGTTTGAATCCACCCTTTACCGAACTCCTCCTTCTCCCTTTTCCCATTGCATATCAGCTCAGAGTAGCGTTTATTTGAAATAAAAATGAAGAAAATATTTGAAAAGTGATATAAAGAAATAAAGTGTTAGTTAATAGTGAAAATAAAGTGTTTAAAGGGTAGGGGAGGTAATGTCAAGTACAAGTAATATCCCAATTGACATGTGTATTTTCTGTTTTTCCTTGGGTGTGCCTTGTAAGAGCAGTGCCTTGAGGACCACACCTATGGATTTCTACATCTGGCGAGGCTTACCAACTATCCTGATTGCTCCTTTTTCTATGCCAGCTTAAACAAACGCACAAAGGCTCACCTGCCCAGCGTCTGTCTTCTTGGAACATTCGCCGAATTTGTGGAGTGGGTGCTGGTGAACAATGATTTGCCGTTCACTATCTGCACTATTGAGGACGTGGTCACCAGCCCCGCTCCAAATCCAGAGTCCAGTCTGCCATCACCCTGCTGCATGGAGCGTTTGCATGAGCCCACCGCAGACAGTGAGCTGAAGCCTGCCACGATGCATGAGCCCATGCTGGAGAATATGGTGGGGCAAGCCATCGCCCTAGAGCCTGAGCCTCACAAGATGTCTGACCAAGTGTGTGAGCCGGCAACATCCTCCATTATTGTGGGAGTCCTTGTGGAGTTCGAGGGGATGGAAAGGAGCCATGCCCACACTCCAGGCATTGAGGGTGAGCTGCCGCTGGCCTCTGAACTATTTAATGATTTGTATGAAGAGGATGTTACCCTGTCTCTCCTGTCCCCGCTGGTCCTGTCCAGTTTTCTCCTGCGTCTCTCCCACCTCCTCTTCAAACTTCAGTCAGTTCCTCTGCCTAGTCTCCACTGTCTCCTGTCAGCCCCCCACTACTCCACTGCCCCCTCTCTGTTGTGTGGATCCACGTAGGGTTAGCAGGGTTCTGGCATCCAGCTCCTCCTGGACGAAGGTGTTCCCGCTGATCCAGTCACTCCCCCTCAGCCCATGGTCCAGACTACTCTGCCTTGGCTCCTCCTTCCCCTGGCTCCACCTGGGACAATCAAACATACAGCTCCACCGGGCTCCCTCGACCCTCTGGCTCCACCTCGTTCAGATGTTGCTTCACCTGTGCGCCATGGACATGCGAGCCATCCGCTGCGTTTTCTCTCTCCGTCTGGCTCCGGCCCTCAGTCGCTCCGGCTCCATCTCAGCCCTCCGGTACCCTGGTTCCAGGGTCGCCGCAACTGTTCCTTCGTGGCCTGTCATACTGGTCCACCTGCTCTCTGGGCTCCCTCTCCACCCGTCGACCCCATGGCTTCTTCGAGGAAATCAACACCATGGCTCCTCCCTCCCTTGACTCCACCATGGGGCATCATCCTTGCTAGACTCTGGGTTTCCAACTGGCTCCTCTGGCTCCCCCTGGCTCCTCCCACCCTCCACTCCCCCATGGATTGTTATGACTGCCATTGATTGGTTACACCCTCTCCAGCTCCACGACCCCCACCAGACTTACTAGGCTACTTGAAGATATGATAAGCATTGTATTGGATGGTTGTTTTTTTATGAAAGTTATTTAAAATATGATATGAAATATCTAATATATTACTGCGTAATATATAATATATATACAGTATATACACTCACCTAAAGGATTATTAGGAACACCTGTTCAATTTCTCATTAATGCAATTATCTAATCAACAAATCACATGGCAGTTGCTTCAATATATTTAGGGGTGTGGTCCTGGTCAAGACAATCTCCTGAACTCCAAACTGAATGTCAGAATGGGAAAGAAAGGTGATTTAAGCAATTTTGAGCATGGCATGGTTGTTGGTGCCAGACGGGCCGGTCTGAGTATTTCACAATCTGCTCAGTTACTGGGATTTTCACGCACAGCCATTTCTAGGGTTTACAAAGAATGGTGTGAAAAGGGAGAAACATCCAGTATGCGGCAGTCCTGTGCGCGAAAATGCCTTGTTGATGCTAGAGGTCAGAGGAGAATGGGCCGACTGATTCAAGCTGATAGAAGAGCAACTTTGACTGAAATAACCACTCGTTACAACCGAGGAATGCAGCAAAGCATTTGTGAAGCCACAACACGTACAACCTTGAGGCGGATGGGCTACAACAGCAGAAGACCCCACCGGGTACCACTCATCTCCACTACAAATAGGAAAAAGAGGCTACAATTTGCACGAGCTCACCAAAATTGGACAGTTGAAGACTGGAAAAATGTTGCCTGGTCCGATGAGTCTCGATTTCTGTTGAGACATTCAGATGGTAGAGTCAGAATTTGGCGTAAACAGAATGAGAATATGGATCCATCATGCCTTGTTACCACTGTGCAGGCCGGTGGTGGTGGTGTAATGGTGTGGGGGATGTTTTCTTGGCACACTTTAGGCCCCTTAGTGCCAATTGGGCATCGTTTAAATGCCACGGCCTACCTGAGCATTGTTTCTGACCATGTCCATCCCTTTATGACCACTGTAGTAAAGTTTGTGTGACGGTAAGGAAGAAGACAAAGGGGTCGGCTTACTGGGACTCGTAACTGGTTTTAATAACTCAATTCACTCAGGTTACAACACTGTGCACGTCGCACAAACAAAACGTCTCTCATAAATTCTCAATCTCAATCGTCGGTTTCCTTCCCAGCAGTTCCTCTCTGCTTTTGTGCCAGCCGAGTCCCAGTCTGTCACTCCGTCTCCAGCTCTCTCTCACTCTGTCCTCGTTTCCTCCCGAGAGAGTCTATATACTGTCTCCACGCCAATTACTGCAACAGGAGACAGGTGTTCATCATTTGTGCTTGATCCACTTACGGGCCTGTCCTCCGACTCTGTACTAAACTGGCCCCCACAGTCACCATATCTCAACCCAATAGAGCATCTTTGGGATGTGGTGGAATGGGAGATTCGTGCCCTGGATGTGCATCCCACAAATCTCCATCAACTGCAAGATGCTATCCTATCAATATGGGCCAACATTTCTAAAGAATGCTTTCAGCACCTTGTTGAATCAATGCCACATAGAATTAAGGCAGTTCTGAAGGCGAAAGGGGGTCAAACACAGTATTAGTATGGTGTTCCTTATAATCCTTTAGGTGGGTGTATATAATACACTCTGTATATAATACACTCTATTTACAATATAACAGAAATGTCCTTAAATAAATTAGAATGTATCTATGATAGATAGATAGATAGATAGATAGATAGATAGATAGATAGACAGACAGACAGACAGACAGACAGACAGACAGACAGACAGACAGACAGACGTGATGTGAGTGTGGTAATAATGCGTGTGTTTGTGTGTGTGGCATTAGGCATTGCCCCGGCCCTGAGATCTGAGGCAATGACGTAAAATGTTTCACCCCAAGACCCTCAAAACCTTGAGCCTGTTACACAGATTGTTTCAAATGCTCTAATTCATGTACAAACACACTCACTCACTCACTCACTCTCTCACACACACACACACACACACACACACACACACACACACACACACACACACACACACACACACACACACACACACACACACACACACACACACACACACACACACACACACACACACACACACACACACACACACACACACACACACACACATATATACTGTAACTAATTCTGACCACAAGCCTTAAAACAGCCACGTGTGCCAGTGTGTGCATCAGGAGTGCTTAGTGTGTGAAGGTCTCCGTGTGTTTTACTTTCTTATCTGAGCCATCAGGAGTGTTTCGAACGTTCAGCTCAGATAAGATTACTCATGTCAGAGTGAACCTGTATGACTGTGTATGTGTGTTTAACACAAATGACCAAAATCGTGAGTGAAAAACAGAGATTTGTTATTTTTGAAAGAGAGATGTGTAGTAATATCCAATGAGATATCGAGTCCTGTCCTGGTTCCATGTACAGTAAATAAGGCAATACGCCACGAGAGGCCAAAAATTTGACTTATCTGCAATTAATTGATACTGTAATTAAAAGCATCATATCTGTAAAATATAGTAAAATCACCACAACTCATGGACAGAATGGCCTATTGCTACAAAATGGCAGCAAAGGCAATATTATGTTTAATAATGTTCAATAAATAGTTTTTATTATTAATAATTAGAGGAAGAATTGTTTATTTATAAGATATATAGTTCAACTGCTGCCAATGCAGCTATAAGAATAAATCTTATTTCTGTGGAAATCAACAACAGCACTTTCCCCAGTTTCACAGACAAGCCTTAAACCTACCCAGCCTAAAAGGCATTTTTGAGCTATTTTAACTGAAAAAAACTTGCACTGACATAACTTAAAATATATCAGTGCCATTGTTTTGTCTCAAGATGCACACCAGTAATGTTTTTTTCTAAGGCACATTTATAAAAGCTACTTAAAGGTGCATTGTGTAATATTTATGAGGATCTATGAACAGAAATGCAATATAAATACACATCTATGTTTTCAGTGGTGTATAAAGACCGTACACAATGAACTGTTGTTTTTTTTTGTTTTGCTTTTTTCCTTAGAATGAGCCATTTCTATCTACATACATGTGCATACCCCTTACAGTGAAGTCACCATTTTGCGCCGTCATGTTTCTACAGTAGCCCTAAAAAGGCAAACTGCTTTACAGAGCGCAAGCTACTCTCTGCTGTCTAATGCTGCATTCACACCAAACGCGAATAGAGCATCAGGAGCGAGTGATTTCAATGTTAAGTCAATGGAAAGGCACGGCACGATGTACGCGATTCCACCTCATTCGCGCGTCCAGTTTGTGCAAATGATGCACATTGAGTGTCTTGCGCGTTATGCGCGAGTGGTGCTTTTTGTGCATTCATGCATTTGAAGCGAATTCGCGTCTGACGCCAGAGTTCAAAAATCTGAACTTTGCCGTCAATTCGCGCCACGTTAACCAATCAGGAGCCTGCTTGCTGCTGTAACGTGGTAAAGTGACGTGATGAGAAATCCTGCATCATTTAAAAATACTACCATTGTGTCACAAAATGTAGTTTTAAGTCTTTTTCAGGTGAGAATGTAGTTGTTTGAAGCTCAAATCTGTGGTTTATTTATACGTAAAGAGAGCGCCTATTTAAAAAAAACAATCTTGTGTTTTTGGAGTTGTGAGATCCAGGCGATCACCGGGCGCTCAGCGCTCATTAACCCCGGCGACAGCAGCCTTTCCTCGGCTAGTCCTTCTGACATTTGCCGCTGGCTCAGATGTCCTGTAGTGGTTAAACATGAGATATCATTCGTCTTGTGTAGATCTAATGGGCGATCTTTGGTGTCATGAATCTATAATTTGTTGTCTGCCAAATCGTTTTGACTGAGGGCAAAGAGAAGTTTCATAACTTAATTTTTTATGGATATTTAAATACACATGCAGTGAAGATAATGTAGGAGTTGCCTGGACCACATTTGTGTGGTTATTAATGTTTAATATATATTTTTAATGAAAATGAAAAGAGGCAGAGGTGTTTTATGACATATTTCTTCTGGAGCATCTTGAACGCGCGTCTATTTCGCTTCAAACACTCAATTTATACGCGCGTCCAATTCACTGTGGCTAAATGTATTCAAAATGTTCAAGCGTCCAACTAGACGCGATTTTGATGCTCTATTTCGCTTCAAACGCTCAATTTATACGCACGTCCAATTCACTGTGGCTAAATGGATTCAAAATGTTCAAGCGTCCAACTAGACGCGATTTTGATGCTCTATTTCGCTTCAAACGCTCAATTTATACGCACGTCCAATTCACTGTGGCTAAATGGATTCAAAATGTTCAAGCGTCCAACTAGACGCGATTTTGATGCTCTATTTCACTTCAAATGCTCAATTTATACGCGCGTCCAATTCACTGTAGCGAATGGATTCAAAATGTTCAAGCGTCCAACTAGGCACGGTAGACACGATTTTGATGCTCTATTCGCATTTGGTGTGAACGCTACATCAGACGACGACACCTTTGTCCTGTTTTGGCCACCGTAGCTTCTCTATACGCTTCAAAAGGGAGGGGTGAGCAGTGGACGGTTGCAATTCGCAATCTTACCACTAGATGGCGCTAAAATTTACACAGTGCACCTTTAAATGTCCTAAATTAATTTAGGTAAAAATTGCTTAATCTAAACCCTGTTTGGGTGCTGTTGCCATGATGAATCATAATTTCGGAGCTCCATTGATCGTGGCTTTTCATAGTCGTGGTGCATGCGCTTTAAGGCTTTTTGAGCATTGTTTTTATTTTTATTAAATGATTTTAATATTTTTTAAGATATGAAACTGCTTGATTGTAGCTGTGGAGAGGTTTAAGATATTTTTGTTTGTGTATTTTTATGAAAATTAGTCACCAATCAAAATGGCACATGAGAGGATAGGACGTAAGTTTTCTTTTTAAGAATGGAGTGGGAGAATTAGACTAAGGAAGAGAAAAGCTTGTGCTAAAAACAGTCAAGATTTCTCCCCGCAGGAAGGGGCGGAGCCTGGCACAGGAAACAGGATCTTCACTTAGAACTTACATATAGAACTCTATTATGATGATTCAGGATATCTGACTCTCTAAGTTTGCTAAATATGTCGTATTGTTTGGTTTATCCAAACTACTCCATCATAACAGATTGTGATAGAGAAAAGGACAGAGAGAGAGAGAGGAAAGAAAAGTGAATGAAGAGTGAACAAGGTCATGGGCATCTAAATTAGTTCAAGTGGACATTCAAAATTCTGCTCGCAAGTCAAAAAGAGACAAAGACTTCTATATTCAGCACTTAAAGGCAACTCTGCAAATTTTGACATCTGAGATTTACACAATTACACAATTTACACGATCATTTTTTTTTCTCCCTCTCAATGGCAAAAGTCTTCCTGTAATTCTCCTTAGGTTTCATTTTCAATTCATGAAGAGAATATAGGGTCAGATAAATCACAGACCCATATCCAGTTCTAAGGAAATTCGACAGAGTTATCAGAGGGCTTAGTCAGTTAATGCGTTTTGATAGATCGGACTGATATACAGTTGGGTATTTAGCCACACAAATATTTATCTACTATTACCTTGCAAGAATAACTTCACTTCTGTGATGATGCTAATGGTCTGGAATTGTGTCCGTCCTCTTTTTCAGCAGCCTTGGGTTTTCCCATTCAATTTTTCCAATAAAAAAGTCTATGAAAGTGAAAATGACATGGGAAGGCCAAGTATGGTAACTCACGAATTTGTCCTCAGCATTTAACCCATCCAAGTTAGTGCACACACTAGAAGTGGCGAGTATTGAACATAAACACACACACGCTGCAAACCGTAGACACACACACCCGGAGCACTGGGCAGCCATTTTGCTGTGGCGCCCAGGGAGCAACTGGGGGTTAGATGCCTTGCTTAAGGGCACCTCAGTCGTTTCCTGACGACATTAAGAATCGAACCAATTTAAGATAAATGGTTTAAGAGTTATAAGATTTGAACCAAACCAACCAGCTGTCGGGTGAATTACAACATTACCAATGTTGATTTGAGGCAAAAAAGTATTTGAAAATCGGACAAAAAGATGTGCATAACAGCTTTAAATGAGGCAATCTCACGAAGCATTGAAAACGACATAATCAAAATAAAAACTATGAATACACATAAAACTATTAATTGAAATAATGTTAATTACAGAAAAATTTTAAGTACTTTTGGCTCGATTTGCTTGAGATTTGTTTTTGCAGAATCATGGGTAATGTAGTTTTTCACCTTGAATTCGTCTGTTAAACGTGATTATTTTAAAAATAAGTTGAAATAATGCTATCCTTTGCATATAATATTGTTAACAATTTAGTAGCTCACTGTAGGCCTGTGTCTGAAAACGTCCTGAAATGCCCTTAAATAGGGCAGTATTTGAGGGGACAGCCATGTCCGTTATTGAGTGCACTCAGTCAATCCCACAATGCACCGCAATAACCAGTGTACAACTGATGTACGCTCAAAGACTTGGAGAATACCCATAATGCACTGTGACGTTCAGCTGAACGAATTCCTGCGTCTGACCAGCAGATGGCGCCCACAGCTGAATCATCCATCCATCCATTTTCCAAACCGCTGGTCCAATGTGGGTCCAGTGTAATATCATACAGGTATTTTATCTTTATCTCTAATCGAGTTCTAAGGTTCCTTCCTGTATCCTGTATATGTCAAACATCATGACTAGAATATATAGGAAATGTCATGCTAGTTAGTTACTAGCCATGAAGCAGACTAACCAAAGCAGTTGAACCTTCACTAATATTTAAATGTTACTAACCAATCCTACCTTAGTTTCTTCACAGAAAGGAAAGGACAAATCTGCAAGTAAATCTTAAGAAATGCTACTGTTATTTCTCAGCTGTGATAAAAAAATTAGCCGTGATGCTATTTGGTTGGAGGTGGTATTAGTGGGAGGGCATTCTCGTCACATTTGATTGGACAAAATTATGCGTAGTTCAGGATGAGTCATCAATAGTTTTGATGACTAGATCATTATTAGAATATAATTTTAATAACACTGGATGACGTGTTGCTAAATAGCATGCAGTTAATTGTATATTGTATGGTGGAGAAAATGCTGTATTACTGTTAATACAAATAAAGATCTTTCTGATTATGCTATGTTAGCCACTTGACAAAATAGGGTTGTCTCTGAGGCATGGTACAAACATGTTACTTGCAATAAATCAGGAAGAAAATAGTCTAACTGTTTAAAGTTTAGGGAAGAAGGAGATGAGAACCGGCGAACGTTCATTGCAAAAACTATAATAAAATAAATAACAAAACGAAAGTAAAGTAAAGCGGCAGCCTCTCACGGACGACTGCCGCATAAACAGTGCATCCGGAAAGTATTCACAGCGCTCCACTTTTTCCAGTTTATGTTACAGCCTTATTCCAAAATTGATTAAATTAATTATTTTCCTCAAAATTCTACTAACAATACCCCATTATGACAACGTGAATAAGGTTTGTTTGAAATATTTGCAAATTTATTTTATACATAAGTATTCACATCCTTTGCCATGACACTCAAAATTGAGCTCAGGCGCATCCCGTTTCCAATGATCATCCTTGAGATGTTTCTACAACTTGATTGATAAAATAAATTAAGAAAATAATTATGATTTGGAAAGGCACACTCGTCTATATATAAAGTCTCACAATCCCACAGCATGTCAGAGCACAAACCAAGCCATGAAGTCCAAGGAATTGTCTGTAGACCTCCGAGACACAGTATCGAGGCACAGATCTGGTGAAGGGTACAGAAAAAGTTCTGCAGCATTGAAGGTCCCAATGAGCACAGTGGCCTCCATCTAATTTAAATGGAAGAAGTTTGGAACCACCAGGCCTCTTCCTATAGCTGGCCATCCGGCCAAACTGAGAGTTCAGGGGAGAAGGGCATTAGTCAGGGAGGTGACCAAAAGCCCGGATGGTCACTCTGACAGAGCTCCAGCGTTTCTCTGTGGAGAGAGGAGAACCTTCCAGAAGAACAACCATCTCTGCAGCACTCCACCAATCAGGCCTGTATGGTAGAGTGGCCAGAAGGAAGCCACTTAGTAAAAGGCACATGGCAGCCTGCCTGAAGGACTCTCAGACCATGAAAAACAAGATTCTCTGGTCTGATGAAACAAAGATTGAACTCTTTAGCCTGAATGGCAAGCGTCATGTCTGGAGGAAACCAGGCACCGCTCATCACCTGGCCAATATCATCCCTACAGTGAAGTATGGTGGTGGCAGCATCATGCTGTGGGGAGGTTTTTCAGCGGCAGGAACTGGGAGACTAGTCAGGATCGAGGTAAAGACTTGGGCAAAGGTTCATCTTCCAACAGGACAAAGACCCTAAGCACACAGCCTAGATAACAAAGGTATGGCTATGGGACAACTCTGTGAATGTCCTTGAGTGGCCCAGCCCGAGCTCAGACCCAATTGAACATCTCTGGAGAGATCTGAAAATGGCTGTGCACTGATGCTCCCCATCTAACCTGATGGAGCTTGAGAGGTCCTGCAAAGAAGAATGGGAGAAACTGTCCAAAAATAGGTGTGCCATGCGTTTAGCATCATACTCAAAAAGACTTGAGGCTGTAATTGGTGTCAAAGGTGCTTCAACAAAGTATTGAGCAAAGGCTTTGAAAACTTATGTACATGTTTTTTTTTTTTCAATAAATTTGCAAGGATTTCAAACAAACCTCTTTCACATTGTCATTATGGGGTATTGTTTGTAGAATTTTGAGGAAAATGAATGTAATTCATTTTGGAATAAGGCTGTAATATAACAATGTGGAAAAAGGTAAGTCTTTCCGAATGCACTGTAAACATAAATCAACAAAATAAAGTCCAAGTCTGGTCCTCTCTCGTCTTGCACTGTTGTCACTCCTCCTTTTATCCTTCCGGAGCTCATCCATGAGACTCGAAAGACCGGTGTGGCACACAGGTGATGCTCATTAGCACTCGCGCCACCGGCCTCGCTCCATTCCCACAGCTCTCGGCTAACCGTGTTATATAGCAATATAACGATGATCAGTTTTCTGTCAATAAAAGTATTCAAACATTTGCTCACCTGTCTAATAAAACACATAATATTAAAGCACCTTTTGGTGTTTCCATGGTTTTTATGGAAATTAGCTAACGTGGATATGACGTCATTGACACTGGTTAAAATGGCCGATTTCACTGGATTTAAAGATTGTTGGAAACATTTGGGATAGTGTAAATACACAAGTGAACAAAATATATAACTTTGTTCTACTGGTTTTTGGATATTTTAATCCAAAAATCGTACATATTGTGCCTTTAATTTGCAGCACAAAAAGAACTGTGATTGGTTGCGTTAAATGTCAGTCAAACGTCCTCTTGGGTGGTCCTTGATCAATGGAAGCTGCGATAGAGTCCAGACCTTCTGACGTCAGGCTACGCGAGACTACTAGTTTCACGTCGGCTTGGTGTCACCCAGGCTTTAAAAGGTAGGGTAGGCCATTTTGGACAAGCTAGCTTTTGGCACTTTTCCACTACACAGTACCAGCTCGCCTCGACTCGCCTTTGTTTGGTTTTCTACTGTATAAATGTTATACATGTACCTGCTTCCAGGTACTTTTTTTTCGTATCACCTCCGGCGAGGTTCTGAGCGAGCTGAGGCGATACTAAAACGTGACGTGAAAACACGGCAGACTG
>NC_137107.1:40584190-40769190 GCF_949357685.1 Gobio gobio
GTTATGCTGCTTAATATTTTTGTGGAAGCCGTGATACTTTTTCAGGATTATTTGATGAATAGAAAGTTCAAAATAACAGTATTTATTTTAAATACAAATCTTTAATAAATTACTTTAATGCATCTGTTTTGCATTAATTTCTTTCACAAAACAACAAAAATCTTAGTGTACAAAAGATTTTAAAATATAAAATGTCCCTCAGGAGCTTCTGGAAATATTTTTGAATGATGGTACAAGCAAATCGTCTGTGTTTTGAACAATTGATTAAAAAAAAAAAAAAAGATAGTTTGAAGGAGATGATTCAGTGAAACCAATAAAACTTGCCAAGCGATAAAAGTGATGCTATTAACCCTTAAATAGCAAGTAATATTATATACCTCGGAAAATGCGTGTTTATGTATATCTATGTTCTATATTGATGCTGTGTATGTGTTAACTTATTTTCTTGTACAGCGACCTTGAGCTTGGGAAAGGCACTATAAAAATGAAACTTATTATTATTAGTGATATAGTGGTTGCTTTTATTGTCAGTTTTACAGTTTGTATGTATCATCCATTAAAAAAAGAACTAATTGTATATCAACATTTAGCTCAAGGTCAGCTGTCTTTTCATGACATTCTGCATGTTACATTTAAATAAAGATGATGCCAGAGTTTTTATACTAGATCTAGACCATTAGACATGACTACTGACAGACGTTTAGGAACGTAAGAGTGGAAATACAACAAAATCAAGTCAAATCCAACTCAAACATTTTGTAAATCCAGTCAAATCCAACACAACAAGTGTAAATCCTGTCAGATCCAGACAAATCCAACACAAAAGTTGTGTTTGGTATGTAACTCTGTGAGACGTGTGTGTGTCTTACCCCTCTTCGATGACCATGGGGGTAGTGAGAGGTGTGAGGTCTTCAGCAGCGAGTAGCTGGGCTGAGAATGTGTGCGATTGCGTCTTCAGGCTGCTGCCAATAGGGGGCGCCAAAGGATATTTACACAACAGGAAAGAGTGTGTCAGTTGAGGACTGCTGCACTGATCCCTACAGGACACAGAGTATGTGCTCATATCCACAGAACGGCTGCAGAGAGAGAACGACAGTTGTAAGTGCCATATATCAATCACCAGTGATTTGTTGAGCACATTTAAAAACAACACAAGTTGACCACAGTGCTTTCCATGTCTAAATATTACTCAATAAACACACAACAACAACAACAACTCAATTTACAACACTGATCAGTGTCCCAAAACCTAGGGGCAGTTATATGCACAAGCAATGTTAGCATCCAAATGTAATTTGAGTTCATATACTAGCCAATTTAATATACTATTATACGTTTTTTTTAATATTTACATTTTTTTATTTTATGTTTTCACTTAAATTTTTAGTTATTTTTAGCATTTGTTTTTATGTCTATATAGTATACATTTTTACTTAGGTTTATTTATTTTAGTACTTCAACTTTAAATAAAAATGGGAAATGTTGTCTTTGCAAATATCTTAAATGTTTTTTTTTTCCCAGTTAACATTTTATTTCTAGTAACAAAATTTTTTTTTTTATGGTTTTAGTTGACAATAACTTGATATGCAACCCATTAAAATTTTTGTGTCACATATTTAAGAGTGAGAGAGTGAGAGATTGTGTGTGTGTGTGTGTGAGTGAGTGTGTTCCTGCAGAACATTGCTCTTATGTGGTAACACTGAGTTTGTGTTTTTTTCTTGTTTTTGTTTTTCTTTAATATCATTTTAATGTAGGGATTTGCTCATTTTTTGCACATAATGTATAGCACAAACATACCCTTACGAAAATTATGCCGTATTGATTACCATTTGTGTAACCACACAAATACCCTATAGTTAAACTATGGATTTGAAGCTAAACAATGGTTAATTTGTGGTTACCATTGAATAACAATAACCCTGTTATTTATTTATTTACTAAAATTATTTTTGTTTGTTTTGTTCATTGTAAAACCATTGTTAATTTATGTAGGCTAATGGTAGATATATTCACTACAGGGAGTGCAGAATTATTAGGCACGTTGATTTTCTGATCATATTTTATTTCCAGGCACATTTGACCAATTCCAAACCACAGTAATCCTAATAACTACTATTGATTTAGTATTTAATAATGTATAAGTGATATATAATTGTTCATGAAGGCTGGAAATGAAAATCACCTTATATTCAGGTGTGCAGAATTATTAGGCATGTTTTCTTTTACAGATAAATTGAGCCAAAAAAGAGATTTAACTCAGACTGAAAAGTCAAAAAGTATTAAATGCCCATGAGAAGGATGCAATACTAATGCAATACTAGACATTGCAGTTAAGGCATGACCATTGGACAGTGAAATGCTCGTTGGGTCAGCAGGATCTGACAAAAACAGGTGGTGAAGAAAAGACACCTGTTAACTGCAAAAGAATTAAGAATTAAGGTGAAGAATTAAGGGTGAAACCATCAGGAACCCTTTAGTCTCCAGCGCCACCATTTTCCAAAGCTGCAACCTACCTGGAGTCTCCAGAAGTGCAAGGTGTCAGGATCTCAGAGACTTCAGTTAGGTAAAGAATCCTAAAAAATGACCCCCACTAGATAAGAATCACAAGCTGAAGTGTTGTAAAATACATGAAGAAGGTTTTTTTATAGGCTTTATGGACAGATAGGTTGAGAGTGACTCTTGAAGGACCAGCACCACATCCTCTAGTACCACTGTTTGAAGAATTCATCTTCCAGAATCTGGCAGTACGTTTTGGGAGTTCATTTTTAGTCCATCTCTGCAAAACGGACTTCAGGATGGACTAAAATGAACTCCCATGTATGTATGTGTCCATAGCACTCAGCTGACACGTTTGTTTGAAGGACAGCATTGGGCAGGATGTGGAATAGTGCGTTTTTTCCAATAAAATAAAAAAGTGTATTTTTATTCGATTAATTGAAAAAAAAAAAAAATCTGTCAACTAATCGATTATCAAAATAATCGTTAGTTGCAGACCTAAAAAGTAGTTTCAGAGGTGGAACAAATAATACACTTGAACTCTTTCCCCACCAGCGTTTTTGAAAAACGGTGTCAGCGCCAGCATTTTTGATAATTTTCACAAAAGTGGCCCCATGTGTAAGCGTAGTAAAAAAAACAACAACTACATTTTGAGCAAAAATCTGAGAAAATCCAGTTGTTTTCAGCTTTCAAGGCCGTTAGTTCTTTGACGTCGGCTTGGTGTGTCCCAGGCTAAAGACTACCTCTAGCCTGACAAGCCAGACCCACATCAAGATGTTGGGTCTGAGAACACACCATTGGCAGGGCTCAATCCGAGGGGCGGGATAAACGGTTGTCTTTCAAATTCCCTCTGCACACAATAGGATTGTGCCGCAACTCTGCAGTCATTATGTTAAGCCCGCCCACCGACTCTATATACGACGTGATTGGCCTGACTAGGGTTTGTTTTTTCCAGCTCACAAGCCAACAGAGAGTTGCTAGACGACCCTGGCGCTAGGGTGCATCTAGATTTCTAGGCTAGACTACCTCTGGATTAGGGCTGTAACGATTTGACCAAAAATAAAAACCTTGATTAATTTAACATTTTACCTCGATTACGATTAATGAACAATTATTGTTTTTTTTTGTTTTGTTTTTGCTTTCCATTTTTTGCCCTCATAAGGTTTGTGAGTAAGTTCCTGACAAGGTTTTTACTGTAAATGTTTTCTACTATTAAATGTGGAATTTTTTTTCTAATGAAAAAGTGCATTTCTTTGTGATTTTAAAATACTATTGTCTATGGGGCAGTTTTCTGTTTGTTGTACATCAGCTACAGATAAATTAACACAGTAGGCCTACATTACATTTATTTGAATGCATTAATGGGAGCGTGATTGTGTGTGTGAATTACTCATACCGTCTCTATTCATTATGAAGCGGTGATTTGAAGGTATTAAAATATATGCCTATAACGGTTGAGTTTCGAAGCTACTTTAGTGACTTTACTTTAGTCACAGTACAGCGTTGACACAGGCCTTAAAACACATACAAATGACAAAGCTTTGTGAGGACGCAGGTGAAAGAGGTCTCCCTTCAGGGCGCACGCGCGCGTTGTCAGAGACGCGACACAGCTCGGCTCTCTGTGTCACAGAAAAAAGCTGAGCACTAAACGGATACGTTTTCCGTATTGTTGTTTTTGAATAGTGCACAATCGCTTTAAATGTTCAAACTGGCAAGCTTTTAAACGCATTTACTTGACAAACTTTATGAGGACGAAAGTGAAAGCGATCTGCAATAAGAAGGGCAATTAACTGACCTGTATAAAATGAGTAAAACATGCAGTTACTATAGTGATTCTGGGCATCTATAAACACAGATAACTGCTCCTGCACCGCTCTGTGTGCCTGCAAACTGCACTTGATGCGACTGACGGGGCGGAGTCACGTGACTAAAACCGAAATGACCGACATGGGAAAAATACGTTGGTTAGAGGTTCTGAATTTCGGTTTCGATTAATCGTACAGCCCTACTCTGGATCATATTCAGAATGATGATCAAGTCCATCAACACTCCTAATGCTTGCACAGTCCTATATCTCGTCGTGGGCAGACATTTCATTCAGTAACATCAGGCAGTTTTGATTGATATGCCGTTTAAAAGTTAATGATTGTGTTATTTTACACATGTGTTATCGCTTGTTTCTGCTTCTTCTTCGCGTCTATTGTTCAGGTGTGTAATAGCGCCCTCTACCGTATAACAGTGAAAACACGGAAAGCCGGAAATGTACGTCAATAGAGTTAAAGTTCATGAGCGCGTGCACGGGTTGAAGCGCTATTTTTAGCACGAGTGTAATGTTTGTTAATAGATTTAACGTAAAAAAACATCATTAATCTTGACAAACTATATATCATTCTAAAGGTCTAAACCTCAAGCATTGAGGACAGACCACTGTTTTTCAGTGAAAAGCTTATAACGGCTGTATTTTTGCATCAATGTAAGCAATACACATCAACGATTTTATAAATAAAAACAGAGCACATACCTTTTGTGTCCTAATTACGAGCCACACACGCATCCACTGCAAACAATTCCAGAATGAATGGAAAGGTGAGGGTCCACTGAATAACATCCCATAGAGCATTTTTAATCCAACGAAACGATAATGGTGTAATATTGATGGTTAATCCTTTGTTTACATCGCATTTCTGCGGAGCGGAGTATCATACTAGACTGTTATGCAATAAAATAATGCACCAAAAACAGTCTCCCGGTAGCATAAAGTGGCATGGGTTTAAAGCTTAGAATGTTACGAACATTCTACAACTAACCCCACTCAAAAACATGCAAAGATAGCCGCGATATAGTCAAAAATATCCAACCATTGCACTCGTTTTGGCTGATGTCATGATGTGCTCATCCAATGATATTGTCTGTTTATCTGGAGCCAATAAAAGCATTGAATCGTCATGACTGACAGAAAATGTAGCCAATGAACACACGATTCCAACGAGACCTCTCATGTGTGTATTTGTCACATGGGCGTGAATATTTATTCATTTGAATGTGGCGCGCTCTCCCACGAGAGGCTGAGACAAGTCTGTGTGACTGTGACACACACACACACACAAACCCCTCCCCGTCATCTGACAGCTAAAGCTAACGGGCTAGTACAGACGGTCTCTTTGTAGTAACTGTTTGCTAATCTTACTAACTGGACGGAATTTATTATCCAATGGATCGTCAAAAGAAGTTTGTATTGTGCTGAAGATGCTTTATCTGAGCTCACTCGAAGCAGCGGTGTGGAAAACCAATGAGGAGAGTCAAGACAGCGATGACGGTGCTTGTTGACAGAGAAGTTGATCCAATAACACACCGGTGAGTTGATGTGTAGTTGTTTATGTATATTGAGAATGTGTGTGAGAATGTATTTATTTTATTGTTTCTGTGTGCTAGAAAAATGCAATATACCAGTATGCATTATACATATGCTGATATTTTGCATTTTTCCTAGCACACATGGGGAAAAAGTATAAATAATTTTTCCCCATGTGTGTGTAAATAAAACATATATATATATATATAACACATGTAATTGTTTATATATATATATATATATATATATATATATATATATATATATATATATATATATATATATATATATATATATATATATATATATATATATATATATATATATATATATATATATATATATATATTGAGACTGTATTTATTTTATGTTTTTCCTGTGTGCTAGAAAAATTACAATATACCAGTATAGATTATATATATACTGATATTTAGCATTTTTTCTAGCACACACAGAAAAAAAAAAAAAAATATATATATATAATATATAAAATGCATTTTTTCCCCTATGCTACAAAAAACGAATTGACGAAAAAAGAAAAGTTCTGGACGGCCGACCATCTGTGTGATTGTTGAATGCTCACTGTATCACCGGCCATTATATTGATTGTAGGACTGTGTGTGAATGTATGGGCCGCCGTCAATATGAATGCTCACTGTATAGCCGGCCGTTAGATTGATGCTTGGGCTGTGTGAGAATGTATGGGCCGCCGTCAATATGAATGCTGTCTAACCGACTGCCCATCAGTTTCATTGTTCATGGGATGGCCTGTAATTAGAGTGAATGATGACAGTGTGATTGTTGATTGAATGGGCAAACTATACAGAAATAGGACATGCAGTGCTAATTCTCTTTCCTTTCCTTGCCATTCTACAGGCATCAGGTTGAGTCTTCAGATGAGCTATGGCATCCAAGCACCAGCCAACCAGCAGAAAAGAGAAGAAAGCTTTCAGATTCTTCAAGATCTGCACTTGCTGTTGTAGACCTGAATCCGCCAGTAAAAGGCCAGTAAATGTTTTTTTTTTTTACATTTGCAAATTGTGTGTGTTTTTATAGCTATATATTTATATTATATTGTTATTTATATTACTAGTTATATTTATAGTTATTATACTTATATTACTTGTTGTATTTTCAGTTGCAAAGAAGTTTAGCTCTTTTTTATTAATATTTCATTTTTATTATATTTTTATAAGTTCTGTTGTACAAATAAATCACTAATACAAAGTCTTATGGTTCTGCCTATTATTTTATAGTTGAAAAAGCATTCAAGCATCATATATGATGGCTAAAACAGCTTGCAGTACACTTCATAACATTAGGTTATCAAGTCTCCTGTAGGTTTCTTGGCACCTGGACATATTCTTAGAAAAAAGCATGCAGGAACCCCATTTTTCATGATATCTTCGTCAAATTTTAAATATAAACTGATGAGACTTTTGCCTTTCAATTCATTAACTAACTGGATTCATCCAGGCTTATTTTCATATATTTTTACATCAAATAATAAAGTGTTCATTGTAGCACAAATCATCTTCAAGACACTTCAACTTCTATAACTGTTTGTCTTTCTAAGTTTTTTTCTACTTTAATGTTTGGGTAATAAACTGTAAATTGTCTTCTTTTTAAAGATGTCTAAATTGTGCATGTAGTGCAAATTGTTTAGCAACTGCAATTGTTTTAGTTGGGAGATGTCATTTCTGGGGATGTGCCTCAAGCAGGCGGAGGGAGAAATGGAACAGACATAGTCTTGGAAAAAAGCTTGCAGGAACCACATTTTTCATTATATCTTCCTCAAACTTGAAATATAAACTGATAAGTCGTGTGGCTTTCAATCCATAACTGAACTGGATTCCTCCAGGTCTATTTTCATATATTTTTACATGAAATAATACAACATTCTGTGTAGTGCAAATAATTTTTGAGGCATTTCAACTATTATAATTTTTTATCTGTTTGAGAATTATCAACTCTGATTGCTTTTTAGTAGAGTCCCAAGTGTCTTCTTTCCAAAGATACCTTAATTGTGCCTGTAGCACACTGTTCTCAGGAGCTATAATTGTTTTAATTCAGGTAGGTCGTTTTCAGCTGTGAGCCCCAAAGTGGGGTTGCAGTTTAACAGGTTAATGAAAGATTATGAAAACAAATACACAAGGAATCAATGAATTTTTTGATTCTCTGCTCATGTTTGTTGGTTCGTTACACGTCACAAACACCTTATAATTCAATTTAATCAAAGCCATTTGTCCCTGCTCATAAAAAGGGCAGACGCAGGTCAGCGCGTCCGTGTGTAAACGCATTAGAAGAACATCTCATTCGGGTCACACCTGGTTGACAGCGCGGGGAAAGATAAGGTCTGACCGCCCTCGGAGATATTGTTGCCAGGTGAACTGTGGTTACTGTAGCCGTGGCTCCATGTATCTGATAGTTCAGCTCCTTCTTTAAACTCCTGGCCAGACATAATTCGCTCGATCTCCTCCAGCGAGATCTACAGAGAGAGAAATGGAGAAAATCAGAGATGAATGCATGCCATCGACTGCGCTATGTCTCTGAGCTGAACGTCGCTGTGAGATAAAAGATGGAGATTGGTCAATACAAAGCGATCTACTGTGAATAAAGCTGAAACTGTTGAAAAGAAACCAACATGTGTACGTTCTTCATAATTGTTTTATCCGTTTTAATCCGTCAATAAGAGACAAAATCAATAGTGAATGGGGTGGCACTCGGCCCCGAACAAACTCTTGCTTGCTTGATTGTCTTTCTCCGAGGACTGAAAGCGATGGATCCGTCGATTGTGTTTTTAAACAGAGCGAGATGTAAACTAAGGAGTGAACTCGTGTCCTAGAATGAGGGAGAGTCAGCAGCAATCCTAACAAACACAAGCACTTGATGACAAGGACACAAGGACACAAAGACACAAACACACACTGTGCGCATCTCATTCACATTCTCTATAGATTTATATGCTGTATACATACTTATAAGGAAGAGAGAGAGGGGGGGGGGTGGGGTTCTGTTTGTAACAATTGATCTCCATGTGTGGCCTTCAGAATCTCACTAAGCTCTCAGAGGAAACACAAAACACTTCAGGTTCAATTCTGCAGGAATGCGCTGAGATTGTGTGGAGAAAAATGGATGATTCAATCAATTAAATATAGGCATATATATTATATATATATATATATATATATATATATATATATATATATATATATATATATATATATATATATATATATATATATATATATATATATATATATATATATATATATATATATATATATATATATATATATATATATATAATGTCCAACTTAATGAAGAAACAACATAGACAGTAGCCTATATTTTAAAGGGGTGGTAAATCACGATTTCACTTTTCTAACTTTAGCTAGCGTGTAATGTTGCAAAGTTACAACATTCAAAGTTTAAAGCAAAGGGAGATATTTGCTTTTAAAGAAATCAATTTCTAAGGACTACAGCAAACGGCCGGTTGGCGACTACAGACATTCCTCCAGGGTTGCTGACATCACCAGCCCCAATATTTACATAAACCCCTCCTCCGAGAATATTAAATAAGGGGGGGTGAGGCCATTTTGTTTCGCCGCGGGGAAGCTTTGTTGTGGTATAGTTAGGCTGGAGTGTTGTTGCTGCAATGTCGACCAAACGCTGTTATTTTCATCCGGATTGCAGCATATCTATGGATTGCAGGTCCACTTTGTTCAGCCTTCCTAGGGACGGGGGTGCGTTGCAGTGCGTTTAACATACAACATGTTATATGCATGTGTGTATGAGACAGAGGGGAACAGTTCGCATTTGCAGCAGATATAGGTATGCTGCCCATCATAAATCAAAGCACGAGATAGACAGGAAAATGTGACATAATGGACAATATTCGTCTGTATTTGCAATACACGAGCCGCGGTTCCGCTGCGCGAGACAAACACTGCCAGTGTGAATCATGCACGACGGGCGGGCGTGGCTCCCGCTGCACATTTCACGGAGGAAAGCTTCCACAATCTTCGCGAGTTTAATGCAGGATTCACACAACGGCTTGTCCTGAAAGATGGATTTAAAAACAGAAGCTGTTTACGGGCCACAACCTGTAAGTATGATTTATTTTTCGTCTATGTGTTTTCCTGTAATAGTTCGTATTGTTAATTGTACGTTGTAGCAAGGAAGTACACAGATGACAACGCTGTTTGGCTCTGCAAACCAGTCTGTTAAATGCTCATTCATAGTTAACGTTATCCGACAAACACCTAATGTTACAAACTTGTTTTTAAATCTCAACAGCGAACTTGGCATTAGTGTAAATTATTCTTTGATTAGAGCTTTTATGTATTGTTTATCTACAGGCTTGTTTATCTACAGGCATGCTAAACATGGTTCAGTGTTTGATTTGGCTACTAGTAAAGTCAAGGTTTAGTGTTCGTTTTGGGTTAATAGTTCTTGCGACAGATATTTGGCTATAATCGTTCTAAAAATACAAAAGTAACAGTGCCATTCAGTAGCGATCACTATAGATCCGCAGTCTTTACTCTTGAGGAATGAACAGGTTGAACAGGTTCTGCTCGATCATCTTCACTAAAATGTTCTGGGTCTGATTCGGGTATGGTTTTATTGACGTCATTGTTTCTAATACTACCAAAGCACCGGTAAAGGTAAGGGGCGTGACGTTTCCGACAAACGTGCACTAGGCGGTTAGTGAATCACAACACACTGGGCCAGCTAACCAATCTGAGCCCATTGCGTATTTTTGAGGGACTGGCTTCATACAACCCGGAAACCATCAGACCGTTTTTACAAGGAGGGACAGAGTAGTGTAGAATAGAGGTCAAATATATAAAAAATAATGCAATTTTTAAAAAACGAAGCATGAACACATGTTACAGTGCACCCCAAAAACACAATCAAGCCTTTGAAAGAATGTGTTTTACCACCCCTTTAAATATTTGTTTAATGGCATCTTTATACTGCAATACTCCTATTGATGTCCCTATGAGATTTTTTTTTCAAATGTATCCATTAATTGTAGGCATTCAGCATTACAAGATAATTGAAAGCAATCAATTTCAACCTTTACTAGGCTTTAAAAATATAATTTTTAATTTGAGTAAAATTAAAACAATCTTCACAAAAACCCATTATAATAAATGTCACATTTAGCTGTGCCCTTCAATATATATAGGCCTCAATTTTTTCAATTGGCCCAGTCAGACTGGTTCAGATTTTTACTTGCCCTGTCAAAATGCACTAAAAGTTATTGTTTTCGTTGTTTTTGACCCATGTAACCTTGTAAACAGTGCTTTAAGGTTTCCAGGTAGGTCTAACAGTTAGGATATATACAGAAATTGAATAAAGTTATCAAACACTTCACAGTCGTTACTGCATAAACGATACATTAAATATATACTAATCCTTATTAAAGTGATTGTTCACCCAAAAATGAAAATTGTGTCATAATTTTCTCACCCTCAAGTTGTTCCAAAGCTGTATGAGTTTCTTTGTTCTGCTGAACACAAAAGAAGATAGAGTGAAGAATGTTTGTAACAAAGCAGATAGAGCAACTATTGACTACCATAGTATTTTTTTTTCCTACTATGGTGGTCAATAGTTGCTCTATCTGCTTGGTTACAAACATTCTTCACTCTATCTTCTTTTGTGTTCAGCAGAACAAAGAAACTCATACAGCTTTGGAGCAACTTGAGGGTGAGAAAATTATGACACAATTTTCATTTTTGGGTGAACTATCCCTTTAAAGCTGCGTTTGGATTCTCAACCTTTGTCTCTCGGAGCAGTACGTTACAACTACAAAGGTTATTCAGTCATAAACAGTGAGCGATTTTTCTCTTTTTTCTTTTGGTTCTTTGATTACCTTTAAAGGGATAGTTCACCCAAAAATGAAAATTATCCCATTATTTACTCACCATCAAGCCATCCTAGGTGTGACATATGACATTCTTCTTTCAGACGAATACAATCGGAGTTATGCTGCGTTCACACCAAACACGAATAGAGCGCCCAATCGCGTCTAGTTTGACGCATGAACATTTTGAATCCATTTGCGCGACTGCGGCGAATTGGACGCGCGTAGAAATCGAGTGTTTGAAGCTAAATAGATGCGCGTTCAAGGCACTCCAGGAATGTCATAAAACACCACTCTGCCTCTTTTCATTTTCATTAAAAATATATATAAAGTAGTGGTGCAACGGATCACAAAACTCACGGTTCGGATCGCACTACGGATCATGAGTCACGGATCGGATCATTTTTCGGATCAGAATAAAAGGGGGAGGAGACTATTTTTATTTGCTTTCCATTTATTCCATGAAAAATTTTGGTGTTAACATAACCTATATGGTTTATAGGTTAACAAGGAACTTTTGGTGTTAACAAAAATAAAATAAATAAATAACCATCTGAATAAAACAAATTTGACTAAAAACAACCTGAGACTTTTTCTTTTTTTTTTTTAAGATTAGGATGTCAACATTCTCAGGGAGAGTAGACCTCTCACACTTGTCAGCATTGCAATTCTCTTTGTAGGCCTATACACTATTTTATAGATATCATGTTTAAACGCACTACACTTAAACAACGTTTTATTGAATTCATTACTTTGTATTTATATAGCCTAATACCTATTTTAGATGTATATATTACGTTGCTCATGCAAATTGCAAAACAGACGATAGACTATGTTAAAATAACAAACATTTTAAATTAAAACTACGCTTTTCTTTTGTTTTTAAATCTTTTGACAAGAAATCCTGCAGGTCATAAAGAACTTTGTTTTTCCACCCCCAAGAACGGACAGGTGCTCTCCATTATTTCTCTTTGTTTACTTAAAGGCCGTTTTCCTTGCTTTACTCGAGGCAAAAAGCCATGTGTTGACTTTAAAACCGAGTAGACGTTACATTATATGCATCTGTGGTGGAATTACTAGATTTTCGCATCGATAGGCTACATGTTTGTTTTAATGCGGATGCGCTGTCACTTTAATTCAGCGCCAGCACATCAAACAATAGACTCTGTGCGGAAACGATCGCAGCACAGCTGTACAGCTACGCGCTCCTGCACACACTGACGGACCGAAGCCGCGTGCAGTGAAAGCTGTATCCGTTAACATGGGTATGGAAAAATACGCACCGCATACGCACTGCAAACGGAGTGAAACGGGCGTCAGCAGGTGCCATGCTCGATGTATGCGCCACTTGCATTCAGCTTTCTCGTGCCACAGTGCCTACATAATGTTACAGTTTTGTCCACACCCTTCTTCCGTCATCATTATATTTTACGGGGAAGCCAAAATGCTCCCATACACGCGATTTGAATGATGCGGGAGGTTTTTCAAGTTCTTCTGCTTCTCCGCCACTGTTGACTAATTAACATGCCCTGTTCACGAGTTTCTCTGAAACTCAGCATCGAGTTTAAAGGAACGAGATCACTTAAAAAGCAATATCGGCAGAAAAACTGTATTTAAGTCTGCAATCGCTAAACAATTCAGATTAATCCACAAGTTAAAAAAAAAAAAAAAAAAAAAGCACAATAAATCCGCGGGTCAGGTGCGTACCGAACCGTGGGTCGTGATCCGTATGGATCACGGATCAACTGCGATCCGTTACACCCCTAATATAAAGCATTAATAGCCACACAAATGTGGTCCAGGCAACTTCTACATTATCTTCACTGCATGTATATTTAAATATCCTTAAAAAATAAAGTCATGAAACTTCTCTTTGCCCTCAGTCAATACGATTTGGCAGACAACAAATTATAGACCAAAGATCGCCCGTTAGATCCACACAAGACGAACCACTACAGGACATCAGAGCCAGTGGCAAATGGACTAGCCGAGAAAAGGCTGCACTCGCCGGGGTTATGAGCGCTGAGTGCCCGGTGATCGCCTGGATCTTACAACTCCAAAAACACAAGATTATTTTTTTTAAATAGCGCTCTCTTTATAAATAAACCACAGATTTGAGCTTTAAACAACTACATTCTCACCTGAAAAAGTCTTAAAACTACTTTTTGTGACACAATAGTAGTATTTTTAAATTATGCAGGGTTTCTCATCACGTCACTTTACCACGTGACCGCAGCGAGCAGGCTCCTGATTGGTTAATGTAGCGTGAATTGACGGCAAAGTAAAAAAATTTCAACTCGGGCGTCAGACGCAAATTCGCTTCAAATGCGTGAATGCACAAAAGCAACAATTCGCGCGAACTGGATGCGCGAAACGCACCTTCCCCGTCGCGGGACCTCCAGACGTGCGTCAACGGCCTTTCCATTGACTTAACATTAAAATCACTCGCGCCAGTGATTTTGCCACTCGCGCAGCATATATATATATATATATATATATATATATATATATATATATATATATATATATATATATATATATATATATATATATATATATATATATATATATATATATATATATATATATATATATATATATATATATATATATATATATATATATATATATATATATATATATATATATATATATATATATATAATATAAAAAAAGTCCTGGCTCTTCCAAGCATTATAATGGTAGTGAATGGCAGCCCAAAATTTTAAGCCCAAAAAAGTGCATCCATCCATCATAAAAGTGCTCCACATGGCTCCATATTTAACACGATATAAAGTAAAATATCTGGCTTCCGCCAGACCGCCTTCCATATTCAACTTACGGAAAAATCATAACTGACGCGAAGCGTTTTGAACAGCGTGAGGTGTTACACTTCGTTAGTTGAATACTATATAATGGATGGATGCACTTTTTTGGGCTTCACATTTTTGCCTAATATTCACTGCCATTATAATACGTGGATTAGCCAGGGCATTTAATATAACTCCGATTGTATTCGTCTGAAAGAAGAATTTCACATACACCTGGGATGGTTTGAGGGTGAGTAAACTATGGGATAATTTTCATTTTTGGGTGAACTATCCCTTTAAAATGACAAACAGCAGCAGGTTTATTAGGCTGCTGTCACTTTAAGACCTGCAGCATATGATGCGGATCTGACACAGATTTTCTCACAATGTTCATTCAAGACTTAATTTAACTAATTTAACCGTGCTTGCGAGGATACTTGACAAAAAAAAAACAGGCATTTTTGCATAATTTTTGTCCGTTCAAGCGTTGTCTGAAGCGACTCTGTGTCATGTGTCTGTCACCACTGTACTGTGTCTTAATTGGTTTAAAAAGCATTTGCATGAATAAGAGCGTGATCATATAATGTGTATAATGTGTAAGGCTAGACATAGGAAAATGGGGGGGGGGGGGGGGGTGCTGCGTTCATTCCGTTAAATATTTTTTATTATAAACCGCATATGTTTAACCGCAAATAAATGTGTAATGTTAATTAACACGTTAATTTTGACAGCCCTAGATATCCAGATTTAGCTCACTTCTGGGGACAAATAGCTTTAGCCATGTAAAAACACACACAATTGTCTTACCTGTACAGGTCCAATCATTTTATTCCTTCCTCCTGGCATCCCATCCTCTCTGATTGCTGAGAGAGAAAGAAGATCTGTTAGGAATTGCAATACAAATGCTATTTCTGCAATATTCATACTGTGTATAGTCTTTTTGCACTAAACGCCTGGATGATTATTCATCAAAATGGACAATATAAATAAGTATTATATCCCACAAATCAATGCTCTCAATGTGTCATTAATTTTCAGTTTGAGAAATTAACTGGCAATATCAACCACAATTTTTAACATCTCTGACTCATTACTCAATGGGACTTCAAAGATGCAGGACACCTTTGCACAACATTTAATAAAAAAATTCATGCCAGGAGGAAGTTGGTGGATGGTAGAGCAATAAAGATCAACAGCTCCCTCTGGTGCACGCCGCAGGCAAGTACACGCAATAGTGTGTGCCACAGGCTAAAGTGTAAATGATCTATTTGTATATGTGTGTGAGAGTTTTGCCCTAAGCATCAGAGAGGGACAGCATGCTCCGGATCAAGAAATGTGTTATCAGCACCATCTAGGCAACTCATGATTATACATGCAGTGTCGTAACCCAGATCTACAATCTGATTTCTGTGCATGTGTTTTTTTTCTTCAGGCACGGCTAATCAAACCCTGATCGATATCACCTAATTTACATAGTGGAAAGATCAGATATTTGTCTCTAATGAAGCAGCATCAAAGAACAGACGAGAGGGACGAGTTAAGAGGTAAATGCATAAACCTTGAACATTTTGTTTTTGTGTTTATACAAAAGAGGTGTAGCATAATTAGGGTGAAATTGTAATTCTGAATGGATACGCATAAAAAGGAGAACGGAAAGGAAAAATAGCACAAGGGAAAACAAGAAAAAACAAGGGCAAAGAAAAAAGATTAAAGGATGTGGTTCAATAACAGCCAACTTTTAAAGATATGAAATCTTATGATATTCATAGTATCAAGGAATAATGTTTGTTTTTACTTTGTTTTAGATGCTAATGATAATGAAAATGTATTTGTTTTACCAATTATTTTCATATTTGGTAACACGTTACAATTAGTTAAAGCATTAACTAAAATTAGCTGACAATGAGCAATACATTTGTTACAGTATTTAATAATCTTTGTTAATGTTAGTTTATAAAAATACAACAGTTTATTGTTAATTAATGTAGTTAACTAATGTTAACAAATGGAACATTATTGTAAAGTGTTACTTTAGCTTGCATTTTAATAGTAATAACCTTGACTTAAACAGGATTCTCACTGCATTTCTTAAGCACATGTTGGATTTAATCAGGGCAAAGCTGCTGGTTTAAATCATCATCACCTGTGTGTGTTTGTGAGTGTGTGTGACCGCGTTTGGCTCACCCTTGCGGTTCATTCCCATCTGAAGGCATTTCTGCAGTCTGCAGTACTGACAGCGGTTGCGTTGCTTGCGGGACATCTGGCAGTTCTTGTCCCTGTTGCAGCGGTAGATGCGCTTGTTGCAAATGCTGCGTTTGAAGAAGCCCTTACACCCCTCACAGGAAATGATGCCATAGTGCAGTCCGGACGCCCGGTCACCGCAGATCAGACACCAGCGATCACCTCCGTCCTCTACAGGGAAAGAAAGAAAGAGGTCTCATTTTCTCAAATTTCCTCATTTTTACTGTGCCCTGTGTATATGTACATTTTTCAATTATCAGGGAAATATGTTGTAATTCGTATCAGCTTTTTATTAAAACAATAAAAGTCTATGATATTTACCTAACTATCCAAATGAGGACATTTGTATGTGTGAGGTTTTTGCTATCTTTATGTATAGGGAATCACGAACAATCTACCAAATAATAGCTTAATTCAAATCTAAAAATGTCAAAATAAGATTACAAAAAAAAAGAAAAAAAATATATAGTTTATAAATACATATTCTGTACATACAGTATTAAAATACAATAAAATATAATAAAATGAAAGAAAATAAAAGAATGTTTAAAAAATAAAATACATTTAAATGTAAATATTTAATAAATTAAAATAAAATGCATTAAAGTAAGAAATTATATAATTTCATGTTATTTTAATACATTTAAAAATGTAAATAAATAATAATGATAATATATTAAAGTAATACAAATAAATTATTTCATGTTAAAATATAATAAAATTAAAGTAAATAAACTAAAATAATAAAATACATTATTTTAATACATTACTGAAATAATAAATATATTTTATTATATTATAAATATTTATAATTTATTCATAATACATGTCAAAAATGTTACACATTATTAAAATTAAATGAATAAAATTAAATCAAATCAAATGGGTATAAATATATACAATTTGTATTTTTGTCTGATATACTGTACATCTCAGCATTAGCCATTAAAAACATATTGGTTGCACACCAGTCCATGGGATATAAATATGATATGTGTGCAAATATATTTTAAAAACATGTTTTAGTTGACATTAAGAACAGGAAGATAAGGATGACACACACAGGTATCTCTGTGACGTCTGATAGTAGGTTAATCTGAGTTTATTGAGCCGTTGAAATCATTGTAATCTTAAACTTTTAAATAATAAAAAAGTTCTAGAAGTTATTATCTAAATCTCAGAGCAATAGAGAGCAGGATTACGCAAATACATCGCCCGGCCGGCACATATGCGCATGCCAGGAATCTTCTGCAGTCTCACTGTGTGTTTGAAATGACTTACAGCATCATGCGGCGTGACCCAGATTTTACTACAGAGAGCCGGCGGGAAGGGGGATGGGGAAACATAGAAAGACAACTGAACACAACATTTGATGCAATCTATATTTAAAAAATATAACAGCTGGACTGATATTCAAACAAAAGAATATATAAAACTCAATGCAGGGAAATCATTGCGACGAGTATTCAAATGAATCTGTGAAGAACTGATTCGCAGAAAAGAATCAGCTAAACTTGACAGATATCTTCATTTCTCAGAAGTGCCGGTGAACTGTAGAGGGAGCAGGTGAGCGCAGGGGGGGTCACGGAGAGGTCTTCTAAAAGCCTGAACGTCGTAAACGCTACGGAAAGCACTCAACCTAACCCTGAACTCTAGAGCCATTTTACAACCCTCAGGAAGGTTGTGTCTTGTAAGGGCACAGTATTGTTGGGGATTGGGTCAAACACAGGTCAAACTTTATAGCAAACGGGAACTATGGAACACACATTTTTAAAATTGAACGGGGTGACACACACATCCACTCACTCAAATATGCCCAATGTCTAAGTAAAAGCAAAAAAATACCCACCACATTAATCATCATGCAACAAATCTGATCTTGTCACATTCTGACAGAGACCGAATAAGGAAGAAACAGGCCACTTGTAAAAAAAGAAAGATATTGATCTCAATTGATTGGTCGCAACCCAGAAATTGATCTCAGGTTTGTTCAGACTCTGAATTGTCAAAACACCTTTCAAAATGTTTGCTACGGATGCGAAAAACGCATTAAAATTTAACCCAATATGACGTATTAAAGTTTCGGAGGCAGTGTGTAAACGTGATTGAAATCTATTTTTTAATGTGCAAAAATTTCGGACAAGAATTTCAGACAAGGCATTGATTTTTCTGTATAAATTCTAGAGTGAATCCTTGTCCTTTGGAAGTGCAGCAAAGTGGATTTGCTTCCGCAGCACAGAAAACAGCATCTTTTCCACAAGTCAACAACACAAACCAAACTATTCCAGTCCTCAGCTACAACTTGAGGGTCAAAGTAGACACTGTTCGCCGGCAGCTAATGAAGAACACAGGCTGGCATTATGCAATTTGTTACAAACCTACGTAGGTTCAAACAGGAAGTAAGACTGGAATTGCTGTTGACTCATTTCAGGCAGTTCAGAATCGGTTCCTTATTTTGGGAGACAATAACTTCTTTTATTTTGCACTTTGATCTTTAACCGTTACATTACACACTAAATGAAAGATAAAAGCATAATAAGGGCACTTTGAAATGTTTATTATTGCATAATGCATACAGAGTCACATTCCATTTAAAGGAACACACTATTTTTGAAAATAGGCTAATTTTCCAACTCTCCTTGGAGTTAAACAGTTGAATTTTACAGTTTTCAAATACATTCAGCCGATCTCTGGGTCTGGCAGTAACACTTTTAGCATAGCTTAGCATAGATCATTGAATCTGATTAGACCGTTAGCATCTCGCTAAAACAAATGACCAAAGAGTTTTAATATTTTTCCTATTTAAAACTAGCCGGACGTTGTCATACTCAACTCTGATAATGGGGCGTGTTTCAACCGAACCAGGAAAGACCTCAATTGGATAGACCTACAAGCAATCAGAGCAACGGAGCAACACATAATGTAGTTATACAGACCCAGGAATGCAAATTTTAGCAGGCAGCCCGGCCAAAATAACACATATTTTACCCCCCAAATGCCTTTTTTTCCCCGGAGAACCCCCCTGGAAAGCTATTGGGCTTGGTTTTGGCTAGTTTTGAGGAACGTTAGCAATTGGGCGGGTTTTGTTGTAAAAACTTGGCAACCCTGTCTGCACGCACGCTGGAATAAGTAACGTTAGAAGAAAAAGATGAGTGTAAACGATCTTTGCCGGTGTTGTAAAAAAAGAATTTAAGGATACACAGAGTACTTACCAACACAATCATCATTTCTGAGAGAAATAGTAAAGGTGAATGCATATACGAACAAGTTCTCCGTTTAGGATTAGAACAAATTCAACCCAAGTGCCTTTGATGACGTGGATGATTACGTTACTGTCCATCATCGTCTAAAGCCCGCCCTGACAATTTCATTGGTCCGAACAGTTTCTGTTCGGGCATAATTACTTCTCTACCGATCAAGTCCAGACCGAACTGCCCGAGTTAAAATGTTGTGGGCGGGGCTAAGTTCGGCTGGCATCCAGGCTAATTTAAAACTTGACAATTCTGTAGTTTCATTGTGCACCAAGACAGACGAAAAATGAAAAGTTGCGATTTTCTAGGCCTATATGACTAGGAACTATACTCTCATTCCTGCGTAATAATCATGGAACTTTGCTGCCGTAACATGGGTGGTGCAGCAGGCGCAATGATATTACACAGCGCCTGAAAATAGGTTAACTTCCGTCAACATAACCAACGTGACAACCTGCTTGCACCGGGAGCGTGCTGGGGACTATTTTCAGGCACTGCGTAATATTTTTACTTAGTACACGATGCAACTACAGAAGAGTCAAGTTTTAAATAGGAAAAATCTTGAAACTCTTTGGTAATTTTTTTGGAGCGAGATGCTAACGGTCTAATCAGATTCAAATGATCTATGCTAAGCTATGCTAAAAGTGCTACCGCCAGACCCGAAGATCGGCTGAATGGATTCGAAAACGGTAAAACTCAACTGTTTAACTATAGGGGAGTTGGAAAATCAGCCTATTTTTAAAAGTAGTGGCTCGTTCCTTTAAAAACATAGAATGTTGTACACAATGCATCCCACATACAGTATTCAGTAAGCTAGTACTCCACTCTTTACAAGCCTTTGATTCTGCTGATCAGAAGGAACAGCCATTTCACAGTCAGCGTGTGATGATGATGTTGGCTCATATAGTTCACTTCACAGCACCAGAGGAAACAGCAGGAGCAACAAATCCCTTGATTTCCCTACATCCCTGTGTCATTCTCACTCCATCTCTCTCTATCCCCCGTTCATGCTGTTCTAGATCTGTCAGTGTGTATTACCGCCACCTACATTCAGAAGCAAAGGAAATCAGAAGTCTTCTGTGTCTTACTATCTCTTTCTAGCCCTTTAAAGCATTTATATCGTGCACACATATACCAAACTGAAAATATGGAAGTAATGCCTTTAGAGTAAATTGTGAAATTAAAACGTCTTCATCAAAAAGCATAAACGCACAAACAATGGTTAATCTTTCAATTGGTAAAAGCAAAAAAAATTACCAGGAAATCAGCTGTTATTTTATATTATCATGATTTTAACCTTAGCATAATATTATATTTACCCTCGTGAAAAAATAAGTGCACTTAAACTGATTTTGATTTGATTTGAATGATTTACTCACCCTCAAGCCAATATGACTTTGTTCTTTATGGTGAGCACAGTTATATTAATAAACATACTGACGCTTCCAAGCTTTATAAATGTGACGGGGTCCATTGAGTTCGAAGCTCAAAAAAGTGCATCCATCCATCATAAACATACTCCACACGGCTCAATTAATAAAGGCCTTCTGAAGAGGAGCAATCGAGTTTTGTTCGAAAAATATTCATATTTAAAACTTTATAAAGTAAAATATCTAGCTTCAGCCAGACCGCCTTCCGTATTCAACACAGAAATTTCATATATTTTAAGTGTACTATTACTTTCACTTTAAGTGAACTTCATTATTACAAATGTGTAGTTTAAATACATGACATAAATGTTTAAACAGAAATGAAATTCAAGTGTATTTTGCTTTAACATAAATGCTTGTCAGTACATTTTAACCATATTTCAAAGACAATAGAATTATGAAATGACATATAAAGATGTACTTAAGTGGGTTAAAATGCATTCTTAGGTTAAACTAACAGCATTTAATATAAATGTAAACTATAATACAGTTTCATTTAGGCTAATAAATGGTAAATAACATGCAAATAAAGCCACAATATGTAATTCTTTGCCGCTAGAGGTCACTTATTCGAAACAAAGGCGTATCTTGATGAGCTTTAATATAATGAACGCTTCCGCTCATTTGTGTGCGGGGTAACGCAGTGCTGTTTTATCATATTAGATACATATGAGTGTGTTGAAAGTTGTGTTATAATGCTACTCTGTGCGTTCGCTCGGTGGCTACTATGAGACACTTGTTGCACACTGCAGTAAGTTAGATCGATAATAGGCACGGTAAAACATGGTACTCGCAGTAAATAGGGAAAACAAGATTTAAACAATAAGACTAACTGTGTTTAGCTATATAACAATGATTCGTTTTCTGTCAATGAATGTCTCCAAACAGTTGCTCACCTAATAAAACACATAATATATTAAAGCAGGGCTCGACATAAAGCCTGTTAACGTGCTTGTCTGTCATTCACTTGTCCGAGTAAAACATTTGAATGAGTGTCATTGAGTCGATTCATTCAAACACTGAAGCATTCAGGAACACACTGTTGCTGTGAGATGCGTTATGGTTCTGCTGTGATCTTTGTATGGAACTATTTTCGCTACTGAAATAGAACAAAAACACTCAATATTTTGTCTAAAATGTAAGTGACTTGATGTTAATTAATTGTTTATGGAACTGTCATATCAGTGTCACATTTTCAATCGTGATGGTATTCAAAAAAATAATAACTCTTGCTCGTGTGGTGTTGCTTAACTGTATCATATGTTATACATATAAAAACTCCACATTTAGAATTTTGACCGCAGTATATTAACTGAGTTTCTCTGTTTTTATTTGATTTCTCCTCGAGACGGTGCGTGAGCGTCAACAGCGCAACCTTGTTACCGTCAGTACATTATATATTATTATCAACTATCGATCGCCACTAACACTAAATGAATGCAGAATCACTCTTGCATTTTGGTGATTCCTTAGATATTTTGTTTTTGTCGTTTTAATCACTTGTCCGTCAGGCAAGTAAAATTATCTTCCACTTGCACCTTCAAAAAATACACTTGTCCCGGACAAGCGTTAATGTCGAGCCCTGATTAAAGTGTCTTTGGTGTTTCCATGGTTTCTACTAAATAAACCGGAAATCGAGGGTAATGCAGGTATGATGTCATTGATAGGTGATGCACTGACATGGGAGATGCTTATTTCTCTGGATTTAAATATTCTTGGAAACATTTGGGATAAATGTAAGAGCACAAGTCAACAAAACACATAACATTGTTCTAGTGATTTTGGGGTATTTTAATCCAAAAATCGTACATATTGTGCCTTTAAGAAAACATTACATTCAGTTTACTTAAGTATATTATTTCTGTAAATAAGTACTCTTTTTAAAAAGTATGCTAAAGTGTTCTTTTTCACAAAAGTATGAATGCAAAAAATGTACACTACAGAATCCTTTTGCTGTAAATTTAATTGACTTTACTTCTCAGTCCTCTCTATGATTGAGAGGTAGGGAGGATTTGAACCTGCAGAAGAACCTGATGTGACCTGATCCAGCATCTAGATCATTGGTTTGTGAGCCCCAGTCCTATTTTATGGGGTTTTAGATATGCCTGGTTAGTACATATGTTCCTACACAGTGCTGCGTTGACCTAGTTGTGCGACAAAATCACCATAGGCAAAGAGGATTGTGGGAAATGCACCCCCACAGTGTTCAGAATGATTAGAGCAAAAGTGTCAATGCAACATAGAAAACAAAGCCTAACACACACACACACACACAATGTTTTGTATGCATTAGACAGGTGTGTGTTTTTGCTCCCAGCCGAAGGCAGAGCGTAACAAACCGCATGATTTAACTGCACGATAATTGCCCAATGGCGAAATGTATCCATCTACCACATCTCCTCTTTCCTCTTTGATCATTATATCTTTCATCAATTATTCCCAAGAGTCTCCCGCCCCCCCAACATCTCTCTCTTTCTGTTTGTCTTTAGTTTGTCTTTCTCTGTGTCTACGCAAATTAACTCAGCCTCAGCCGATCAGAGAGCTCCAATTCAGAGCATCAGGAATCTCACCCAATCAGAATCCATCACTCAATGCACATGGCCAAAATTCACAGCAGCACATCATTTGGGTCATATATAGTTCATCTCAAATACGCCGAACTCACAATGAGGATGTTAGCTCTGTAGTGACTCATCCAGCAGTGAATGTGCACGTGTGTTTACCATGGTAGCTTCATGATGCGAGCATTAGAGACAGAGAAAGAGAAGGTATTCCTCCAGTTATCATTCAACACGACAGAAGAGTAAAGGTATGTCAAGGTAAGGTTGTCTTATTCTTTCTCTTTTGATATATTTGTGGCTTTCTCCATCAGTCTCTGCGAGCTCAGTTGCTCTTTTGTCTGATTCAGCTGGTTCAGCTTTATTCATTGTGACACTGACCCAGTTCTAGTTAGATCCATTTTGCATATGCAAATGACGGCAATGCTAATTAGAGTCTAATATTAAAAGAAAACCGTATGAGACACTTTTCTATATAGGTACTTAATAATTATCCTATCCATGTACTGTGATATCCAAACGTCAAATAATATACTGTATATAAACTAAGAAGTTAGTGTATATATTCCAATTGACTATATGTTATTCATTTTTCCACAATGTTTCAATGAATACCATGGTACTTTTATACATACCATGGTACTGAATTGTTATCATACCCTTATACCATGGTATTTAAAGGTTACTACAAAGACTATCATGGTACATATAAAAACATGGCAATATTTTCATATATACCATGGTAATGATTTAACAAATTTAATGTATTGATTTATTTCAAAGAATAGTGTGGTACATAACCAAATGACATTAATACCATGGTACTTTTATACATGCCATGCTACTGATAGTTTCTCAAGCATAATAAATGGCATCAGCACAACTCTTTCAAAGGATAATTATATATAAAATAAAACCTTATTTTCAATCTCAGCCAAGCTAACAAAATTCTGAATGCTTATGACTCTGTAATCTTTTTCATTTTTAATTGGAATGAATACCACTAAAGACCATCATACAATAGCAGATGATTGCAACCACATTTCTCTCGAAATAATTACATATGCGTTCTCTCAGCATATAATATACCGGTAATAATAATAATTATATGCAAAAAAAAAAATCAGCATATATTACACAATCTCTCTCAATCTGTTTGATGCTACTCTTCATATTAAATTAAAACATAACCTATTTTTTTTGCAGCTATTGCATCCATATATTACTGTTAAAGACCCCCTGTGGTGAAAGTCAATAAAAATGTGGTGAACCTTGTGATGAAAATCATTAAAAATAAGACGTTTTTGTTGTTTATGTCCGTGTGGTGTTTTTAATTAGCTTTAAAGCGTTAGTTCACCCAAAAATGAAAATTAAGTCATTAATTACTCCCCCTCATGTCGTTTCACACCCATATAACGTTCATCTTCGGAACACAAATTATGAAATGAAATCCGAGAGCTCTCTGAATCATCCATTGGGAGCTACCCAACTACCACATTCAAGGTCCAGAATGGTAGGGAAGACATCATTAAAAGTTAAATCCATGTAACTACAGTGGTTTAATCTCAAATTTATGAAGTGATGCTAGTGCTTTGCTTGTGCAAAAAACAAAAGAAAACTAAACTTACTACTTTATTTACAAAATAATATTATCCAAAGTGCATTCACGGAACTACGTAAGCTCTCGAGTCAACAAAACACACGTGTCGTGGTGCTCCCCCTATTGGGTTGCAGTAAATTCTTTTAAAATGTAAAACTACAATTTGTGCAAACAAAGCACTCGCGTGCTGGTGTCGTTCCGGGTATGGAACAACATGAGGGTGAGTAATTTACATTTATATTACATTTACATTTATGCATTTGGCAGACACTTTTATCCAAAGCGACTTACAGGGACTTTATTACAGGGGCAATTCCCCTGGAGCAACATGGAGTAAAGTGCCTTGCTCAAGGACACACTGGTGGTGACCGCTGGGATCGAACCAGCAACCTTCTGTGTATCAATTCCATGGTTTAACCCATTGGACCACCATCTCAAAATTAATAGTTAATGACAGAATTTTCATTTTTGGGTGAACAAACCCTTCAAAGATTAGTTCACTTCAAAATGAAAATGTCTTGATATTTTACTCACCCCCATACCATCCAAGGTGTTTGTGTCTTTCCTTCTTCAGTCGAATAGAAATTAAGTTTTTTGAGGAAAACGTTCTAAGATTTTTCTCCACATAATGGACTGGCAACCAACAGGTTGAAGGTCCAAATCAATGCAGTTTCGAAGGGCTTCAGAGGGCTCTGCACGATCCCAGCTAAGGAATAGAAAATGACCAATGGTTTTGCTAGGTTGGTCTTATAAGACCTTCTAAAATAAAAAATAAAAACATTTATGTACCATGTAACTTTTTATGTACCATGTACCAATTTTACGATTTATGTAACATTAAATATACTATTTATATTGTAACCTAAATTGCTCATCTTGCGCTGCTCCGCAAGGCACCAGGGATTGTGTAATCAAGTCGGAAAGGTCACGCTAGATGTAGGCCTGTCGTGATTGGTCGATACAATCGACTGCGTCTACGCTGTTATTTACTCGACGTCAATTTTTAGTCGACTGGGTAAGTTGGGTACGATATGAAATTTTATTATTACCGGTACTTTAACAATGACAGCACTCTAATAAGGGCAGTATTTCTTAATTTGCGTTGATGTGTGACAGCAGGAGTGAGGACGTGTGTGAGAGCTCTGCTTCCACCGTTCATTAAACAATGGAAGCAGAACAGTCAAATATATACGCGCAGCTCAGGAAAAAGAATGCAACAGAAAAGTGCGGCGCGACCGGACTCTGACCTGAAGCGCGCACAGCCACGCCTTACACTTCGTGGATTATTGGGTTTGAAAGGTAAGAAATCTGTAAAATTGCACGTCCTGGCGAGTATTCAGGTAAACGCAGTCGGATATGTCTTTAGTGAATGTATACAGACTTGAGAAATCGGGTGTTACAATGAATTTGGTCCGTGCAGCTCTTAAAGGCCCGGACCTAATATTCTGTGTGAAGCAGGGCAGGGCAGGAACATGCCGGCCAAGTGAGTTTTTAGGTTTTTTTAACCCTAAAACAATGATTGCCATGATTCAGAATCGGTATTGAGGTATTTTAATCAATCAATCAATCAAGTTTTATTTATATAGCGCCTTACAACAACCAAAAGGAGCACAAGGCGCTTTCCAGAAAAACATCATTAGACAACATAATGTAACAACATTAATATACATAAAATAGCAGTCCAGTCAGAGGCTACGTGTTAAAAGCTTGTATGAATAAATGTGTTTTCAACTGTGATTTAAAACCACTCAGCACAGTGATGCTTCGTAAGTGTGCTGGAAGTGCGTTCCACAGCTTAGGTCCCAGGACGGCAAATGACCGGCCTCCAAACTTTTTGTACTTGAACTTTGGAATAACCAGAGAGGTATATTTAGAGGAGCGGAGAGTTCTGGCTTGCTGGTAGACCGTTACTAATTCGGCGATGTAGGCCGGGGCCAGACCATAAATGGCCTTGAACACGAACAGCAGGACCTTATACTCCACCCTAAGCCGCACCGGTAGCCAGTGAAGCGAGCGGAGGACAGGGGTGATGTGTGAACGTTTGGAGGTGTTGGAGAGAAGACGTGCTGCCGCGTTTTGTACCAGTTGAAGCCGACTGAGAATATCATTTTAGTCTGCTATCGTATCGAAGTCATTATTTTGGTATCGTGACAACAATATTCTATATAAAAAGTATTTGCTGATATTCTCTTTTTTTTTTATGTTGGTTTACAAATTTGTACCTTTTACATTTTTACTCTTTTTGTTTTACATTTTGTCAAGGGCTTGTTTACATTTATACTTTTTTATAGTACACTACTGAAGGCCAACGTTGCAAGTTAAATTAAATGTTTTTAAGTAAAATTGTTGAAAATTATTGCAATAAACTAGTCGATAGATCAATCGATTAATCGATAAATTAGTCGATAGATTAATCGATATAAAAATAGTCATTAGTGGCAGCCCTAGCTAGATTTAGGTGTAAGTACCACCCCAAACGAACGTGCAAAGACTAATACCAACGCCCTTTCCAAAAAAACCTCCATCTCCAACTTCAAAATCGTCCGACATCGTTGTTTTACCTTTTTTTGCTAAAGGACGTCTGTATTAGTCTTCGCACAAGACCTTTACAACGTGATTGCGCAATCCTTAGCACGTCACAGCGCAAGATGAGCAATTTAGGTTAAAAAGTATATAATTGTTTTTTTTGTTTTTTTTCTGAAAATGACCGATGGTTTCGCTAGATAAGACCCTATCCCTATTGCAGAGTCTCTGAAGCCCATCGAAGCCCTTCGAAACTTTATTGATTTGGACCTTCAACCTGTTGGCTGCCATAAAAGTGCATTATGTGGAGAAAAATCCTGGAATGTTTTCCTCAAAAAACGTAATTTCTTTTCGACTGAAGAAAGACATGGACATCTTGGATGAGATGGGGGTGAGTAAAATATCAGGAAATTTTCATTTTGAAGTGAACTAATCCTTTAAGACAAACCATGTGCAAATTCATCAGTCAACATCATTGCAGAGTATTTTCTCCTTAAAACGGCTGTGTCTCAAAAACAGTTTGAAACTGTCCCCGTTTCCTGTCGTCACAAACATGTAACCAATCCCGTCAAAGTGTGGGTGGGGCTTTTCCACAGTGAACACAAGAACTGGAAAAATCACTACGTATAGCAATATAGCTGGTTAATTATGTATATTAATTATTTTCGTCGCTCCATAAAATTGAACCACTGAAATCACATGGACTGTTTTAATGGTCTTTCCTACCTTTTTGGGCCTTGAAAGTGTTCATTATATTGTGGTCTATGGAGGGGTCAGAGAGCTCTCGGATTTCATAAAAAATATCTTCATTTGTATTCCAAAGACGAATGAAGGTCAACGGGTTTGGAACGACATGAGGGTGAGGAATTAATGACAGAATGTAAATTTTTGGGTGAACTGACCCTTTAACTATATACGTTTCTCCACTGACTTTCTATGATGTTCAAAGCGTTTCTTATGCTGCGTTCACACCAAATGCGAATAGAGCGTCAAAATCACGTCTACCGCGTCTAGTTAGACACGTGAACATTTTGAATCCATTCGCGCGTCCACAGCGGATTGGACGTGCGTATAAATTGAGCCTTTGAAGCGAAATAGATGCGCGTTCAAGGCACTCCAGGAGAAATATGTCATAAAACACCACTCTGCCTCTTTACATTTTCATTAAAAATATATTTTAAAGATCAATAGCCACACAAATGTGGTCCAGGCAACTCCTACATTATCTTCACTGCATGTGTATTTAAATATCCTTAAAAAAATAAAGTTATGAAACTTCTCTTTGCCCCCAGTCAAAACGATTTGGCAGACAACAAATTATAGATTCATGACACCAAAGATCGCCCCTTAGATCCACACAAGACGAATGATATCTCATGTTTAACCACTACAGGACATCTGAGCCAGCGGCAAACGTCAGAAGGACTAGCCGAGGAAAGGCTGCTGTCGCCGGGGTTAATGAGCGCTGAGCGCCCGGTGATCGCCTGGATCTCACAACTCCAAAAACACAAGATTATTTTTTTGCGCTCTCTTTATAAGTAAACCACAGATTTTAGATTTTTTTTTTAAACTACATTCCCACCTGAAAAAGTCTTAAAACTACATTTTGTGACACAATAGTAATTTTAAATTATGCAGGGTTTCTCATCACGTCACTTTACCACGTGACAGCAGCAAGCAGGCTCCTGATTGGTTAACACGGCGCGAATTGACGCAAAAGTTCAGATTTTTCAACTCGGCAATTCTACAACTCTTTTGTGAATGCACAAAAAGCACCACTCGCGCATAACGCACGTATCGCGCAAGACGCTCAATTCGCGTTCAATTCTCGTCATTCGCGCAAATTGGACATGCGAATGAGGCGTAAAAGCGTCCATCGTGCCGAGCGAAATGCGTCTATTGCGCCGCAGGCGCGCGTCAATGCGCCTTTCCATTGACTTAACATTGAAATCACTCGCTCCTGATGCTCTATTCGCATTTGCTGTGAACGCAGCATAAGGATGTTGATTTTCAGAAGGCAGCCGTCTGACTGAGATGGCGAACTGGAACATGGTTTGTGTAACATTAGCAACACATTATTTTCTGTTTGATAAAGGCTAATCATATTAATTACCACTATGTGCCTGACGTTGTAAAGAGTGATACATAAAACGCGTTACCATTCTGATACATCGACTTATAGATGAGACTGTGTGATTCACTCTCTCTCTCTTCTTCTGAATCAGTTTCTGGATCAAACATATATGGCTGAATTAAACCAATATTTCCACTTGCCGTTGTGTACTTTTACTACAGTTGACTGAGTGGATCAGGTAGTCTGAGCTGGTGTGAGTGAGTGGAGGCGGGGCTAATTTGCATATTCATGAGTCCACATATACTAAATGAAGCAAGGGTGTAAAGTTACATTCAAGCTATTTTAAAGGCATGAAGAAATTATTTTCCCAGGTTAAATTCTATTAAAAACTTTCATTTTGATTATCAAAGATGTGTTAAATGATTGACTGCAGTGGGACTTAAAGTATAAGTTATGGACCTTTTTTCAGCAAATACAAATCTTGTTCAATCAAAATGGCAAATCTAGATAAGATTCAACATATTTAACATTGAGTTTGGGGCAAGCAAACACACACCTGGTGCATTCTGGGAACATTCAACGCTGTCGGTGAGTTTGGATGCCTAAGAAACCATCGACCGTTGGCTGTGCCCTGAGATTACCACATACTTCACACTTCAACACACTCTCTCGGCAAACCGACCGGCGCTTTCCTCATTATTACGGCTGCGATATACATTCATTGATGTCGTTGGGTTTAAAATGCGAGCGACTCACTGACCAATGAGTGCAAACTGCAGGAGGAACACTGGTACAACGTCTGGTAAGACATTTCAGACACTACATTCGTGACCTTCAGACCTACATACTGGAAGACCTTTGCAGACAAAACAGTGACCTAGAGATGTCAAATTAGCTGCAAACCTTCACGGAACAAGCACAGGATGATGTAAAATGTAAGGTGAGCAATGCTGTACTTTTGATTTGTATTAAACATTTCTGAATAGAAACAACACTGAACACAATTGAGCTGAATAATGAGTTTCTTTACAGCTGAAATAATGGAATGATTTTACAACATTAACTGTATTTTTTTTTATTAATATAAAGCTGCTTTGAAACAATCTGTATTGTATAAAGCACTATATAACTAAATGTGTCTTGACTCGACTATAATACTTGATTCTGATTGGTTAACCATAACATTTAGTGGCAAATAGTTACATACAGTGCCACTAAATTGTATAATTGACTGTTGTGTACAATTATAACATTCAAAATAATTGTTATAATGCTGTAAAATTAATAAAACAAATCCAAATCACCAAAATACTTCAGCCAATCAGAGGCCTAAAATTCCTGCTTGTTTACATACTGTGCTTGATTGCTGACCTAACTTTGACTCCACAGCCACAGGGAGTGAAGGTGATGTCACCAGTGTGTGTATGTGTGTGTGTGTGTGTGTGTGTGTGTGCGTGTGTGTGTGTGCGCTTCTGAAGTGCTCTTCCAATGCTTTACAGCTTAATTGGCTTCTCACATAAATCAACTGCTTTCTCTAACAATGTTCGACCCTGATGTGTTCAGCTTTACAACAGCATATATGCATGTATCACAGAAAGACTTGTTGGCAACACAAGAACAGAATCTCCTGAACTAATTCTGACCCCTGAAATGAGCACTTTCACCAGAGCTTTGCAGAACTACAGAGAAAGAAAGAGCTCTGTGATATTCTCTACTGGTGAAGCAGAGTACTACAGTCACATTTTACTCCCGGATGGTATTAATTTAATTCCAATTTGAGTTTTATTCCGGAATGACATAACTCTCTTAAATGGCTCTATAAAAGCCCCACCCTATAATGTTCACCATTCAGTAAAGTCTGAAAATATTTGACACGCAAAGCACAGAAACAAGTGTGCAATATAGCCAGTAGGTGGCAGCATGGAGATCATTCGCAGTTTCCTCACCTGTGTCATCCTGGAGGGAGTTCTCTTCATAAAAACCTGCAGATGAGAGAATATGAGAAAACAGGACATTAGGAAGAGATTTATACAGCAGAATTACAAATTATATTCTACTTTTATAATATGTTAATGAGCTACTTTTTCCCTTCTCAACAAATAGGGTATCTATATTATAATTTATTTCCACATCCATAAAGTGCAACAGCGCCCATCCACTTTTTCAGCTGCGTTGGTTCCAGAAGTCTTTTCCTCATTCATTTCTTCCATAGGGATTTCAAAAAAACGTCTATGTTAAAGCGTTTTAAGCCATGAACCAAATCAACCAGCTACTTTGATTTGAAGCAAAAAAGTATTTGAAAATCGTACAAAAATATAAAGGTATAAGACTGTGTGCTATTTTAGTAACTAACCAGCAGCCATATCACCCTGTAGCCAAAGACTGGTTTCCCACTGAAGCGAAGCAGGGCTGAGCCTGGTCAGTACCTGGATGGGAGACCAACTGGGAAAACTAGGTTGCTGCTGGTAGAGGTGTTAGTGAGGCCAGCAGGGGGTGCTCACCCTGTGGTCTATGTGGGTCCTAACGCCCCAGTATAGTGATGGGGACACTATACTGTAACAAGCACCGTCCTACGGATGAGACGTTAAACCGAGGTCCTGACTCTCTGTGGTCATTAAAAATCCCAGGATGTCCTTCGATAAAGAGTAGGGGTGTAACCCCGGCATCCTGGCCAAATTTGCCCATTGGCCCCTGTCCATCATGGCCTCCTAATCATCCCCATATATATAAGATTGGTATCATCCCTCAGTCTCCTCTCCACCAATCAGCTGGTGTGTGTGATGGGCGTACTGGCGCAAAATGGCTGCCGTCGCAACATCCAGGTGGATGCTGCACATTGGTGGTGGTTGAGGAGAATCCCTCCTTCTATGTAAAGCGATTTGAGTGCCTAGAAAAGCGCAATATAAATGTAACAAATTATACTAAACAGCTTTTGTGATGGGAAGAACTACAATCCCATAAAGTATTGCGGACAGCATAATCGAATTAAAAACGACTCATTTAAAATGTAGATTATATATATATATATATATATATATATTACGTTTATTGCAAAATTAGCATATATAATTAAATATTTATGCATTTTGAAAGCGTAGGGAGATGCTCTCCATTACGTAATTCGCAGTGCTGGAAGTGGGCGGAGCTAACGAGATGTTTTTAGTGCATTTTGCTTGGTGGAATTTTTTTGTAAAGCATCATGGGTAATGTAGTTTTTTGCTTCAACAGAAGCAAACACTATCGATTAACAACCTCGTAGCTCACAGTAAGTCTACATTCTTGTTAAATTTTAAAAAAAAAAATGTAATTAATTTTTACTTCCAGAATCCGACTGTTGCACTCTATTGTGCCAGCAGATTTACAGACAAACTGTGTGTGTGATATATATATATAAGTGACTATTTTTTAAATAAACAATTAACAAATCAAAGTTATTGACCGTATTTTTTTCATATCATGTTTGCATCTTTTTTAAGTGAAATCAACCACAGTAATAACTAAGTTTGACTGTTATATAAATGTTTTTCTAATTTTATTTTTGGTATTCAGAGTTATTTTAGTATTGTTTATATATCATTGCAGTATTTAATATTTGAAATCAGATTTTATTTTAAAATGTATAGTTTAAGCTAATCATTTTGTTGTGCTTTTGTCATTTAATTTTTTTATATTTATATCAATATATTTCAAATTAAGTTTATTTTATTTCAGTTAGTTATCAATTCAACATTTATAATTTTCATGAAGTTTTAAGTTTAGATTTTTCATCTATTATTTAAATTGTATTAAAGCTTCAACAATTAACAGAAACTCATTTTAATAGTTTTAGTTAACAATAACTCCTATTATTTTTTGTGCAAAATAAATACACACTGCTAAATCAGTTATTAGCTTCAGATTCAGACTACACTCTAAAAAATAATGTGTTAAAAATAACCCAAGTTTGGTTGAAAATGGACTATCACAGCAATTGGGTTGTTTTAACCCAGCGGTTGGGTTAAATGTTTGCTTAAAACAACCCAATTGCTGGGTTAGTCCATAGAGTGTACGTGATATCAGCCCGATTTTGGCATTTTTCATCACGTATATTGTGTAGTGGACGCCACGTCTGCGCCGCTTCACGACGTCCCGATAGAAAGACTAGAAGGTTTAATTTTTGTCGGCCCTCCACGACGGCTTTCAAACATGGCAACATGAAAGAGAGACAATGTTATTGGTGCTGCTAGGTTGAATTTTAAATTGTGGATCTTGTAGCAGTTTTAAGTAATATGAGTAAATGACAGAATTTTCATTATTCCTTTAAATTCCTTCATAAATATGTTTGCAGGAATTTCGGCCATTGTCATCATCTTTTTCATGCTGTAATGAATGTTCTTATGATGGACACAGTTAAACATCGCACAGCAGTTCATCTTACCACACAGAACATCAAGACGGCTTTAAAACAATGCCTCTTCACATTCCTAAAACAACACTTTCTCTATCCATCTTTCTCTCATACACACACCCATCTGCCCAGTCCTCTCACTTCTGTCCCTCAGGACACGACCCCCGCGACCTCTTCAGAAACCGCCACGTGTGTGTGTGTATGAGTGTGATCTCTTCGGCTCGCTGGCAGCTGCGGATTTTTGATCTGCCACACGCAGGGCATCTCACACACACTCCAGCGATCCACGCACGGCATATGGCGGACCAGAACACACACGCACTCCAGCGACCGCAGGCTCCTTGAAGATAATCTAATATCTATGATGGCTGTAGGCCGTTGGTATTGAGCTACAGTAGCAAATCCTCACCGTCTGCCTTCTGTGCCACACACATTTTCTCACTCCATCGGGCCAATAAGCTACAGTTTTTAAATACTAGGCGATGTTCAACAGGTTCAGTTATTCAGGGTTGGTTCTGTTCATTCTAGTGCCGCTTAATACTGGTTCAGCAAAATGGGTTTTTAATGATCTATACACTTGCAGTGGCTCCAAAAAGCACTTGGACACTTCAGCCATATTACAGCCAAATTTTTTAATGTCATTGCATTTGTAGCAAAATATCAAAACAAGTGGCATTCGCATGCTGCCATGCTCCACTAAAGTTTGACAACCAGAATTATATATATAATTATAAGATATCTACATGATTATATGTGTATGTATATATATATATATATATATTATATATGTGTATATATATATATATATTATATATAATATATATATATATATCTTTTTTTTAGAATATATTGTTTTCTAAATTCTATTGTTTTATCATTAAAAGCATTTCATGAAATGTTTTTATTCGAAATAAGACAATCAAAATATACATACAATATATCTATAATATAAAAAAATACAAATATTTGGTACTTGATTCGATCATTTAAATTGAATGCAATTAAATGAATACATTTTTGTGTAACTTTAAAATTTGCTAATACTTTTGTGGCACTGAATATATTTTGAAAAAAGCTTTTTATTGACATGACTAATAAATGGAAAAATTATTATTTATATATTACATATATATTTTGTATATTTATATAGAAACTGAAAATATTTTAATAAATAATAAATATACTGATATTAATATCAATAGATGTGTATTTTATATAAAACAGAACAATTTCATGATAGCAAATGAAAATGTTCTTATAAATAATAATTAAAATATTAATATAAATAAATGTTTATTTTATTCACAATTTAAATGACAATTATAGTCATATTAGAGTAAATGTTTTAATAACAAATAATTTGATACTCATTTCACAATGTGTATTATACTTACATTTTAACAACAAATTTTATGATAGCAAATGGAATTATAAATGATAATAAATATATGAATATTAATATCAATGTCTCTTATTTACAATTCAGTAATATCAAAAGGGCTTTTTTGTAAAAAGTAAATATATTGATATTAATAGCTGATAGCAACTGAAAAGACTGTTAAGAAGTTTAGAACTGCACTACACCATCTGTATGCATGTAGGACATGCACACGCACGCACGCGCACACAGTTTGTCCCCATAATGTAAGGTTTACCAGGACCACACCCACACACACACACATTGGATTTACATGTTTCATGGCGACTTTCCATAGACATAATTTTTATACTGTACAAACTGTATATTCTGTCCCCTAACCCTAACTCTACCCCTAAACCTACCCTTCACACTAAACTTTCTGCATTTTACATTTTACATTCAAAAAACACAGCATAAGTTGTTTTCCTCACCAAAAAATTATTTTGGATATGCCATCTTTGCAGGGACAGTTTGTCCCCATAATGTAAGGTTTACCAGGACCACACCCACACACACACACACACACACACACACACACACACACACACACACACACAGGTATAGAGACATATGCACACACACACACACACACACACACACACACACACACACACACACACACACACACACACACACACACACACACACACACACACACACACACACACACACACACACACACACACACACACACACACACACACACACACACACACACACACACACACACACACACACACACACACACACACACACACACACACACACACACACACACACACACACACACACACATACCAACACCCCACCCCCAGCCTTCAGAAGAAAAGGATGAAGCTGCCCAGATGTCTTCTGTTCCACTTGGCTGATGGAAGGAAAGAGGGATCGGGAGGGGAGGTGTACAGATGTAGTAGTGATATGTAACCTGAATATCCATTTATTTTCCATTTTCCAGGGCTTCATCATTTAGATCCAAGGACATGAGATCCCAGCCAATCCCCCCGCGCCTCTGCTCGTCATAATGTGTGTGCGCGCATGCCATGTGTGGTAATCTACACTCCAAAAATATTTAGGCCTATATTTAAGATTTATATTCAAACCCATTTTGGATTACACAGTCTTAACATAAACAAAACAATAAACATAATGCGATGCATATTTGTCAATCATACGAAACAGGTAAGATTTCTGCACTAAATTTTTTTAAAAAAAAATAAATCATGGCATAGATTATTATTAGCTCTTTACATCTATTTGATTTTATTTAAACAATCATATTTTCATATCATGGTTTAGAATCAGCATCAGTTCATTGCGAAAACAATTACATTTATTCACACTTTAAAAAATGCTGGGTTAAAAACAACTCAAGTTGGGTTGAAAATGGACAAACTTGTTGTTTTGAGCAAACATTTAACCCAACCGCTGGGTTAAAATGACCCAATTGCTGGGTTAGTCCATTTTCAACCCAACTTGGGTTGTTTTTAACCCAGTATTTTTAGAGTGCAGGAAACAGGCCGTATTTAATTAGTTAAATGTATGATATTGATGATACATAAACCTGGAATGTGTATTTAAAATACGATTATTTGTGCTATATTACAGAAATCTTATCTGTTTTGTCAACCATATTTATGTTTGGTTGACAAATGTGCATTATACTAGGGCTGGGCGATTTGCCAAAAATATTAATCACAATATTTATTTCCACATCATACGAATGAGGTTCATTCTCGTGTTACACAGCACATTTGATCTTCTTCAAGAACCAATGAGGTTCATTCTTGTGTTACGCAGCACGTTTGAGCTTCCAAAAGAACCAATGAGGTTCATTCTCATGTTACGCAGCACGTTTGAGCTTCCACAAGAACCAATGAGGTTCATTCTTGTGTTAAGCAGCACGTTTGAGCTTCCACAAGAACCAATGAGATTCATTCTTGTGTTACGCAGCACGTTTGAGCTTCCACAAGAACCAATGAGATTCATTCTTGTGTTACGCAGCACGTTTGAGCTTCTGCAAGAACCAATTAGGTATATTTATTGTGTTACGCAGCACGTTTGAGCTTCTTCAAGAACCAATGAGGTTCATTCTCGTGTTACGCAGCACGTTTGAGCTTCCTCAAGAACCAATGAGGTTCATTCTTGTGTTACGCAGCACATTTGATCTTCTTCAAGAACCAATGAGGTTCATTCTCGTGTTACGCAGCACGTTTGAGCTTCCTCAAGAACCAATGAGGTTCATTCTCATGTTACGCAGCACGTTTGAGCTTCTGCAAGAACCAATGAGGTTCATTCTCATGTTAAGCAGCACGTTTGAGCTTCCTCAAGAACCAATGAGGTTCATTCTCATGTTACGCAGCACGTTTGAGCTTCTTCAAGAACCAATGAGGTTCATTCTGGTGTTACGCAGCACGTTTGAGCTTCTTCAAGAACCAATGAGGTTCATTCTCATGTTACGCAGCACGTTTGAGCTTCCTCAAGAACCAATGAGGTTCATTCTCGTGTTACGCAGCACATTTGAGCTTCTGCAAGAACCAATGAGGTTCATTCTCCTGTTACGCAGCACGTTTGAGCTTCTGCAAGAACCAATGAGGTTCATTCTCGTGTTACGCAGCACGTTTGAGCTTCCAATGAGGTTCATTCTTATGTTACACAGCACGTTTGAGCTTCCTCAAGAACCAATGAGGTTAATTCTCGTGTTACGCAGCACGTTTGAGCTTCTGCAAGAACCAATGAGGTTCATTCTCGTGTTACGCAGCACGTTTGAGCTTCTTCAAGAACCAATGAGGTTCATTCTTGTGTTACGCAGCACGTTTGAGCTTCCACAAGAACCAATGAGGTTCATTCTTGTGTTAAGCAGCACGTTTGAGCTTCCACAAGAACCAATGAGATTCATTCTTGTGTTACGCAGCACGTTTGAGCTTCCACAAGAACCAATGAGATTCATTCTTGTGTTACGCAGCACGTTTGAGCTTCTGCAAGAACCAATTAGGTATATTTATTGTGTTACGCAGCACGTTTGAGCTTCTTCAAGAACCAATGAGGTTCATTCTCGTGTTACGCAGCACGTTTGAGCTTCCTCAAGAACCAATGAGGTTCATTCTTGTGTTACGCAGCACGTTTGAGCTTCCACAAGAATCAATGAGATTAATTCTTGTGTTACGCAGCACGTTTGAGCTTCCACAAGAACCAATGAGATTCATTCTTGTGTTACGCAGCACGTTTGAGCTTCCACAAGAATCAATGAGATTAATTCTTGTGTTACGCAGCACGTTTGAGCTTCTGCAAGAACCAATTAGGTATATTTATTGTGTTACGCAGCACGTTTGAGCTTCTTCAAGAACCAATGAGGTTCATTCTCGTGTTACGCAGCACGTTTGAGCTTCCTCAAGAACCAATGAGGTTCATTCTCATGTTAAGCAGCACGTTTGAGCTTCCTCAAGAACCAATGAGGTTCATTCTCATGTTATGCAGCACGTTTGAGCTTCTGCAAGAACCAATGAGGTTCATTCTCATGTTAAGCAGCACGTTTGAGCTTCCTCAAGAACCAATGAGGTTCATTCTCATGTTACGCAGCACGTTTGAGCTTCTTCAAGAACCAATGAGGTTCATTCTGGTGTTACGCAGCACGTTTGAGCTTCTTCAAGAACCAATGAGGTTCATTCTCGTGTTACGCAGCACGTTTGAGCTTCCTCAAGAACGTTACGCAGCACGTTTGAGCTTCCAATGAGGTTCATTCTTATGTTACACAGCACGTTTGAGCTTCTGCAAGAACCAATGAGGTTAATTCTTGTGTTATGCATCACGTTTGAGCTTCCTCAAGAACCAATGAGGTTCATTCTCGTGTTACGCAGCACGTTTGAGCTTCTGCAAGAACCAATGAGGTTCATTCTCGTGTTACGCAGCACGTTTGAGCTTCCTCAAGAACGTTACGCAGCACGTTTGAGCTTCCAATGAGGTTCATTCTTATGTTACACAGCACGTTTGAGCTTCTGCAAGAACCAATGAGGTTCATTCTTGTGTTATGCATCACGTTTGAGCTTCCTCAAGAACCAATGAGGTTCATTCTTGTGTTATGCATCATGTTTGAGCTTCCTCAAGAACCAATAAGGTTCATTCTCATGTTATGCATCACGTTTGAGCTTTAGGAAAAAACAATAAGGTTTGTTCTCAAGCATGTAAAGGTGAGCTCCTGTTTATGTTCGTTTTAAATGTGAATAAATGTCTAAATTCAATCTTTTCATCAAATAAAGCGATCGTGTCCCTTAGGAAAATTTGGACTAAACCACTCAATTCATATGGATTGGTTTACTATATCTATGAACTTTTTGAAGCGTTACAGTGGTAGTTGCCTAGACTATCAATGGAGGGACAGAAAGCTCTCAGATTTCATCAAAAAGATCTTCATTTGTGTTCTGAAGATGAACGAAAGTCTTACAGGTTTGGAACGAGATGAGTAATTAATGACACGAGGGTGAGTAATTAATGACAGAATGTTCGAAAGCATTCGAAACATTGAAAGCATGACCCGAGACATATCTAGATACCAAAATATCATAAAGACTAAGGCTCGTTTGACTTGGCCAAGAAAGAAACTACTCAATGGATCCATGAAGAACCTTTAACATTCATGGAACCTTTACATTGAACAAAAGGTTCTTTATAGTGGAAAATGGTTTGTTAGATTTTAAAATGTTCTTTAAAAAACATTGTTCTTTTAAGACAGTTTCGCTGAAAGGTTCTTTAGGAACCAAAACTGGTTCTTCTATGGCATCGCTGTGAAAACCCCCATTTGGAACTTTATTTTTAAGAGTGCAGAACATCATGATAGTGACTTTTGTACAGGCGCAACTACCCACATTTTCCCATTACCCACTACCCACAGATGTAAAAATCTTGCTTTACTTAATAGAATTAATAGATAAAAGACTCTGCACTTAATTGCTTATTACTGGTGTTATAAGAGATTCAAAATAAGATATTATTCAAACTATGAAGAGAAAATGTTACACTGAACATCTTATTAGGATTTTTATATTACGTTATCGATAGAAATTCAACCTAAAATGTATAGAAAACAGATACAACACCATTAAAATGCAATAAAGTCGAACATAATATTGCAAAAGGAATAAAAACAACAACTCTCATGGGGCAGAATGAATCTACCTGTTCGACTTGTCCGTCAAAGTTTCTATGGCAACAAGGGGGGGTCAAAACAAGAGGTCATGGAATGGCCAGCACAAGGGGGGTTTTATGATCCCTGTGTGGGTGGGTGGACAGGAAGTTTATCTTCTATGGTGTTTATGATGTGTGTTTGTGTGTTTGTTTATTTGTGGGGGAAGGGCTACCAATCTTAAAGACTAAATCTCAAATCAAACACACACACACACACACACACACACACACACACACACACACACACACACACGTTGGGGACTTTCAACAGGCATTGTTATACTGTACAAACTGTATCTTCTATCCCCCTCTACACTAACACTACCTCTTAACCTACCCATCACACAAAACTTCCTGCATTTTTACATTTTCAAAAAACATAATTTACTATGATTTATAAGCTGTTTTCCTCATGAGGACCAAAAAATTCTGGTATTATCATCCTTGTGGATTTTGTCCCCATAACATAGTAAATAAATACTTGAACCACACATACACACACACACACACACAACACTCAAACTCTCTTTTACCTAATTGTGCAACTAGCTTTTATCCAGTCGCTTTGGATAAAAGTGTCTGCTAAATGTAAATGTAAATTTATCTGAGCAATCTTGTGTTGTTTTTGAATTATAAAAGCTTTATAAAATCACGAAAAATGTTAGAAATACTTCTTACTCTGTAGTGAAAATGTTGCATATAATACACATACATGTTGGCTTCTCCCTCCTCTCTTGTTCCACTCTGTAAGGTCAGTGAGAGGAGAAAGGTCACTCAGAAGTGAAAGGTCAAGGCTGTTGACTATACAGTTTTATTCTGGTATGTGCAGTGACCAATCCAGTGTTGCTATAGCAACGCTGATCATCTAGACTTAATGTAACTGTTGAAACGAGGAGTTTCAGTTTGCTAAAAAATTGGCATCATGTTTAGTCCGTATGCGTTTGTGTTGTTCACAGTTGAGCTGTGTGTGTGTGTGTGTGTGTGTGTGTGTGTGTGTGTGTGTGTGTGTGTGGTGTGTGTGTGTGTGTGTGTGTGTGTGTGTGTGTGTGTGTGTATATCTGTGCCAAACAGATGCGGGAAACGCAGCTGTAAAAGCTGGGAAGTCCTGACAACCTTTGTGTTTGCTAAAAACAAGCTGGTCATTTTATGACATTTTGTAGTATTAATAGTGTGAATAGTGTGTCCACACTGAAAATTCCAAATAGAAAAAGTACACACTAAAAAATAGCCGGATGATGCACTTAAATAACCGAAGAAAAAAATTAAGCTTTAATTACACTTTAAAAAATGCTGGGTTAAAAATAACCCAAGTTGGGTTGAAAATGGACTACCCCAGCAATTGGGTTGTTTTAACCCAGCGGTTGGGTTAAATGTTTGCTTAAAACAACCAAATTGCTGGGTTAAAACAACCTAATCACTGGGTTAAAACAACCCAATTGCTGAGTTAGTCCATTTTAAACCCAACTTGGGTTATTTTTAACCCAGCATTGAGTGTAACAACCCAACAACCCAGAGTGTACGTAGTTAAGAAGTTTGGGGGCTATCAGACTTCAATGTTGAACAATAAAATAACCATAAGTACATAATGTATACGTGCATTGTAGAGTGCATAATTTGGGACGCAGCTATCACTCTAAAAAACAACCCAAGTTGGGTTGAAAATGGACTAACCCAGCAATTGGGTTGTTTTAACAAAGCAATTGGGTTGTTTTAAACAAACATTTAACACAACCGCTGGGTTAAAACGACCGAATAGCTGTGTAAAAACAACCCAATTGCTGGGTTAGTCCATTTTAAACCCAACTTGGATTGTTTTTGACCCAGCATTTTTTATTCAGAAAATTACCTAATAACCTCATTCATTGCTTGAAATGTTTGTGATTTCTAGAAAGAATATAGCAAATTAATACACTCAATTACAATATTAGTGTAGCGAATGCTCACATAAAGAACCACAATGATCAAAGTAAAAACATTGTAGTATTTGAGTTTTACACAATTTCTAAATATAAAGCCATTCTTCATCAGCTTATCAAATGTACATTTTATACTGTAAAAAGTCACCTACGTGTGTTCTGTGTGGTAATATCTAAATGAACTGATTTTAAATAAGTCAGAAAATATTATTTAGTATGACTGAATCAACCTGACTGACTGAAATATTGCATGGTGCAAAAAAAACCTAGAATTAAAGTATAAAAAGTATACTTTTTTTTAACCCTTACCCAATAAATGTAGTGACACATTATTCATAAATAATTGTAGCATAATTTATGCTAACATCAGTCACTCCCTACCCACAGGGTCAGGACATGAGCCTGCTCTACCAGTGAATAATTACATAGCAGTAAAAAATTTAAGATTCATACACTTTCTGCACTAACTTCACATTGTTTTTGCATTCGAACGCAGGCCCTTGAATAAAATTAAATTAGTAATAAAATAACTGTTTTATTGTTATTATTCAATTATTACATTGGTGCCCCCAATCATGAAAATGCAGTGACATCTTTCCAATGATATCAGGAACACCGATTCCCATAATAACCATATGGGCTTTAGTAGTAAATACAGCAAAGATATTCAACTTTCACTTTTTTTCCCACACAAAACAGCATTAGACATTAATGTTATTTTGCCTACACGGAATTTTTTTCAGAAACGCCACTGATTAAAAATGTTACAGCTGGTTGTTTGTTGTCATTGACGTATTTTTGTGGCGCTCGAGGGTGATTCGCTCAAGTTCAAAAGTTCATCTTTTACGATTCCTCGCGGACGTGCATATAAAAACATTCCTCAGCAGCGCTTTAAAAGACCTCACTGTCCCCAAACTCCAGCTCTATAAGTCCATTCATCACATTACACACACATTTTACCCCATAGGCTACAAGGGATAGTAACACTACAGATTGCATTAACATTTTGGAAAGTTGCATTGAGAATGCTCTAAAATACACTAGCTATATTAAACCTGTTAAAGTTAATTATAGAGTCTACTTGCCTTAATTTTGACCTCACGCATTAAATATAAGATTCAGAACTGCATTTGAAACACATTAATTGACATGCAAGACTGAATAACTGTGCACGGGCACCAGAAACTCACCGCTGCTCAGTAATTTGTCCCGTTTGGAGAAGTCAAATCCGTTGGGTCGGTTCTCCACCTCCATCCTCCTGTAGATGAACTGAGCGAGCGTGTCTCTCTGCGGTCCGCCTGCACTCTGAGCTCTGACCTCTGCGAGCCCTCTGCTCTCCGCGCGCTCATGTCAAGAGCTCGTGTCAGCGTGAAAACACCTTGCTTGGGTCACGTGACGACACGCCCCCGAGTTGCCATCTGGGAGTCGCAGTTCATCTGATAGATAGATAGATAGATAGATAGATAGATAGATAGATAGATAGATAGATAGATAGATAGATAGATAGATAGATAGATAGATAGACAGACAGACAGACAGACAGACAGACAGACAGACAGACAGACAGACAGACAGACAGACAGACAGATAGATAGATAGATAGATAGATAGATAGATAGATAGATAGATAGATAGATAGATAGATAGATAGATAGATAGATAGATAGATAGATAGATAGATAGATAGATAGCATACAGACAGACAGACAGACAGACAGACAGACAGATATAAACCTCTTGCTGTTCCTGTCGCCTAATAATAGAATAGCAAAAAACACTGATGTGACAAGCCATCAGAACCGAACCGAACCGAAAACCATGGTTAAAAACCGAGGTATTGAACCGTGGACTAACTGTATTGTTGCATCCCTAATAGATAGATAACTGATAGACAGACAGACAGACAGACAGACAGACAGACAGACAGACAGACAGACAGACAGACAGATAGACAGATAGACAGATAGACAGATAGATAGATAGATAGATAGATAGATAGATAGATAGATAGATAGATAGATAGATAGATAGATAGATAGATAGATAGATAGATAGATAGATAGATAGATAGATAGATAGGACAGGACAGCCATTGGACTCTATAGAGTAAGATTTGAAACATTCTGAACTTAGAAATGAAGTTTATGAGGGAAGCACAGAAACCAGTCAATCCAATGACGCGTCTCGCTGTCATCCAACAGTTTCATTGTCCTCTGGTGCCGCCCAGTGGTCATTTACATCAGTGCATCTGTCATTGAGGTTTGAAAAAGGTCTGACGTCAAACCAAGAGGACCACAATATGGTCTGACTTCAAACCGAACTTTTCTCACTTTTAAATGACCTTTACTTTAAGGTTTAAAGGTCAATTAAATGGTTTTACCTTTAAAAGGTAAAAAGACAACGAGAGCCAATAACAGCAGGTGTGATATTATTGTATAAAGTACCCATTTCCTCTTGTTTATTATTTAAGCTATATTGAAGAAGCTGTGAAGAAACGTTTGTGTCAAGGTAATTAATTATGAACATTAACTGTCAAAATATGCACACAAAAAAAGGATAAAACGAATGCAAGCTATAAAATGAACATTAGCAAAACAAATACTTTTTTTATGTAATTGTTAATGTAATTGTAATCATTCGTTTGTAATTGTAATGACCACCTTTTTGATTGTTATCAAAAACACATGATTTGAGATCTGAAGATGACATAATTCTCCCGTGATGGTTGTGTGTTCATTGTTGGATATTATTAGGCATATTACTATAGTAGACACTTCACAATAAGGTCTCATTCGTTAACATCAGTTAATGTAGCCTATTAACTAACGATGAGCAAAACTTTTGTTACAGTATTTATTCATATTTGGTAATGTTTGTTCATGTTAGTCCACAGTGCATTAACTAATGTTAACAAATACAACTTTTGATTTCTATAATGTATTAGTTAATGTCGAAATTAACATTAACTAAGATTAATATATGCTGTAGAAGTATTGTTCATTTCCTAGTTCATATTAACTAAAGTAGTCCATGTTGACTAATGTAAAGTGTTACCATAGTAATAATACATATGTAGGCTATGATATTTGGATGCTGTATGATTACATATATTTTAAAGTATGTTTTTAATCATAATTTACCATAAATTGCCATATTAACATGCAAATAACTTATTCATATTTACATTACGTACCATTTTTTTCTATGGATTTGGACGTCCAGTAGGTGGAGGCGTTGAGAGAGAGAGAGAGAGAGAGAGAGAGAGAGAGAGAGAGAGAGAGAGAGAGAGAGAGAGAGAGAGAAAGAGAGGGTGATGGTGATGATGATGATGATGGGTCTGCAGTCGCATCAGCGCACATCTCACACATTCACACAGATGAGCTTCATACACCGGCGAGATGTGGAGGATTGTGGAGCTCGTGGCTTGTTTACTTATGATGTGCAGTCATGTATCATCTCAGAACAAGGTAAGAACGTATTTCAAAGTTTGAGAATGAGTTTTGCATTTATGTGCATTTATTAAAAAGCTTGTTAGGATATTATTTCAGAACTGTGTAATTCCAGAACATGCAAAAATAAATGTTTTATTCACTCATTGTATTACTAAATATAACTATGCTTTAATTATTCCAAAGCATCTAAACAATATAAAGAATACTATTTATTTTACTCAGTTGCATACAAAATGTTTTAAAAATATACATTTGACTAAAATGGGACTCATGCATGACAGTGTTGAATATAACTTTCTCAGTTGGAAATGAAATGGCATGATAGTGGAGATAAAAGCAGATTCAGTTCAGTGGGATTTGGTGTTTTTATATATAGTTACATTGATTATTCGCACGGGTGGGCACGTTGAAAGGTCTGGGATTAAACTCTTCAGCAGGGCAGAGGACACACACACCGTGCGTAACGCAAGCACCGCTGACTCGAGTTCAAAGGTCTTGGGTTCATGATTGGAAAAATATCATAACAAAATCACAGGTGCTCAATCCTGCTCCTGAACGTTTCTGCTGTGTTGTTCTAATCTAATGCACCTGCACAGAAGAATATTTGATTGCTCAGAGGTTTTTACATTCATAACGCATTAGCCTTATTGTTCAAATGAAAAGAGACATCATTTGGAGTTCTTCAGATCGCCACACCTCCAGACACCTTTTCAAAAACAGCAGTTCTAACAGGGATTTACAGAAGTTTTTGCAAAGTGTTCCTCCAGTTGTATCAACACTGTTTTGTCTGTTTAAAAAAAAAGAAGAAGAAGAAGATAGTATAAAAACTCTCTAAAATCAAGCATTAAACTAACTGTATAGAAAATATTTGATTTAATTTTGTTTCCAATATAGACCTTAAAGGTCCCATGGTGTGGATTTGTATTATTATTTTATAATGTTTCCTGAGATGTACTTATATTGTTAGTATGAATTTTACATCATAAAATGTCATAATTTAGAAATAAAAAGCATTTTTTTCTATACTGATATCAGCCCTCTGGCTTGAATGCTCTATTTCAAGGGGTGTGTCTGATGTGAGACTTCAGTGAAAACGCCCACTGTTGTGATTGGCTGACATCTTTGCATTTGAAATGAGTATTAGATTATGTGGCGGAGGGGGCGTGGTTTAGTGAGGTCTGCACGCACTGCCAGAGAGAGAGAGAGATGGGCTGCATGTGGACCAGAAAGATGGAGGAAGATTGCTGAGGAAAGTTTTATTGTACTGAGTTGTTGAGCGCGAGTTTATTTTGTTTGTATCTGAGAGTTCTGAATAAACACGAGTCCCAGTCACGTGACCTGTCGTCTTCCTCCTTATTCTACGAACTTTGTAACATGTGGAACCCCTCTCGAATACTTTTACTACGTTTGTTTTACCATTACAGCTGTCAAGCATTATTTTTAGATCTTTTCCCATCACATGAAAAGCTGCAGTGATGAGCATTGAGTACAAATGCAGTTTGTTGATCGCATGAATGCAGTGCTATTTCTCTCACAAAATGCTTTCACAATCGACATGAATACAGTAAGAGCCTCGTTGTGCAGCATAACAGCGTCATTCATTATAACAGCAGTTTGGACAAGTGTGCAGATACACTCGCGACGTGTGATTGACAGATCCGAGCATTATAAAGAGAGCATTATTTGATCGCTATTCGTGTCTAATCAAAATTTAAATAACAGATTTGTTTCATGCTACTAACAGAAACGATGTGAAGTTGATTGTTTTAGTCACTGGCTTGATTCACTAATGCATTACTCTTAGGGCATCAAGACGGCCAGCGGCGGGAATGACAGTATTAAACGATTTAGAAAGAAAGTCTGTGTGAACTTGAATGATTAGCTACACATCAGAAATCACTGATCACAGATCAGGCATTAATTAACACTTTTACTCACTGTTTGTGGCGGTGCTGTCGAATCAATATGGTAAAAGTCTGCTTGTAAAGCCTGTGCTGACATCGCGACTGATAAACGGAATCCATTTTCTCCAAATTCTCTGAGCGGGCAAAGCAGAGGAAGGGGAGGTAACCATTCCCCGTATGACGACATAACAGGGAAGATTCCAGATCGGCTCGTCTGAGCTCTCATTTTCTCAAAGGCAGAGCAGGACAGCCAGAACTCGGTTTACACCTATCAACATTTCTAGACACTTGGGGACCATATACAGGCTAGGGGAACTCATATTAATGTTAAAAAACCTCATAAAATGAAAATTTCATGCCATGGGACCTTTAAAAAAACTTCTAATCTTCCATCATTTGCATTTCATTTCATATCAATTTTGTCTGATGTTTCTACCGAAATTCCTATGATTGTATGGAGCAATTAACCCTTAAACGCATACCTCGGGTCTTTAGTGACCCGGGAGATCATTCACTACCCTCACCCTCATTCATTTTTTCATTCATTCAAGTTAGCCATCAGCCTTTTTAGTATTCCTCAATCAATTCATTTTAAACAACATAACAAGAAAAAAAAAAAATACAATTATAAAAGAATGCCTGTTTTCCCATAAATTTTTTTTGTAAAAATGGTATAGTGTCACTAACGACCCGAGGTGTGTAACAGTGCAAGTCTATTTTTTCTGCACAACGATAATTGAATCTATGAGGACTGAATAAGTGCAATTCACCTTGTCTGATACACAATGTCCGATAATGATAAAGTGACGTTTCACTCATTGTTACCGCAGGCAGAAAACAAAAGAATAGGAAGTATCATCTGCAAAACTTGAAATGGCTCAGCGATTTACTGCGGATCACGTGCTGAACGCAATCTAATATTACTGTCACTGTCACTTGATGGTGGATCTGGTGAAGAAGCTGTCAGCGATCTAAAATATTGATTTTGAAGATGCTGAAAATTTTAGTATTATGTTTGAGATGGCGAATATGAGGCAGATGCTGAATGTACTGGGAAATGAGCTCTGGTGAGGACAGTGATGATGGTATAATATGCTTTATTTTATTCTTCTGTAATTGTTACTCTAATATCAGGAGAGTTTTATATTATCGTGACAGGTAGAGATCCATCCGTGTTAGATATAGATCCGGGTCACTAAAGACCCGAATATGTAATAATGATTGGTGAAACATTCATGCATTTAAGGGTTAAAGTGTTCATAGCTCAGCAAATGTAAGAGTCCATATTGAAATCTTTGATATTGTTGTCTTGGCAAATCTGAGTGCACTTTGAGACATAGAGATCTTTACTCTAACTCTAGATGAGACATAGGATTATGAGCAATTTTTTTGTCCTCAGGAGAAAAATCTTAAAAGGAAAAGACAATTTGCTCTTTATTTCATTAAATTTCTGTCTACACTCTTAAAAATAAATGTTCCAGAAAGAACCAAAAAGGGGTTTTCACGGCGATGCCATGGAAGAACCATTTTTGGTTCCCTGGAGATCCATTTTGGGAAAGGTTCTTTAAATAACAATTTTTTTCTAACCATTTTATAGTCTAAAGAACCTTTCTACGCCATAAAGAACCTTTTGTGCAATGGAAGGGTTGTTTGGATATTTACGGTTCTTCATGGAACCAAACACCCCACCAAAGAACCTTTAATTTTAAGAGTGTACACTCTTAAACATCCTTTCAGAACCTTTATTTTTTTCCACAAAATGCCATAGAAGGTCTATTTTGGGTTCTCCAAAGAACCTTTTTGTGAAAAGTTTTTACAAGAACCCATTTTATTCATCTAAAGAACCATTTCCCACTATAAAGAACGCTTTGTCCAATGGAAAGGTTCTGTGGATGTTGCAAGTTCTTCATTGAATCATCAATGCCAATAAAGAACCTTTATTTTAAAGAGTGAAGATTGAGAGAATTGTTCAATATGCGTTTTCCCTAAAGATGCTTGTTATTTTCAGATAAACCATAAGACCTTGAGGCGCAGGTGTGTTTGATTATAGTTGAACTCAGAAGGTATCTCTCCAGGAGCAAACCTGAGCATCTTAAATCATGGATTTGAGTAACATATAGGGAAAAAGTGGAGAGACATCTGAAAAAAAGACAGCTGCTTTGTAATCCATCATATAGATTTCCATTATCCTTCCATTATAGTCTCCACTCCATACTGCAAATATTTCATGGTGACATCTTCAACGTTTTTGACCCCGAACGTTCACATTGCACCTAACGAGAAGTGTTTACCACTTCATTCGAAGCTTATTTTGAGCCCTCCAGCTGTGCCGGACAGATGAAAGGCTGATGTGTGCACAGCTAAAGTCACTTCGGCTAAAACGGTTGATTTACCATGAATAAAACCACACATGAGAAAACGACACTGAGACGTCAAGACGCATCAAGAGCCGCACTTATCACAGGTCACGGCTCACTGGAGAGGAGGACAGGGCCCCAATCCTCACTTTTGTAGGATTGTTTTCTTGTTTTATTCATTGTCCTAAAAAAGCTTGATTTTAACATTTTCAGACAGAGGAAAAAACTATATATTAGTGCTGGGAATCGATTACATTTTTTTTACTAATTAATCAAATTTTGATTAATCGCAAGTTTTGTATATTTTTGTAGTTTTTTATATTTTGATATTGTATTAATTTCAGTTACTCTCCAAATTAATGTATAAACAATTTAAAGACAGCATATTTTAAATATTTGTTGTAATGGCATCTTTTTATGAATGAAGGCCAGTATCACTGATACTAATGTCTCTATGAAACATTAATGACGTTACATTACAGTATAAATGAAAGCGACCAATTTCAACATTTATTAGGCTTTAAAAAAAAAAACTTTTAATTTAAGTGAACTTAAAACAATCTTTATATAAACGATAATAAATAATAAATAAATGTTAGATTTACCTGTGGCCTTCTCTGTTAGACATATACAGAAATTTAATAGTTATCAAACACCTTTCTTAACTGCATAAATAATAAATTAAATATAGATTAATCATCATTAAAGCTACCATTTTCTCTGTTCCCGTTGTTCCTTGATGAACATTAATGACAGGCATCATCAGTGCTGCTGTCACTTTAAGATTGGCCGCTGCCGAACATGACGCGGATCTGAAGCGCTGTCACGTGCATCTCATTTTCTCACAAGTTTAAAGGCCCACTGAAATCAAAATAAAGTTTTTTAGCTTTTAGTATGATTATCTTAGCCTTAAGGTTATGAATAAGCTGGTGTGTTTCAAAACAATGACAAAATTTGCATTTAGGAGATATAAGCATTCAAAACTTACAGACTCTCACTTCCATTAAAACAAATCACAGATTTTGATGACATCATCGCAGACTTCACCTTCTCATCAAATCTTCTGTCCAATCAAATGCGCTCTAGAATCTGAAGTCCCGCCCCCTGCTTTATAAATAGACCCTGAACTGCGTCTGAAAACGGTCAGTTGTTCACACATTTACTATTTTCTACATGGCGAACGGCACATAGCACACTATATATGCAATAGGAAACGATTCAGACAGTGTAAATATGTTTTCAATTGAGAATATGTTAGTCTTAAGGTTATCTATATGGTAGTGTGCTCCAAAACAATGGCAAAATTTGTATTTAGAAGATATAAGCATTCAAAAACCCCTTACATGTCACCGTCCCACCGGTGGGATGCTTGGCGCTAATTGCCTTTTTTCATATCCTATTATTTTGGTAATCATCATAAATTAGGTATCATTTAAAAGCTTACAAACTTGATGAATGAATCCTGTGAAAACCGTTTTGAAATCGGACGTTGCATTACCATGGAAACGGTACTCTAAATTCTTCTAGCGGGCTCCTCCCCTAGTGGACAGTGTCAGGTTTCATATATCAACATTTATTAGACCTTTTCTAATCTTGACAAAATACATTTCGTCGGAAAGGTCTGAGTCTCAAGGTACCATATTTGGTGACTGTTTTTTTGTTGTTGTTATAAGTGATATTCCAACGCTATCTCACGACCAATTCGTACATATTTTACGAGGTGGCTAATTCGTACGAATTTGTACGACCTCACTCATACGAATTTGTGCGTTTTGTCTAAACCCCAGTGACGGGTAGGTTTAGGGGCGGGGTTTAGGTAGGTAATTCGTACAAATTCATAAGAATTTGTCAACTCTTGGCAACTCGTCAAATATGTACGAATTAGCCACCTCGTAAAATATGTACGAATTGCCGTGAGATCGGGTTGAATATTTGGATACAGGAGAATGCATTCAAAAAAATCATGGAATGGGGATGACACCCAGTGGGTTTTTTTGGTATAGCGCTTCAACAATATCACATGCGAACTTTAATTTTTGTGATATCAACTTCAAATTTGGAACACATCTTGGTTAGACATATGGATTTGATTTTATAGTAATTTTAGAGTCTTTTACAGGCCAGAGACGCGATAGTGCAGAGCGGATCATATGCGCGAGTCGGCACAGACCACAAAATCAGACCCATTTGAATTCTGCTGTATTTTAAAGCGATATGTTGGAAATTAGGACGAGAAACGGTTAGAGATGAGGAGGAAACTGCGGGTTAAACAAGCTCAACGCCTCTGGCTGAGCTGTGATATAAACGAAACGCTATTGGCTATTTTAAAAAAGGGGAGGAGCATTTCGATATGACCCACCCTGTCTTTCTGTTTCAGTGGATATTACGTCAACACATTGAATAATGCTGCGTGTTTAAAGGCACTTGAGTGGGCCTTTAAAAAAACTAAGTTCAATTTAAAAAGTGCCAAGGGGTGATAGAGGAGGGGTAGGAGTGAGAAGAGCAAGACTGTGTGAAATAGTGATGGATGGTGGTGGTCCTGAGAGAAAAATTCACAAGCTTCTGTTTTTTTCTTTGTTCCTGGCAGTGCCTCAAAGATTGATATGTAGCTAAATTACTAATTATCTGAGTTGAAAGTGGAAGGACAAAAAGCCAGTCGGGTTCCTCTCATGGGATTACATGGGATTTGACCTATAAGGAGGATTACTCATGTCATGTCCTTCCAATTTGATCTGGCCTCTCCTCATGAAGTTTACATTTCTCATAGTTTACATAGAGTTCTCACAGTTGTTATGTCAGCTGCTGTGTGAATCAGAGTTTGTGCGTTTATCTTTGTAAGGACTGTATTTGTGCTACACGGGGTTTGAAGCACAGACTGTTTGGCTCTGTTGATCAGTGTTGATCATCATTCTGCACCTGTGCTTGGTGGTTACAGTCAGAGTTGATACTGGCAACAAGGAGAGATGGACAGATTAGACAAAGGTTTGAGGTCTGCAAGAACAAAATTTATATTTTTATTCAGCATGGACACATTAAATCAATCAAAAGTGACAGTAAAGACATTTGTAATGTTAAAGCGGTTGGTTTGAACTTTCTGTTCATTAAAGAATCCTGGAAAATGTATCACGGTTTCTGTTCATTGGTAATAAAAACGAATGTTTCTTCAGCAGCAAATCAGCATATTAGAGCGATTTCTGAAGGATCATGTGACACTGAAGACTTGAGTAATGATGCTGAAAATTCAGCTTTGATTACATTTTACAATATATTCAAATATAAAAGTTATTTTAAATTTTGCAATAATATTTCCCAATATTACTACTGTATCTTTGATTAAATAAATGCAGATTTGGTGAGCATAAGAGATGCTTTTCGAAACTCCCAAACTGTTGAATGGTAGTGTACATAGCAAAAAAAATTGTATTCAGGTGGTTTATGCCAAGCGGCAACCTCCCCCAGTTTTTCTTGAAGCCAATACGGAAGGGACTTAAACTGCAATTCATCGACTGGCCACTAGGGACAGGCTCCAGAAGGGAGCAGAATCTCATTGAGCCCCATGTTAAAATGTCCAACTTTACAGCAGAAAAAAAACATTGTTTACAGCCTGGTACAAATTGTGGTTTTGGTCTATACGGCTAATTTTGCCCTACATGACAATCGACCGTTCGCAAAGACCCGCCCCCTTTAGTTACTGTTGCTATGTCCAACAAGCCGCGCTATCACACCACCACACTCATCATATTCTCACGAGTCACGCAGTAAAAAACACATCGCACTGATCGCAGAGCAAAGAGGATAATGACAGACAGGACAGAGCAGGTTACTTTTAATATGAAACAAAGTCTCAACTCTAACATTTTGTCATTTTTTAAAGAAATGTAAACAACAAATACCGTTTTGTATCTCTTTAATGTGTGGTGACAGATAGCTGTAGCGCCTCAGTTAAAGCTGATCATGAACCGATCATCTCTTCCTTCTAGTTCATTTATGGTAACAAATAAACATGAATGAACTTCAGAAGTAATGTTGTTTCAACCGCGGAAAGACGTCAGTACACACCGTTTTACAAGTTCAAGTCCACCGACGTTAATCTACAAACTCTCTTTACTGCTTTGTCGGACAAAAAATGGCGGATTCGGCGAATGGCGGATTATGATTGGTCAGATCGCCTGTCAATCAAACTCCCAGCAAAGGGTGAATTGTGAGGGGGGGTTGTAACTAATTCATTTACATTATATAAAGCCTTAAAGTTCTGCATAATTAAGGCATAATAACACACCATTCATCCGGGTACAATGACTACCACCACGGGTTTATAATGGAAGACTTCAGCATTAATTTCAACATATATGGTAAAAACAAATCTTTTCAGCAATGGATAAAGGCTTAAAGCAGTTTGGAACTGTTTTTCTTCGCGGAAGCTTTGCGTAAGAGCTAATAAAATATTTGAACTCAAGACAATATGTCTAATTACACGGCTACTTGTCTCAAGTAAATAAGCGGGCTAATGTACATCCAGCCGGTTGTTATCGCAGAATAAACAGCAGATGTACATTATCCATTACGTGACGCGCTGCCAAGATGGCAACGGCCGACTTTGGCCCTGTCCCAAATGGCACACTTCATATGCACTTTCGGTCTTGTGGACTTACAATGGCTGCCGAGTGCGCATGTCCAATAAGTCCACAAGACCGTAGGGTGTCCGATTTGTCATTTTAGATCTCAGAAGGGTGCTTGCGAGCGCCCCCTTTGCGGACGATTTGCACCCGTGATGCACACTTTTGCCGAGCCCGCACTGATGTGAACTCTGCAGCAGACTTCTTCCCGACAGTCAAAGCGGCGTTACGTCATGAAAGTGCCGACTCGTAGGAATACCGCGAGGGTTTAGGGACAGGGCCTCAGAGGCTTCAGAACTGCTCTTCAGAATCCTATGGGTGACGTCACGGACACTACGTCCATATTTTTTTACAGTCTATGGTTTATGCTTAAAACAAGTGGATAATCTGTCAGTGGGAAATAATGTATACATTACAGAATCTTACCAAGATTATGTCTTAAAACCTTCTCTCAGGTAAATATATCTAGTTTTACAGCAATAGTTTTCTCAAAAATGTAATTCTCTGCATGTTCTGCGTGTCTCATTTCCCCCCCCCACACACGTGGCACTCGTGGTGTTTTCAGCCTCTGCAGCTTCACTATATTACCCCTTTTCCACCAGAATGAACCGGGTGCTAGTTCAGAGCCAGTGCTAGTGCCAGTTCGGAGTTGGTTCGACTGACGAGCCTTCTAAGAACCGGTTTGCCTTTCCACGGGCTAGAGAGCCACCACAGAGCCAGGTTTTACGTCACTGTATACGTCTCATCTTTCTCAGCAACGCTAGCGAGGCAGCGGGAAACACAAACACACCAGGCTTGTTCGAGATGCATCAGCGCTGCGCAGACGATCAGCATATGATATCAAAATACAGCATGAGTGAATCAAAAGCATAAGGAGTCGTATGCTCTCGTTGTACTCGTTGTCATACGGCGATCGGTCTGCACAGCGCCGATGCATCTCGAACAAGCCTTCCATCAACAATGGCGAACGTTGCGTTACTATTGATGCACATGGCTTTGCGATCCTACATCGGCATCAAAACACAGCAAATCCAATGCATTTGTGCAGCTCGCCATGATTTGTATAGACGGACATTACAAACAAGCAGCAGCTATTGGCTCCATTATCTGCTATTTCAAAAATGGCGGTCACAAGTTTGTGTTCATCTTGTTGGTCACGGTAACCCCGCCCCCAGCCCCTGACGCAAGCGGTTCTTACTTTTAGAACAGCAATTATTTGGTGCTACTTAAGAACCACTTTTCCTGGTTCAGAGCTGGTGCTTTGGGTGTGGAAAGACAAAGAACCGATTTGAAACTAGGCTCTTTTATCATACTTTTATTTTGCTGTCAGCATGGTTAATATGTGGTGTAAATGACAATGATGCTACAATATGCAGCAGTTCTATCTGTTCAACTCAATATAGCTATTCATTCCTTGGGATTTGTCATGCTGCCAGTATCTCAGTGGAAGAAATTCATCCCTGCTGTGGAAATCAGAGTGGATTGGCTTATTTTAGCACAACACAGCTGACACTTGCCCTCTGTTTGTTTGGAGACTTCGGTTGCTGTCCTAAACATGCCAAATAATAGCTGGGAAAGGGTGACCGCACATCCACAGTGACATGACATTGGCAAAGGGATTATATTGTAGATAAATCGTCATGCATGTCAATGAACTGATCCCTCAGAAAGATACAAAGATATATAGAAGTGTGGGGCAATAGAAGAAAAACATGTTTGAACAGAAAGTGAGCTCATAAATCACACACCATTCACCCACATGCCCTTCGCACAAACATTATCAGACACGCGGATCAAGCAATACGATCTTTCTCACGCTTGAAATGACCAAAGTTGGCAAGCTTTGATGATTTGTGTTTCCATTTGTTTTTTGAGAAGGTCTCAGAATTGCTGAAGAGGATATAAGTAATCCAAGATGTTAAATCTTCTCTCTCACAAACACACACACACACACACACACACACACACACACACACACACACACACACACACACACACACACACACACACACACACACACACACACCTGCATAGTGATCTGATCTGAATAAGGACACAATCTATATGATGCGGTTTTCTGCTCTCAGAGGTCAAAGGTCACTCATTTGAAACCATCTGCTTGCTTTCCACTCAGTCCATTGACAATAACCGTCCAGAAGACAGACGAACGGTAACTCTGTAACCCTAAAGATGGTGTATTTTACAGCTCATGTGACCGATTTACACGTGTTAACATTGATTCGTTGATTTTGGACTGGTCTGTTGAAGTTAAGAGGTACAGAAACGATTCTGTGTTTTTGGATTTGTCTTTATACGATTAACAGCAAAAGTAAGTTCGCCATATGACTTGACACTAATGACATTTTAGCAATTGAGTAATGATGGACACGTGGCGCTAGGAAGGAGGGAAGGTCAAATAGGTCACTGTGGCACATGTGGCTGAATTCTGTCGTGTGGCATTGGTGACCTTTTGACCTCAAACGTTCATATCTGATGTCAGGATCAGGAAAACAGCTTGAGTCTCAGCACTGATCAATAAACTCAAGTCTCAGGCTGGCTTGAGATTGACCTTTATTCAAATAAAGGCATTTGGATTGTTGCATGTCTCTAAAAAGAACTAAAGTGAACATTGTTTTGCAAGTTGACAGAAATGACACTGAAGTAGGTCATTGGGTCACAGCACACAATGTAATTTCCATGACTTTTTATCCATTTCCTTTTCAGATCTTCGGGGAGGAACAAGTCCGCATGACATCAGAGGGATCCGACTGCCGCTGTAAGTGCATCATGCGGCCTTTGACCCGGGACGCATGCGCTCGCTTGCGGACAGGAAGTGTGCGTGTGGAAGATTTTTACACGGTGGAGACGGTGAGTTCCGGTGCCGACTGTAAATGCTCCTGCACGGCTCCGCCCTCATCTCTCAACCCCTGCGAGAACGAATGGAAGATGGAAAAACTCAAGAAACAGGCGCCAGAGCTGCTCAAGGTAGACCTGATTCACTCTTTACTTTTAAAACACATCCCTTAAAACATATCCCATATCCCTTTGCCAGAGTTCTAGCATGATAACCATAGTTTAAGCATGAATAATATATTAATTAATATTATATATATCAAAAATAATAATATGTGTTTACATAATATATGTGTGTGTACTCTGTTAATTATTATTTATATATAAAATACACACACATTCATGTATATATTTAAGAAATATTTGCATGTATATACTGTATATACATTTATATAATCTATAATATATATAAATATAAATGTTTTATATATAAAAATAATATTTTTTTCTTAAATATATACATGCTTGTGTGTGTATTTATATATAAATAATAATTAACAGAGTACACACACATATATTATGTAAACAAAAACTTTTATTTTGGATGCGATTAATCGCGATTAATCTTCTGACAGCCCTAATATATATATATATATATATATATATATATATATATGTATCGGCAGCGGCTATTTAAGTGAAAATAGCATATTTTCTTAGCGATAATTGCTATTTACACTAAGTGCAAATAGTGATAAGTGCTATTTATACCGAGTGTAAATAGCAACTAGAAGTGAAAATAACATATTTTCTTGGCAATAGATGATATTTACACTAAGTGCAAATAGCTGTAGATGCTATTTACTTAGTGAAATAATGATATATTATATTTACTCCATGTAAAAGTAGTTTGTCTTTGCAATATGTGTAAATAGTAATTAGATGCTATTCATACTTTATTTTGACAGATACATACTATTTGCACCTCAGTATTGTTGTACATTAACAGAATGCAATAATAACATGTAAGGCTGTGTTCACACTTGACGTCTTTTTGACAAGAAAAAGTTGACAAGAGCACTCTTTTAGTAAAAAAGAAAAGCTGGCATTTGGATCAAAATAGCAGCCGAGGGCGTCTTTTGTTGCTATAACAACAGCTGCAACAAGAGTGCTGTGTGGTGCAGAGATACAAAATATCTTGATGAGAACTCTGCAAAATTTAAAAATACTACTGTTATTAATGTGTGACGAAATGTAGTTCTAAGAATTTTTTTCAGGCGATAATGTACTTGTTTAAAGCTCAAATCTGTGGTTTATTTACAAAGAGAGCGCCTATTTGAATATTTTATCTGCCGTTTAGACTAAAATATATATACAGTGGCATGAAAAAGTATGTGAACTGCTTGCAGAATCTGTGAAAATGGGAATAACTAAATAAGAGGGATCATACAAAATGCATGTTATTTTTTATAGTACTGTCCTGAATAAGATATTTTACATCAATTTTTTTTTTTTTACATATAGTCCACAAGACCAACTAAATGCTGAATTTATTCAAATGACCCCGATCAAAAGTTTATGAACCATTGATTCTCAGTGCTGTGTGTCGTTACCTGGATGATCCACGGCTGTTTTTTTTGTTTTGTGATGGTTGTTCATGAGTCCCTTGTTTGTCCTGAGCAGTTAAACTACCCAATGTTCTTCAGAAAAATCCTCCAGGTCCTGCACATGCTTCAGCTTTCCAGCATCTTTTTCATATTTTTGAACCCTCTCCAGCAATGACTGTACGATTTTAAGATCCATCTTTTCACACTGAGGACAACTGAGGGACTCAAACACAACTATTAAAAAGGATTCAAAGTGAAAACTTTTGAACAGGATGAAGATGTCCAATTTTTTCTTATTTTGTTTAAATATATATATTTTTTCATTTAGTACTGCCCTTCAGAAACAACAGAAGATACTTATGTGTTTCCCGGAAGACAAATTAAGTACAATTTACCTTGATTTTCAAATTCAATAGGTTTTCACCCCCCGGCTCGTTGGCGTTTAAAAAAGCGCTCATTACTTTTTTGAAAACACGGTTTACTCCATAGGATTATAATGTAAAACAGACGCTGGCAGCTTCAAAAATGACGTCAAGTGTGAACGAAGCCTAAATTATTATATTATATTATATATATTATATTATATTTATTATTTATTAAATTATTAAATGGATGCCGCCTTAAAGGGACAATAAAAGCCCTCCCTATAGACCTACCCCTACCCCTACCCCTTCCCAATAAATGCTTTTATTATAATTAAACATTTCGTTAGGCACTTTATTTCCAATTTTAGAACATTTTCTTATTTTTTATTCAAATTAAATGCCTTTTCGATGTGATATGTGATGGGAAAAGGGAGAAGAGCGAGCTCGGTAAAAGGCGGATTTGAACCCGGGTCGATCGCGTCAAAATCTCAAACTTAAAGCTTTATGCTTTACTGACTACACCACTGAAAACATTGAAATATGCCTGTTATTTTTTTTAAATTAGGTTTTTCCCAAACAGGCATTGTTAGGTGGAGCTAGTGAGAATAGCTCTTGCCAACAAGGCATGCTATTTGCACTTGGTGTTTTGTAATGAGATATTTTACAGAATTAGACAAAAGGACTGATTAAAGTCAACATGAAATCAAAATAGTCTACTCTTATTTTTTTATGAAATATTACAGCATTTACTATAAATTGTGCATCCATACACATCATTATATATAATGTTTGTAATCTTTAATTAAAGTAACTTCCCCTCTTGAGCGACATCTCTTCTCTTCTCTGCTGATGTGTTTACTGGCGTGAGGGCGGGACAACCTGTCACTCACATGAGATCCACCAATAGCAAACCACAACCATCCAATCAATCCAATCAATTTCCAGTGCACAAAATCAAGTCCCGCCCTATATTTTTTCTTTTTTAAGACTTTTGCTGTAACTTATAAGTCTTTAAAAAACTATTTTAAAATGGTAAAAAAGTGAAAAATAGTAGCCTTTTTACACTTTTACAAACTATAACTATAAATGCAAATGAATATGACGATTTAGTACTATATTTACCCGCACAAAATATAAGGTACTACAGTTAGTTTTAATTTAATAAAAACGTGGTAAATGTTTAACGATAGCCTAAAATTGTACTTTTACATTTAAGTTATAGATCCAGGCTATAAATTACACTCATTTAAACATTATATTATTGGTCTACAACTGTAATTCAGCATTCATGATGCTCAGTCTATAACTTCAACCTGTTTGTATTTTAGTTTGTATTTTATCTACTGCAATGCAATAATGTGTTTGGATGTTACTGATATCCTACTAAAAACATGACTAATGCACAACTGTGACATAACTTTAAAAGAAGTAGGAACGGAAGTGCTGTTTTTGAGGTTAACAGCACATTCTGGGCATGTATGTAGCACACGTGTTCGCAAGTGTGTTTTATAGCACCTGTCCTCTTTCCTCCGCACCCAGTCCTGTCTGGTTCACTCTTTCCGTCTTTTCTTCTCCTTTGTCCATCTGTCTGAGCGTTCCAGTCCATATCTCCACACACACACACACACACACACAAACACACAGAGAGAGAGAGAGAGAGAGAGAGAGAGAGAGAGAGAGAGAGAGAGAGAGCGCCAGCCACATGACAATCCTGTTGAACAGTCCAGGGTTATATTACTACAGGACACATGACTTGGCGGTGTATGGTGGGACTCCCTAAGTTGAAAGCAAGTTCTGGGGAGTGGGTGGTGGGTACTTGAGATCATTGCAAGCCTGACTACAGCTCTGCTAAAGGCCGCAAAATCATTCAGCAGCCTTTAGTCAGTAGTTAAGCACAATGGTTTTAATTTTTCCACCTCAAACATTTGCTGATCTTGTGCTGTTTAGCTCCAAACATGTGGCTCTATTTTAACCTCGCTGCAGTTTCTTCATATCTGTTGATGCCGCATGAAGCTATAAATCACCACGACAGTTAAGCTGTTACACAACTGAACTTTCTGCAGCACGCGTCAACAATAAGCATATGAGGAATTCACTGTCATGATGAAAACATTACTCCAGTCTGTCTTAAATCATAGCTAGTTTTTATAGAAGCTTGTTTCCCCCACGGAATAAAAAATATTAGAGGTAATTGTGGCTTTTTATCTCAAAATTCTTCGTTTTTCACAATTGCGAGTTATAAAGGCAGAATTGCGAGATATAAACTCACAAATAAAAGTTATAAAGTCCGAATTGGGAGGCATAAACTCACAAGTGTGAGAAAAATGTCCGAATTGCTAGTTTATCTCTAGCAACAATTTTTTTCAGAGAATTGCAATATATAAGATAAAAGTCACAATTGCGATAAAATTGTTGTCTGGCTATCACCAGACCAAGCTCAATTTTTTAAGATTGAACATTGGTCTGGGGAGTCTGCTCTGTATTTTCTACTGCACAAGAGGCGTGAACAACGGGCATAGTTCAAATGACACAGTATGCAATTGGATAGTCCTTCAAACAATCAGACCACAAGAGGCGTGAACAACGGGCATAGTTCAAATGACACAGTATGCAATTGGATAGTCCTTCAAACAATCAGACCACAAGAGGCGTGATCAACGGGTATAGTTCAAATGACTGTACACAATTGGATAGTCCTTTAACCAATCAGACCACAAGAGGCGTGATCAACAGGCATAGTTCAAATGACTCTGTACGCAATTGGATAGTCCTTTAACCAATCAGGCCACAAGAGGCGTGATCAACGGGCATAGTTCAAATGACTCTGTTCGCAAATGGATAGTCCTTCAACCAATCAGACCACAAGAGGCGTGATCCAAGGGGATTGTTGAAAGGACTGTACGCAATTAGATAGTCCTTCAACCAATCACATCACAAGAGGCGTGATCAACGGGCATAGTTCAAATGACTCTGTTCGCAATGGATAGTCCTTCAACCAATCAGACCACAAGAGGCGTGATCAACGGGCATAGTTCAAATGACTCTGTTCGCAATTGGATAGTCCTTGAACCAATCAGACCACAAGAAGCGTGATCGATGGGCATAGTTCAAATGACTCAGTACGCAATTGGAAAGTCCTTCAACCAATCAGACCACAAGAGTCATGATCAACGGGTATAGTTCAAATGACTCTGAACACAATTGGATAGTCCTTCAACCAATCAGACCAAAAGAGGCGTGATCAACAGGCATAGTTCAAATGACTCCGTACGCAATTGGATAGTCCTTTAACCAATCAGACCACGAGGCATGATCAACGGGCATGGTTCAAATGACTCTGTTCGCAATTGGATAGTCCTTCAACCAATCAGACCACAAGAGGCGTGATCAACGGGCATATTTCAAATGACTCTTTACGCAATTGGATAGTCCTTCAACCAATCACACCACAAGAGGCGTGATCAACGGGCATAGTTCAAATGACTCTGTTTGCAATTGGATAGTCCTTCAACCAATCAGATCACAAGAGGCGTGATCAACGGGCATAGTTCAAATGACTCTTTACGCAATTGGATAGTCCTTCAACCAATCAGACCACAAGAGGCATGATCAGTGGACATAGTTCAAATGACTCTGTTCGCAATTGGATAGTCCTTCAACCAATCAGACCACAAGAGGCGTGATCAAAGGGGATTGTTCAAAGGACTGTATGCAATTAGATAGTCCTTCAACCAATCACACCACAAGAGGCGTGATCAACGGGCATAGTTCAAATGACTTTGTACGCAATTGGATAGTCCTTCAACCAATCAGACCACAAGAGGCATGATCAACGGGCATAGTTCAAATGACTCTGTATGCAATTGGATAGTCCTTCAACCAATCAGACCAATGATCCATTGCTTCTCTATCCATCATCGTGTTAAACACGCCAGTATCGCGCAAGGTGGATAAGCCGGTTTGTGATTGGTCCCCGCAAATTTGTAACAGAAGCAGGATAGAAATATGTACAGGTTTCCAGCCTGATCTGCAGGGCAAATTCAAATCGCAGGCAGATCGGTCTAATTAAATTGTGAATAAAGTCCGAATTGCAAGATATAAACTTCGCAATTCGGAGGGAAAAAAAGTTAATTCTGTGAGTTAAAAAGTCTGTATATAAAGTCTTGCAATTCCGACTTTATGAATCACAATTGTGAGTTTATATCACACAATTCTGAGAAACTAACTCGAAATCACCTTTCTTTCTTTTTTTCCCAAAAAAATCAAGCTTCCATTAGGTTTGGCCAGTGGACCAGCATGATTTTTCTTGTGACGCTGGTTGACCAAAGTATGTTAATCGTTATTGTCAATCATTGACACGACAAACTGTCAAAAATGACTGCAGATTGAAAATGAAACCCAAGCCGCTGCTTTGTGAACCTCCAAAAGTCTTTCTCCCCTTTTTGAAAGTCACCTGATTCTTTGTGTGCAGTTGCAGTCCATGGTGGACCTTCTGGAAGGAACTCTCTTCAGTATGGACCTTCTTAAAGTTCACTCGTACATCAACAAGGTGGTGTCTCAAATGAACAACCTGGAAGAGGTGAGTGTGATTACACTGGCCGTGTGCGTGTGAACATGCACATGTGGACATTAATGAGCCGTGGCTGGGTTTAACTGGACATTCTGTGGCTACCCTCTATGGCTAAAGTTATTAACCGTTATACCGCTCCGCTTTGGCTTGAGGGATGGGAAAATAATGTGTGTGTGAAAGAGTGTGACAGAGAGAGGAAATGACCAAAGGATGAAAACCACAGTCATGTAATAGTCACACTTATTTACTCTGTTTTTATTTCCAATTAAATTTTGCTCATTATCGGGTAAAGCTTGGCTAGAAATCAGCACCGCAATACATTTACTGCATGTACACTGCGGGTCATTATCAAATACCTTACTTATATAGCCTGAGACCACTAGTGAAAATGCTTTTAGTTTGCATTTTTCTAATTTAATTATATATTTTTTTTTAATTTAATCACACATAGTACCAGTACTAAAGTTTGGGGTCAGTATGATTTTTGAAAGAAATTAATGAATACATTTATTCAGCAAGGATGCATTAAATTAATCAAATGTCAAAGTAAAGATTCATAATGTTGGGAAAGATTTATATTATTTAAAATAAATGCTGTTCTTTTATTCATTTACAGAAATGTACCACTGAAAAACAAAAATGAGCAGCAATGATTTCTGAAAGATCATGTGACACTTAAGTAATGATGCTAAATTCAGGATTTTTTTCTTAATATATTAAAACTGAACAGTTATTTTAAATGTAATAATATTTCACAATATTAGAATTTTTACTGTATTTTTGATCAAATAAATGCAGCCTTGGTGAACATAAGATAATATAAGACTACACTCTAAAAAAAAAAAGGTTCTATATTGCACCAAAAATGGTCCTTGGCTCGTAATCATAGGGGAACCTTTTTTAGTGCTATATAGCACCAATTTTGGTGCTTCAGTGGTTCTTCAGCGGTTCTTCAGAGGTTCTTCAGCGGTTCTTCAGAGGTTCTTCAGCGGTTCTTCAGAGGTTCTTCACCGGTTCTTTGACTAAGGTGCTATATAGCACCTCTGAAGAACCGCTGAAGAACCACTGAAGCACCAAAATTGGTGCTATATAGCACTAAAAAAGGTTCCCCTATGATTACGAGCCTTTTTTTTTAGAGTGTATACTATCAGCATTACAGATTTAATCAGAAATATTTGATCAGTGAAATATTTAATCAGATGTATTCATGTACAGTTATGCAAAAGTGTAGTTGTATATATTAGTGTGATGCAAAGTTGTGTACCTCATCCAGATGATAAAGATGAACCTCTCTCGGGAGAATGACTTTGTGAGAGACAGTGTGGCGACTCTGACCAATCAGCTACGGCAGTACGAGAACCATTCTGACATCATGATGAGCATAAAGAAGGAGCTGTCCAATCTGGGCATTCAGCTGCTGCAGAAAGACTCCTCCTCCTCAGGCCCTAAAAGCAAAGCACAGGTAAGGGTCATAAACTTTCATCTCTGACTTTGATGATTTGACTATGTTATGTTCAGAATGGAATACTGCATACGGTTCAGTATTTTCGGTTTACTGCATAGGCCTACTCCTTTTTTTTAAAAGTTGCTATATGAAAATGATTCAGTTAAACTCACTTAAAGGGGTCTAAATATGCTTTTTACATTTTCAGCTTTCTTTAGTGTGTGTCATGATCCATACCATAGCAAAAGTAAATTTCTTACTTTAGTTTATTTTTCATCTCTCTGTTTTTTGTGTTTATTTAACCCTCTCGAGTCGGCGGTCGCGCCGAAAGAGCGAGACTGATATTTACTGAACGCAGAACGAACCTCGCAAAAGACCTAAAAAAAATGCTAGTTGAAATAAAATGCTGCGTGAGCTCAACCAATCAGCACGTTCAGCGCCCAAGTCCCACCCCCGAAAGTTCCGGAAACTTGGAAAAAGTACTACCTCGTGAGCAGGGCCGTTTGGAGGGGGAAATATTTACCCAGAACTTCATTTAGACCCTGGTTCCTGCGGTCGAAACACACCAAGTACCACCCCAAAGTTCCTAGTTCCTGGGGAAAGTTCCTGCGGTGGAAACGCGGCTTATATCAGTGCGCAGTTTCTGAACTCCCTGAAACGCGAGTTTTCTTCCGGGAACGAACACGTCACAATGTTCCTCATTTAAATAATTCCCGCCAAAGGCAAGGCCTGGTTGAGTTAGTAGCGTGTTGATTAAACTTGCGCTTATGGTAATGGAAGTGACATTCAAACTGGGGTCCTCCAGAAGGTTCTATGGGGTCCCCAGAACATTTCTGAGAATACAAAACAAAGCAAAAATGGATAAAGTCTACTGAATATTCTAATGGTTTCATTTCTAAATGTTTTTCTCCTTTCTTGCCGTATACATTCCAGAATTGTATGTTTACTTTGTATCTTTAGTTAGTGAGTTTTTCTCACTTTTTATAGTCCTCTAAAATATTTTATCTCGCTCACTGGGGTTGTAAGGCAGTTTTCTTAACACAGTACGAACACTGCTTGCATACATCTATTGTGAAAGTTGCTTATACAAATAATTTTTAATTGAAAATGTTCTTCTTCAGGTTTATACATCCAAAATGAATAGCCGATTTAAGTTGGGAAACGATATGTTGTATTTATAATGTCAACCTTACTATTTATCTAACAGTTTAAACATTGTTTCGTACATAAGGTTCATATTTGGGGGTCCTTGGCATCATAAAGTTTGAAAACCCCTGTTTTAAACACACTCAAAGCTGTTGACCAATCACAACACTGGACTAGCCAACCAATGAGAGCACATTGTGCTTTTCAGAAGGAGGGGCTTCATAGAGACAGGAACTAAACAGAGCATTACTGAAAGACTGGGAAGAGAGGTACTGCAATAATGACAAATATATGAAAAATCATGTGATTTTGAACATTCAAGCATGAAAACCTATTCTAGTAGACTCAAAATCGAGGCATTGAAAAGAAGTGAAATAGGTCCCCTTTAATACAGTGTGCTGCACATGATCATGTTGTCCATTTAATTCCTCTCATATTTATGGTTATTTTGCATTTTTAATTCCATTTTGGCTGTCCAAATCAAATAATGAGTCAAGAATGAGACGTTAAAAATTGCAGTTGATATCTCTTTCAGTTCATTTGTCACACTGGAAATGGAAGTCAAAGTTTAGTGGATTGCATTGTGGGATACAATATCTCACCGAGATGCATATGCGTGCATTTGTAATATGAGACATATCTGTTTAACTGCATAGGTTATATGTAAGTGTTAATATAGTTTTTAGGATGAGATCTCTAGCATCTGTTGAGTTAGACATGTGTTATGTTTGTAGGACACACTGGGGACAAATATCAAAGATGCTTCAAAGTTTCCTGCAAAGAAACCAGAAAAAGGGAAACCTCCACCAAAGCCAGTGAAGGAAAAGCCAGCCAAGCCAAAGAAAGAGACCACGAAACCAAACAAACCCAGTAAACCAGAGCAAACAGAACTGCCCACTAAAAGCAAACCATCACAGAAAGAGCCCGGACTCATCCGGGGAATCACATATTACAAAGCCACCAAAACCGAAGAGACGGGAAACCAAAACAGAGGTAAGACACACATTTTTTACACATTATCTTAGCCTCTAAAGCATTGGCATTGAATAAAAGACACTACCCACCTTGCAAACATTTAGAGATTGTGTTGTACTGAGGTAAGAGTTAGCTCAAATCTGGGGAGTAACTGCACCAATTTTGCTTGCAAACTTATAGCTAGATCAGACACACCCAGAAACACATGTTCTAATTCACACTGCACTGACAGACGGCAAAAGATACTTTGTCAGGTTTTGTCGGATCAGTGTGTTACCCATCGCCGTCTGTTGCCGTTGACTGGCTTTTCGCAGAATAAACATGTTGCATTTGTCGGGTCGTAGAATGTTTGAGAAGTGACATTCTGTAATCTGGCGATTGTCGGCGTTGGTCGCCGTCTATCAGTGCAGTGTGAATTGGCCTTTATAGAGACAGTGTTGTTTCCTTTGTGCTCCCCATAGAAGCACAGCTGCTTGTATCCATGCCAGTCCAGACAGACACACACACACACACACACACACACACACACACACACACACACACACACACACACACACACACACACACACACACACACACACTACTATTAGATGAGATATTAGCACAGACACTTTCATCATAACTTAAGACACATGTGCACACGTTCATACACACACACAGTCATTCATTTTAGACCACTCCATCTGTTGAAAGGGAGTATTATAAAGAAAACTACAATTATTACAGTTTTTTTAAAATTGCTTACTAAAAGTGTTACTTGAGGCTCACTCAGTGAAACCTTTCACTCGTATACCTGTCAAAACTACAAGCACATTATCTGCTTTACAGTCAGTTTGCCATTGTAAAACAACGTTTTTGCAAAACGCAGTTCTCTACATATAGACACATCACTCAAAACGAACAGTTCTTGTGTTTCATTTAGAGAACACTGCCATTTAAATGGCATTACCTACACCCAACGATCATGTGTGAAAACACTTACACCTAAAGAAATAAAATAATGTTTTTTTTTTTTTACCTCCTTTTATTCTGTTTATAGTATAAATATACCTAATTTGATCACATGGAAATCAAATGTCAAGAAATCAATTGTTTTGAGAAACAAATACATTTTTCATCCTTGCATTTCTGTTTATTTTGTAAATATATACTGAATATACAATGTACAATACATACATGTCAAGTCTATTTCTATAGCGCTTTATACAATACAGTCAGTGTTGCCACAGTTACTTTGAAAAAGTAACTTAGTTACTTTACAGATTACTTGATTTTAAAAGTAACTAAGTTACTTTACAGATTACTTGATTTTAAAAGTAAGTTAGATTACAAGTTACTTTATTAGTTACATTCATCAGTTGCCGACAACACCCCTGCAGCCTCAACATAAAAATGACAACCGTTTTTGCCAACACTTTCTTGGAAAGTGCATTTTTAACAGTAACGTCAACAATGTATCTCCTGAAATTGTATCTCCAAAAAAAATCTTTTGACTAATTTTATAAAATCTAAACATGTTAATGAAAAGGTACAAATTACTTTGTGTTCTTATTAAATACATTTATGAAAAACAATTTATATTTAATTTTTAATTTATATATCAATGTAAATAATCATATGGGCCTACACAAATAATTTAAAATTACAAGATTTATATTTTATTGTAAACGTAATGTGCAGCTCTGTAAAGGGACAACAAATATATGATCGGTACGTGAGAACAATATATTTTTTAATAATCTTTAAGTGCACAAAACTATGAAAATATATGAAACGCTTCACAGAGCGGCAACAAAGCGCTTATGCGCATCCCGGGTGCAGAATGATGCGCTTAAAGCAACATGGAATCAGTGTGTGCAGTGCAGCGCGAGTGCACATTGAAAAGTTCACGGCATAAAGAGAAGATGAGCGTTGAGCCCACAAATCCTAGTCTACTATGTAGCCTATATCGGTCCAAACATTCACTGATTATTTGTTTCTTCACAGTTTTCAATTCCGGTTATTGTGCGTGTGACGCTAATAGTCCTTGTGTTGTCACCTGGGTAGCGAGCACAACATCTTTCAGAAACCGCTAGATAAACTCCAGGAAGATAAATTATTTTATCAACATATCAAGTATTATAATGGTAATATATCATATTGGAGCTTTACCGTGCTGCTAACTGGAACCGAACGCGACGCGCAGTTTGAATGCTGAACGGAATGCATTCAGCTATGGAATGGCTTTAGATGACTTTTGTAGGCTATAGCAAATCATAATATACTTATAATGAGACAATATATATTTCTGATGATTATTAAATTATCACGACATGCCTAATCTGAGCAAGTGACTGCCTGTCTTGAGTTTTGTCGACAGACGGAGGAAAACCCACTGCTGAGACTAAACAAGAAAGCAAAAATATATATTTTTACTAAGGAAAATGACAAAAATAGTAACTCACAGTGACTTGGATAAGTTACTTTAATCTGATTACTGGTTTGGAAATAGTAACGCGTTAGATTACTCGTTACTGGAAAAAGTAGTCAAATTAGAGTAACTGTAGCCTAACGCGTTACTGTCATCACTGAATACAGTGCTATGACAAACTCCTTTGCTCCACTGCACAGTATAGTAATGTTTAAAAAAATGTGTAGTTTGACATGTTTATGGCTAATCATTTGATGGGTTGTGTGTAGAGTTACACAAAAACACATTTTTTTTAGAAGAGTTCAAATAGTTTTGAATGAAGTGTTTGATTTTGCAAGAGATGCGTGATGTTTTGCATGTTTTGTGTGTAGAGTTTCGAGAAATGGTTACTTTTTGGTCTTTTTTTTAATATAACACACACACACAAACACATGACTGGTCTATCTTTGTGGGGACTCTTCACAGACGTAATGGTTTTTATACTGTACAAACTGTATATTCTCTCCCCTTACTACCCATCACACAAAACTTTCTGCATTTTTACATTTTCAAAAGAACTCATTCTGTATGATTTTTAAACTTGTTTCCCTAATGGGGACCTCAATTTAGGTCCCCACTGTGACACGAGTCCCCATGAGTCTCTGTGCATTCAGGTTGAATCCCCCACCGGGAAAGAAAAACATGAACACAAACATTGGGTTTTCATGTTTTATGGAGACTTTCCATAGATTTTTATACTGTCCAAACTGTATATCATATCCCCCTACACTCTACCCCTATACCTACCCATCACACAAAACGTTCTGCATTTTTACAATTTCAAAAAACATCACTTGGTATGATTTATGAGCAAAAATGTCCCTGCAAGGACAAGGATTTCGGATATTGCCATCTTTGTGGGGACATTTTGTCCCCATAATGTAGGGTTTACCAGGCATTATATTCTATCCACCTACACTAATCCTAGCCCTATCCCTAAACCTACCCGTCACACAAAACTGTCTGCATTTTTATATTGAAAAAATGATTTTTTTAAGCTTGTTTACTTAATGGGGACCTCAATTTAGGTCCCCACAGTGACACGAGTCCCCATGAGTCTGTGTGCATTCAGGTTGAAGTCCCCACCGGGATAGAAAAACATGAACAAACACACACACACTTGTGCACTTCGCTATTTAATGGGGACATACCCTTTACTTTATATATATATATATATATATATATATATATATATATATATATATATATATATATATATATATATATATATATATATATATATATATATATATACCGGTATATATATATATATATATATATATATATATATATATATATATATATATATATATATATATATATATATATATATATATATATATATATATATATAAATGAATTTAATTATAAATACTACTAATGCTAATTCTAAACCTGACATAAAACGTAGCATTTTTACTGTTAAAAGAAAGTCTCTTCTTTGTTTTTAACCTGACAACAATTTCTACTGCATCTACTGTCGCAAATAAAGTTATTTAGATTTGATTTTCCAATTGAGGATGTCCCAGATTTCCTCAAAGGAAGGTCTTGTCAGATTGCTCTCTCTTTTGGGGATATTTTTGGGTCCGAAACTATAGCCAAGTACATGCGCACACACACACACACACACACACACACACACACACACACACACACACACACACACACACTGTACTCTCACATAATGCACATCTTACAGTGAGATTCGATCTCAGTATCTTGGGACTGGATGATCCAGCACTCAAGTTAACTGGAGACTAGTGTAGGATGCCAGCCAGAGAGTGTCTTTAGAGTCTGAAATGACAGCCAACATACACTAATGAATCAGTTTCAGTTTCTGACATGACATTCATATCGGCATTAGGGTTTTTACGGAAAAAAAAAACAGCCAAAATGTCTCCAGTACAACAGTGTTTCCATTCATGTGGGATTTCAGCCTCACTTCCTGTTTAAGCTTTAGATGTGTGCCTCTTGCCCGACAGTCTCCATGGTTACCGCCGTTTGCTTGACAGTCTGTGTGATTACTGATTTTTTTTCTTTGAATTATACAAGAACGATTCTGAAAGCAGCACAATCAATGGCGTCTTTAGTGACATGTAATGTGGTCTGATCTAATCTTGTGATATCCATCGGCGTAACCTAATTGCTGCTTCCCAAATGGATCCCGACTATTTCAGTGCACGTTAGATACAATCACAAGGAATTTGATTAAGGCATAAATTACTGTAAATAAACAGCCCGAAGATGGACACACTTTTGAAAAGTTTAGTCCGTAGACTAGCACTTTGGAAACGTCTCATAGTGCAGTTTTGGTTTTCAGATAAAAAAAACTAAATTAAGTTGAGTTTTGAAACTCTGATGTCTTGATATAATAAAAAAAATGTTTTAAGAAACTGTGCCACTGTGCCAACATCAAAGCCGTAGATCGTATTCTGGTTACCATTTAAAGTTGGATGTTGGATATTCAAGATTAGGGGTATAACATTAAGTAAAATTAAGAATGGTGGTTACAGCCCCGAAAATGTTGGAAGACGCTGTATATACTATGCAATCATTCATTTCAGGTGTACGATTATCAACAGAGGAGATCAGTTACAGTTTTAATGCACACTTTTCTTGCAGATGTTTGCTAAAATGGTGTAATTGTCACATGATGTAGGAACCTTTCATGTTGCGGGTCAAAAAGTGCATTTGGTTCCCATGCAATTCGCCAAAAATAAAAATAGAATAAAATCAGAAACACAAACATGTCTTAAAGTCTACAAACCATATGTAGCCCCGCCCCTTTTAAGTGCTTATATTTATATTCCCACAGCTTGAAGTTAAAGGGTAGGCTACATAGCACGCACAGTTTCTTCCAATCTAATGTTTGAGGTCTAATGAGTACCTACAGAGTATTCTTAGGCCCCGATCACACAGAACGCGTTTTTCAGGTTCCTTTTTTGGTTGACGTTTTTTAATTTAGAAAATATCAGTGCACTGCGGTTTTTTTTATGTTGCTAGGAAACCCCCAAATCAGCTGTCCTGTCAGTCTAATCAAGGTAACGGTCGCCACAACGGTAGACCCGCCTCTCCATTCATTCGATTGGACAATAGAGAAAAAACGCGATGACGTCGGGAGCTTCTCTGCTCAGAGTTGATTTTTTTTTCAACTTCATGCGCTCAGAGGGCTCCTTATAAAACGCGAGCCACAGCAGGCGGTTAAAACGCGAGGCTCTCTGCCAACAGAAATCTATTAAAAAAATGCGTTCTGTGTGATCGGGGCCTTACATCTTTCATATCTCTGAAGAATCTTAAGTTTTATTCAGATTTATAAAAGACAGATACGCTGTACCGATTCTTTCCGAAAACAGCCGAGCCCGTGTAGGCGTGCAGTGGGCGAAGCTAAAGAGACACGAGCACACACACACCTATGACACACACACACTGCATCCACGTTTACTTAATGCTGGGTTATTTAGGAAGCTGAGGTTATCTTTCCCTCACAACCAGAAACACACTTCTTTAGTGACATTGTTGATTTTGTGGTCTAAAAACAAAATGACAGCGCTGTAACTCGAACGAAGCTCTTTGATGGCTGTGCTCTTGCTCTCACTCTAGTTGATGTGCGCACGTACTCATCCGAGAAAAGTGCCCATACAAGGAATTCCTCCCTTTTTGACGTCATACAGGGCCATACTCAACTTTACGCAACTTGTTTGAATTCTGAAGGAGTGTATTTGGCACAGAAATACTCGATCATACGTCCAACTCGTTGTTGTTTTTTTTAAATCATTTTGGCCATGTTTAGTATGAGAATCCAATGAGGCCTATTTTGCACATGGGCAGTTTCTGCAAATATGCAAAATATTATGAGAAATGAACTCTTATTGTGTTAAAAAATTGTACCTCCCTTTGTGTTAGGGGCCATTTTGACTCGCATATTTTTGTGTTCAAAATTGGCTGCACAGACACAAAATAAAAACATTTCAATTTTTTTAATGACTGCTTATTTGGATAGTGAGGTGCAAATAACTACAACTAAGAATAAATAGTATCTAACATTTTTTTGTACTTTATGTAAAAAGCCTCTGCCTTTTTTGTGTCTTATTTTCAGCGCGACAACAGACATAATTTCAGCGTGACAACAGACAAGATTAAATCATGGTGCTAGCAAACCCAAGGTCATGGTTTTCAATTCCCATGGAATGCATAAAAAAGTACTGTCTTTAGATCCTAGATCACATCTAATTTTCCTAACCTATGCTTTCTGTCCACTGAATGTTTATTGACAGCTGAAATGTTGTGCAATTACATAGTTTCTAACAGATGAAACACTGAAACTATCTCTGTCCCTCAGAAGCCTTGTTTTAGTTCACGTCAAATTGGATATGGCATCTCCTCTGAGTAAGGACTATTTAACTTTGTTAGCTTGTCTTGGCTAGTGGACTGGATTTGTTTGACTGGTTTAAGATAATGTGTAACAGAGCTGTGATGCAGATTCAGTGTGATCAGTCCTGACAGGAATGCAAAGCTAATACAAAAGCCGGCGGACCATGCGTAAGTCAAGTAAAAATGTTCTAAGAAACATAAATTACTTTCACTAATAAATACGATGTTGTTTGGTCGTCCCACCCTGTGATCTAATGTACAGTAATCAAATCCATTCTCTCGTTAAATATAGTTTAACCGAATCCCGTGCCAGCCTAGCAGGTGCACCACCACAGTAAATGCATTGTGTTTTATGCCCATTGTGACAGTGGTTACAAACTAGATAATCATATTCGTATTCATATTCTTGGAGAGCAGTTTGGCAAAATGCTCATTCAAACTTCAACTTACTTTTTTTTTTGTCCTGGAAGTGTTGAGTAATTGGTGTAGAAACAAATTTAAAACTCAAACTTCAACAACATGTCAACAAAGTTTAATTGGCATGACGGTTAAAGAAGTACAATGTTTCCAGAGACTTCATGTACCCACACAGAGCAGGTGTAGGAAAAAAAAAATAATAAAATGTCTGTACTTGGCTAGAATCTGCTCTTGTCTAGTATTTCTGAATCTGTCAATTCATATTTTGTTTTTGGAATTTCAGTATTATAATGTGGTTTGAGTTTTGTATACATTTTATTTTTAATGATTAAAAAATGCTATTATTTTATTTTAAAAAGTTAATAATTGCATTTTATTGACAAAATATTTTAGTTTGTCTTGGATATTTTTTTTTATTATATCATAACATTTTAAGCTGTCATTTGGTCATGTCACAATGTGCCCCTCACATGTTATAATGTACCCCACCTACGGGGCATGTTGTCACATTTCACTTCCATTCTTTCGGGGTAAATCAAGAAAAAAGTATACACTGTATTAATGAAACAAAACCACATAATTGTACTAGACATCGTGTGAAATTAATGTGGGAAAAAATAAATACTCAAGTGGATTTACTCAAACTGAGACAGTCAAAAAGCATTATGTTGTGCCCCGCTCTCCCCTACTTGTTTACTCAGAAAACCCAAGTTAAGATTAAGATGAGTGGTTTAAGTGCCATTTTGTCAAGCAAATAAAAATTCTTAATAAACTTTTCACTCATTGCCTCCACTTCTGCAGAACTTTAGTTGCATTCACTAATTTCCCAAAGTCATCTTGAATGTTGAATTGTCAATACAAGAGCCACCACTCATTATATGTACATGTAAAGATGTTACCGTTTTTTCTAAACCACACTACTAAATAAAAAAATATTATGTTTATTTTATCTAGCTTTTAATCACTTGCATGCCACTGCATAAGGCTGACCCCTGGTTTAGAGTGTGCTTTTATTGAAGTGTGACGTGACAAGGATATTAATCTCTTGCTCTGTTTCCGTTCTATTTCTCTCAGGTGAAGAGAAACCTGATGAAACCGACACGTTGCTTGAGGTAGAAGTAGAGGAAGAGGAAAGTACCGCAGCTCCCGTCACCTTAGCAACAGAGACCATCCCAGAAACCGTACCCACGACAATGACAACAACAACCACTCCTCCGACAACAACAACAACAACCCAGAGGACAACAACAACTAGCAGAACAATACTCAGAGAGGAACGACCGGCCCCGACGATTGCACTAGTGCTGGACAACACCAGCAATAACTCCTACATTGCAGGTACAGTATATTTACAACAAAACTCAGTTTGTACAAAAGCAGCACCATCTAAATGATCCTAAACTAAAACCAGAGCTGGGTAGTAACTGATTGTATGTAATCAGATTAAAAAAAACGAAGTAGGCCTACTCTTAAATAGTTTTTATTACATTTTAAAATACTCGTATTCAGACAACTTTTTTAATGATTACATGATTAGATGTTATTCTCGCAGTGGCAGTCAAATATTCATAATTCATTAATTACCTACTACATATTTTTATCTTTTTAAATCCTCTGTATGTCTTGTACATATATAGAATTGACAATGAAGTTGAAGTTGATTAAAGGTCCTGTTCTTCATGATCCCATTTTTCAAACTTTAGTTAGTGTGTAATGTTGCTGTTAGAGCATAAATAATACCTGTAAAATTATAAAGCTCAAAGTTCAATGCCAAGCGAGATATTTTATTTAACAGAAGTTCCCTTTCAAAGCCTACAGCGAACGGCCGGTTTGGACTACATCCCTGTACTCCCTGCTTTAAAGGGTAACTAAACCCCTGCTCAGAGCTTAACTCCACCCACTGGCAATTTTCAAAAAATGCTGGAAAAGTGGGCAGAGCCCGGCGGACACAGAGGTGACGAACCGAGGGCGGGGCTGAGCGGAGGGCGTGCACCTGAGACCCGCAGTGACGGATTGATTGACAGCTGTCTGACTCGCGAGTCGCAGAGATGGAGAATGACTGGAGTGACGCCAGCTTTGCAACAGAGCGGTCATTTCTCCTACCTTCACCTGAAGTGGAGGAGGGTGGATTGTCTGTTACAGACACAAACCCAGAGCCTTATCAATGCGAGCCGTTGCTCAAACTGCGTTAACTCCCGATGCCGACGATGCTAGTGAAGCAGCCGCGCAAGAGAACTGACCTAATCTATCTGCGTCCGCGGCAACCACTTGCCAGGGTTTGAAAGCGCGTCTCATGTATGAAAATTATCTGCGCACATGACGGGCGGCAATAATATCGCAAGAAAAGCCTGACGTGTACTGACAACTGCATTATTTAACCGTATTTTCTTCAATACAATGTTAAAGCAAGTGTCAAGTGAGTTTCATTCATAATGTTTCCACTTCATGTAACATGACAGTTCATACTGGAGTGAAGCCGTTCTCATCATGTGATTGGGGGAAACATTTCTGAGGGCGTGGTGAGCTCGTGCCAGGGGCGCGGATAGTGAGCCGTTGGAGGTACCATCCTACGTCACGATGTACCACAACATCCAATAGGAAAATTCAACTGCAGTAGCCACCGTTCAACCTTAAGAGGGCAGCACTTTGGCGGTTTTACACCATATTTTATAGAATTAAAACACTTTATACTCAAATGTCAAAACATTTACTCGAATCAATGAACAGCATTAATAAAGCCCCAGTATTACAGATCATTAACTAAAAAAAGTTGGTTTAGGGTTTAGTTACCCTTTAATGACGTCAGTAGAACAGTTTGTCGACTAACCTCCGCCCACAAGAATACGCAAAAAAGGGGGCGTGGTCTTATTGCTCTCCCACGTGGAGAAGAGGAAGTGTTGCGTTCGGTTGCGTTTGTAGAGTGTGTTTGTCGCCATGTCGTTGAGACGCTGTTATTTTCATCCCGGAGTCAGATCACCTTTCCTTGGCCTTCCCAGGGACGCTGTAGTTTGAGCACATGCATCTCCCCGTTATGGTAAGATGCAAACGTGCGCTAAGCTGCTGTCGAATCACAACACGGGAACCGCTGGCACAATCAGAACTCGTTACGTATTTCTGAAGGAGGGACTTCATAGAACAAGGAAATCTTTCAAGACGTTCTTAGGACAGTGAAAACAGCAGTATACAGATAAGTAAATTGTGTGAAAAATACTGTGTTTTTTTACACGCGAAACATGAACACGTTATATTGCACACTGTAAACACAATCAAAGCTTCAAAAAAACAGGAAAAACAGGACCTTTAAATGTTCCTTTCTAAAATCACCTACAGCGTGTATACGTTCAGAAGGTCTTCCAGGTTTGTGGAATAGCACAGACCAGCCACTAGTCATGTGACTATCACTGAAAACTGAGACCCACAGCAATTTGATCATTGTATTTACACAAATCATTTCACTTTTAACAAGTGTTTTCTCAACTTTGCATATCTAATCAACTCCTGATTAAAACATTCATTTTAATTTGAGTTATTTAACTAAGTATTAAAGTCTTTGGATGGCTTTTGTCTTTCAAACACATTAAAGGGGGTCGCACACCGGACGCGAAACTTAGCGCCGCGCCACGTCTTTAAAATTCGAACACATTGTTTTCAATGAGTGTACGCACACCGGCGGCGACACTCGGCGCCTGTCCGTGGCGCCCAGCTACGACTCAGGAAGTTGTTCAAAATCCTGCCGCACCACAGAGCGCCATTTCAAGGTTTTATATTAAATGTATATTTTGCTCTGTTGTGCCATTTTTCCATACACTAACCTAAGCAAAATAATAAATGTAACGTTTGCCTGTCTTGGTTACATTCAGTCATGTGCTGCCACCTTGCGCGTATAAAATGTGCGCGTCCGGTGTGAGATACCTGAGATGTGGTACGGCGCTGAGCTTCGCGTCCGGTGTGAGACCCCCTTAAAATGTGCAAATTCAGGTCATTTCATATTTAGAAGCAATACAAGGATTCCCCAACTTTTTTGACAGCTGAAATTTCTTTTCTACTTAAATCAATGTAATGAACAAGTAATCTAAAGTAATCTAAAAGTAATCCAAAAGTAGTCAGATTAAATTAGGCCCCCTGAAATCAAAATTGAAGTTTTTTAGCTTTTACTATGACTATGTTAGCCTTAAGGTTATAAATAAGCTCGTGTGTTCCACAACAATGACAAAATTCGCATTTAGGACATATAAGCATTCAAAACTTACAGTCTCTCACTTCCGCTAAAATGGTTCACAGATTTTTATGACATCATCGCAGACTTCACCTTCTCATCACATCTTGTGTCCAATCAAATGCTCTCTAGAATCTGAAGCCCCACCCCCCTCCCTACACTATAAATAGACGCTGAAGCTGCGGCTGAAATCGGTCAACTGTTCACACATTTACTATTTTCTACATGGTGAATGGACTATATATGCGATAGGAAACGATTCAGACAGTGTAAATATGCTTTCAGTTGAGGCGAATTAAGTCTGGTTTCACGTTAGTTTCACACGCACTGCCGCAGCACACACACATCAGCGGCTCTGGTCTAGACTAGAGACACGAGAGCGCAGAGCTGATCATATGCGCTAGCCGGCGCAGACAACTAACATATCGGACCCATTTAAATGCTGCACAGAATGCTGTATTTCAAAGCGATATAGAGGAGATTATGATGATAAACTGATAGAGATTAGGAGGAAACTAGGGCTTTACAAACAGAAAGGCTCTAGTCAAACTGTGATATTAACAAAACACTATTGGCTGTTTTAAAAAAGGGGAGGAGCTGCTTACAGCTGGAGATTACTTCAAAACATTGAATAATGCTGCGTGTTTCAAGCCTTTTAAGGTGGGGTAAGTCATGAACAACTCGATAGCACAAGCACGACAGTCCAACTAACGAACATATTACAATTATGACAAGATTAGAGGGTTATATCGATCATGAAAAGAGGAACCAAAGGCCTATCGAGAAGAAATAAAGCAATCTCTGCGTTCGCTCCTTGAGTTCTCTCCAGCGCTGGAAAGCTGATACTTCTTGCCTGATCGTAAGACATCTACCACATTTGTTTTTATCTGCCATCTCTTCTCTTTCTGTCGTCGCTCGGCTAATGTCTGTCCTGTGTCGTGTCTTTTGAATAATGACGTGCACTGAGCGCTCTCTTCTCCCTGTCATTATAAGACATGGCCCCTTACTGCTGATTGGCTATAAGTTTGTTTTGGTACTCGGCCCGAGAAACTTTTCTAAAGCCGTTTTGAAATAGCACCCAACCTTTATATGTGTAATGTAATGGATTACGTTACCAACTCCAATTTTTGTAATGTAATTTGTAATCAGTAACTGATTACAATTTGTCAGTAATCCACCCAGCTCAAACCTATTGGTTTAAAAACAGCGTAAACTGAAAAAACAAAAAAAAACATTAAACTTAAAACTGCGACAAAAAATTCTTCAACCAAGCAAAATGGATTCATCTTGATGCATGTGTGTTGTTGCGCTGAAATTGGTGGGGTTTTTTTGGCAGTTAAAGAGCAAAGCTGTGAAGGGACGCTGGCGTCCGTGGATCTGCCGGTGAAACAGCACAGCTACGGCAGGAACGAAGGCGCGTGGATGAAGGATCCCACCGCCAGAGACTCCAAAATCTACGTCACCAACTATTACTACGGCAACAACCTTGTAGAGTTCCGGAACTTGGACAACTTTAAACAGGGTGTGTAAGATAATTCTGCTCTTTAGAGACATACAAATGAATGATGTACTTATTTATTAAATGCAGCTGCAGATAGAGAGACAGATATGTGAGTCAATACCAGTTGAGTAATAGTGTGTGCTTCGAGTTAAAAGCTCTTCACATTGATTTTTGTGAAACAAAGACAGGGATTTTCCTTTGGAAAAGGTTCGGATTTCTAAATAAATGTAAATGTGAATGATGTCGATGTTTGGGAACAAGCCAGCTTGTTTGTGTCTGATGTCGGTGTTTGGGAACAAGCCAGTTTGTTTGTATCTGGGTGTGTGCTGAGTGAGTGTGTGTGTGTCCCTGGAGCAAGAGAAAGAATTTGGAAGATGTAACAGTTGATTCTTAGTGTGTGTTTGTGTGCCTGTTAAGACTGGTATTAATAGATTTCTAAAAACATTTCCTGTTAAGACAGAGCCAGGGGAGTCATACCCTGAATTTTTTCAGGCAGCAGTGGCAATCTTGGCTGGCGTTGCAAGTTATTTGAGATAACCAAAGAGGAATAACATTTTAACCGCTTTAAGTTTTGTTGCACTTTTGCTCATTTTAGTTGCAAAAAAAAATGATATCAGGATTATAATTGTTAATTTTTAGTGCTGTCAAATCGATTATTCGCGATTAATCGCATCCCAAATAAAAGTTTGTTTACATAATATATGTGTGTGTACTGTGTATAATTATTATGTATATTTTAATATTCATACTGTACATGTATGTATATATTTAAGAAATATTTGCATGTATATACTGTATATATATATATATATATATATATATATATATGTAATTTATATTATATATAAATATAACAAATTTTTCTTAAATATATACAAGCATGTATGTGTATTTATATATACATAATAATTACACACACATACATTATGTAAATACAAACTTTTATTTGTATATCGATTAATCGATTTGACAGCACTAATAATTTTATATTTTCACTTTTTTTATAAATGCATAACTAAATAAATACAAATTTAAGTCAAAAGTAATTTTTCCTTGTTTTTTTAATTCATGATTTTCCTTTTTAATCTACAATCAGCTTTTCAAAGATGTTATCTATTAAATTTAAGTTGCATTTAAAATCCGCTTGCCTAAAAAATCTCTCAGTTTGAATGGGTTTGTTGCATTTAGAGCTGCACGATTAATCGATAAAAAAATCTGGATTTGCGCTACCGCTGACCCTTTTCAGCCACACGATATCATTATTTCCATGTTACAAATATTAAAATTATCACAAAGTACTGAAATAAAAGTTTGTAGTTCGGATATAAACACAGGGTAGAGATAAAAATTAATTTGGCACTTCAAATAACGATAGTATTGATTGCATCGTTACGCCAGTAGGTGGCGACAAGTGACTGCTAAAAAAAATTATTTGTCATTGAATCATTCATTCAAGAGATTTTTTCTGAAGTTCTGATTCATCAAGTAATGAAACATTGGCTGCATCTGAAATCACATACTTCCCAATATAGTAGGTGAAAAACAGTATGTGACAAAAGAAGTATGTCAGAATTCACAGTACTCATAAAAGAGTAGGCAAAAAGTACTCGGGTGACCTACTACTTCCGGTGAGATTCTGAAGTGTGTACACGATGTACACTTTACTATCCAATGAGGCCACGGGAGAGGATTTTTGAAAGGCATTGAAGTGACGTAACTTAAAGGTAGGGTAGGTAAGAATGATCTAAAAAACTTTTTTTCCAAATTTGTTTAAACTTTCTTTATATATCAATACATAATTAAAATGTAAGTACTCTGAAAAAGAAAGTATAAAAATTGAGGGTCTGTAGACCTCTCACGACTGTTTTAAAGACAGCTCATTATTTCCATTCACTCCACCTTCTCCCTTCTGGGTTCTTTCCAAAGCCACGCCCCCAAAACACATGAACGCCGACCGCTCAGCTGGAAGATGCATTATTTACCTGAGACGAGCGGAGAAGAAGGAGCGGAGTGCATGTAGTGACATCATGTCAGAATCACATGTAATAAAAAATCTACATTTATCATTATGAATATAAACAAATAAGATGTCTTTTAGTACTCACTAGCTAGAATACCGATACTGGTAAAGTTTAAAATACACACACAACACAGTGTCTACGACACACACAGATACAAGATAAAAACATCAGTAAACATATAGGTAGAGAATATAAAAACAAACCGGGGAAAAAGGGTGGAAATAAACATGCAGGTAAAGTTCCCGGTGAACATGGTAAAAGAGTTTAGACAGAGGGTAGTAGCTAAAGCTAACTTAGTTCTAAAAAAAGTTCCTGGATGCGGTGTTCTAGTTTTTACACATGCATTTTGTTATCTAAAGTTACATTTTGCGAAATTCAACACGACGGCAATCAACTTGAGCTAAGCATATTGAGTATTTATCATCTCTACTAATGGCTCGCTAGGTGTATAACATTGTAACTTTATGCTAAGTAATGTTATGTTAGCTATTAGGCAGCTACGTTTGCTAGTGATACATGCGTCATGAAAACATAAACCAAAAAAAGTTATAATCAAAATGACAGATTACCTGTCCAGCAGAAATACAGCCTCTTGAATCAAACAGGTGCGTGCATTTGGGCAGATCCTGTAGCAAAAGGGGTGGTAGCCATGGTAGCGAGAGAGAGTGACAGTCGCCCAAGCCAATCACTTGTTTCGTCCCGGACGAAAATAATGAGCGGTGTTTATTGCAGATTAAAAAGTCTTGAGTCACTCGATTTTTATACTCTCTTTTTCAGAGTACTTACATTTTAATTATGTATTGACATATAAAGAAAGTTTAAACAAATTTGGACAAAAGTGTTTTAGATCATTCTTACCTACCCTACCTTTAAGCTGGTAGGTCACATGATAATGACAAAATGGCGGATGTAGTACGTCCAGATTACACTCATACTACACTCATTCATACTAGAACATCATGGGCGTCGGAAGCAAAAAAAATGTTGGTGGGTCCTCTCTCAGAAAATTTTTACTGGAGTAGATGGCATTTACATTAAGTACAAATATATCGCCTTGTTTGCTAAAGATCTGGTTGGACAAGACAAGTTTACGGAAATCACTATGTTTTTACCAGTGGCTATAGTTTAGGGGTAAGACACATGGCATCAAGTTTTGACGCAAATCGACCCGCGGTTCGAATCTGCCTTTTGCTGAACTAACTCTACTCCCTTTTCCAATCACATATCAGATCGGAGAGGCATGTATTTTCAATAAAAATGAAGAAAATATTAGAAAAGTGGAAATAAAGTGTCTAAAATGTGTTTAATAATAAGTGTTTATTGGTTAGGGGTAGGTAAACAGACATGTGCTGGATTAGAGACGATAAAAGTGAGTGGGTCCAATTTCATTGATCGTAAAAAGAGGGTGGGTCTTGTCCCACCCACATACAGTGGTTCCGACGCCCATGTAGAACATACTTTATTAGCGGTCGTGAAGTACTTACTTATTCAAAATAAAACCTACTCAAGAGAGTATGCGATTTCTGCGTGAAGTATTTCTGCGTGAATTCATTCAAGTTTATTAAACATTTTCAAATAGACTGCAGCAATTAACATTTTGTCAGAACCTCTAGTAAATGACATGCTATTTTGTTAAGTTGTCTGTTCAGAATCGGGAGAGATTCATGATCTTGAAAGATTGTGATTCTCAGTTTAACCAGAATCATGCAGCATTGGTCATATTTAACATTGTTTGGCAAATTTTCACTGGCGAAATCTAGTTATTTCAATTGTAAACTATGAGCTTGGGAATTTCGCTTGAGGGCGAATCATTTTCACAGATTTCACTAGGAGTTCAAACTGATCAGATAGATTTGCCACTTTGGCCAACAGAAAGTTGCTTGGTTTGAAAGTGACCTGTCTAGGCGTTTTTGGCGTGAAATTTCCCCATTGACCTTTACTCCAAAAATATAGCAACATTTGACCAGCTTTCCTCTCTTTTTTCCTGTAGGCCGTTGGAGTAACCTGTACAAGCTCCCTTATAACTGGATCGGAACGGGTCATGTTGTGTACAGAGGAGGGTTTTACTATAATCGTGCCTTCACGAAGAACATCATTAAATACGATCTCAGGCAACGGTACGTAGCCTCCTGGGCTCAGCTTCACGACGTCGTCTATGAAGACACCACACCTTGGAAGTGGAAAGGCCACTCTGATATCGACTTCGCCGTGGATGAGAACGGACTTTGGGTCATTTACCCTTCTGTTGACGATGACTACGGACAGGGCGAGGTCATTGTAGTCAGTAAACTAGATCCCAGTGACCTGTCGGTCAAAAAGGAGACCACGTGGAGGACGAGACTGAGGCGAAATTCATTCGGGAACTGCTTCATAATATGTGGCGTCCTCTACGCGGTGGACATTTACAATCAGAGGGAAGGGGAGGTTTCGTACGCATACGACACGCTCACAGGGGCCGAGGCGTCTCCGCGTTTGCCTTTCATTAACGAATACGGGTTCACAACACAAGTCGATTACAACCCTAAAGAGAAGATTCTGTACGCCTGGGACAATGGACACCAGCTCACCTACAACATCAACTTTGTAGAGCAGGAAAAGAAATGAAAGCAGACTTTATCAATGCCCTCTACTCTACTCTGCAGCGAAGCAAAAGCCACTTCCTGTGTATCTGATCACGACTGCCTCATTGGATCCACTGACAAACGCCCTCATGAAACAGTTCATCACGTCCTCATGAACTTTAATAGACATTTGTTCGAGATTATATAAGGACAAAGGGATTACATAACTGCTTAGTAGTTACGTGCTGCTCTACAGTTCTAGAATCCACTGCCAGTTCTAGAATCCTGACAAACGGAATCTAAAGACCCTTTCACATGATTCACGTTAACATTCCCAATGCACTGAACTCCATGGAGCGAAGCGCCAAGCTATTACCTATTATCAAGCAAGTATCTTTGACCCATTTTGAAGTGCAACAAATGGTTACCACGCAGTTACACAAAGCTTAACGTTAACCAGTTTCAACTTTGATCCCACATGCCACTGACCTTTCAAAGCATGATTATTGGACAATTCGCATGATGTTCCTGGTTTTTTGCTACTTAGAAACCCAGTAAAAATTGCCCTTCTGTGACAAGATAGAACTTTGCAGGTAAAAAAGTCACACAAGAAACTTGTCCTAATGCGATTCATGTGAAAGGTTCTAAAGAGCTTTCAGCTACGGCTTGTAAAAATGTTCATAGATTTTTTAAAATATCTATTAAATAAAGTTTACATAATTTACACTGTCCTAACCAGGCATGCCGCAATAAACCGCCAAACGATAACATATATGTATATAGTAAAATGTATTAAATTTAAGTAATTTTAAGTAATTAAATGTAAGTAATGCCAAATTTGTATTTATTTTTTTTTAAATCTAAAAAACAACTTTACTTGAGAAGCAACAATGCATAAAATAATTTAATACCGGTGTATTTGTGACCCTGGACCCCAAAACCAGTCATAAGGGTCAATTTCTTGAAATTGAAATTTATACATCAATAAATAAGCTTTCCATTGATGTATGGTTTGTTAGGATAGTACAATATTTGGCAGAGATTTGAAAATCTGGAATCTAAAAGTGCAAAAAAATCTAAATATTGAGAAAATCGCCTTTAAAGTTGTCCAAATGAAGTCCTTAGCAATGCATATTACTACTAATAATGCATTATATATATATATATATATATATATATATATATATATATATATATATATATATATATATATATATATATATATATATATATATATATATATATATATATATATATATATATATATATATATATATATATATATATATATATATATATTATTATTATTTTATTTTTTTATAGCAGGAAATGTACTAAATATCTTCATGGAACATGATCTTTACTTAATATCCTAATGATTTTTGGCATAAGAGAAAATCAATAATTTTGACCCATACAATGTATTGTTTAGCCTGACAAGCCAGACCCACATCAAGATGTTGGGTCTGGGAACACACCATTGGCAGGCCTCAATCCGAGGGGTGGGATAAACGGTTGTCTTTCAAATTCCCTCCGCACGCAATAGGACAGCGCTACAACCAACAAGAGCAACGAAGAAGGTGAAGCGGAGCTGGTTGATAGATTCAACTTTTGCCATATCCGGTAGGCAAAACTCCGAACACATCTTCCTTTCTTAAGAATGACTTCAGTGCCGTTCTTTGTTCTTTCCTCAAAGAAAAGCTTAACTCCAAGTCTTCCAGAGTCGCGGCCAAAGCCGATTCTAAAGACCGCTGTTCGCCAGCTTCTTTGTTTACAAGTAGCACGCGGAACCGCCACAACTCATTATGTTAAGCCCGTCCACCGACTAGAGTTTGGTTTTTCCAGCTCGCAAGCCAACGGAGAGTTGCTAGACGCCCTGACTGCAAATTATATTTGTCTAGATTTCTAGGCTATGTATTGTTGCCACAAATATAACCGTGCGACTTATGAATTGTTTTGTGGTCCAGGGTCACATTTTGTCTTGTCACATACACAAATTTCTACCTGTTTTAAGTATACATATATGTTAAAAACAAGTTTTAAAAAATCTGCCAGTGCAGTAAGACAAAGCACATTTATGTTTTGAATGTATTCGGTTACTTCTCAAGTAAATGGATCTTGTTGAAAGGATTTTTAGATATTTTAACCAATTATACAAAAGCATTTATTAATCATAGGATTCCATGGCATCTCATTGGTCCAAAATCCTCCTCACAATTTTGTACACACTGCGGACAAATGTCTTGCATCGCTCCTGGTTAGAACACGTGTAAACCGTAAAGTTAAGAGTTCCATGACATGCTCCTCTTTACTATAAATAAAAGCTTACATGTCACGTCAACTATACCAACAACATAACGCAACCACCAATCTTTCATGCACCTGTAATGATATTTTATAAACATAACAAGCGTTCAAGACACACCTGCAGGAAAGTCGGTGTCTGTTTTCACATCAAGAATGTGCCAGAAAATTGTCTTCCAATGTTTCGGCCAACAAAGCCTCAGTGGACTGGTAAAGCACGGCATCATAATGGAGAAAGAATGCTTTGTTTGCTAATGAGAGCGTATGATTATGTTGGGGGGACTCTCTAATGACTGGGCAGGGTTACGTATAGAATGTTTAAACAGCAGTTCGTGCAAGGAAAGCCTGTGCGATGCATGGGTACGGATACATACGTCATGTATAAACAGTTTAACAGTGTTTAGTATGTTGTTGTTGTGGTTTTAAAGCGGTTTCACGTCCTTGTGACCACTGTAAATAGCAGAATATTTTGTTTTGATTGAGTTTTGGGAACACAATCTTCCCAAGAGGAAGAGATTTCTGAGACTCTGTCAACGCAGCATGTCTGATTTTAATAAACTCTAATTGGATTTTGTTAAATGTGTAGTTGGTGTTGTGAGATATATTTCTAAACATATTAAAAGAGACTGCTGGGATGGAAGTGGGAGCAGTTTCTGGTTTGTGGGTTTTGTTATGAAGCCTTGAGGGCCATTAAAATTGAAATTGACCCTATATGTCTTCTTAATGGATGTCTTATTGTGACTGATTCATCTGTGCACATTTGTGTTTTCTGGTTTTGTAATCTTTAATCAAAATTGATATCCAATGAAATGATCACTTTTCACAATCAAATCGATGGGAAAATGGGGAAAATGTTGCAGCCAATGGATAAAATCATGTCCTGCTGTTTAATAAATAAAAAAATAAAAAAATCATAAATATGTCACAATATGGCAGTAAAGTCGGTTGCAACTTCCATTTCATGCTGACTTGACAACTAAAAAATTGATAGGCTTTATAATACTTAACAGCTTGTTACAGAATATTTTATTGGTAGCGGTCTGAGAAAAAATTTTGCTGAGAAAAAATTTTGCTGAGAAAAAATCTGTCACATTTTGAGCTCTAAAATAAGAAACTGCATTGCATTGTGGGAGACGTTGTAAATAGTTCTCCATTATGAAGGAAATTAAGTAAATAATATCCAAGTTCCCAGTCAAAGAGAATGCTAATTATCATAAATTAGGATCTTATTTACTTAATTTCCTTCATGGTGCAATAATTTTTACAGACAATATTTGGTTGCACATGGTTACATAGTCAAAACCTAAGTATAATTTAATGACTTATATGTAACAAATTTTAAACAATAAAATTATGGTATAACTTTTATTAAAAGCCTCCTAATTTTGTTTTGGATGTCTTTACATGCATCAAAGGTCAAAAAACACTTTAATTTTTTCATATTATACATTGCACACCACAGATTTCAATGATTCTCAAACAACTCGTTTCAGTATAAATCAGTATCTCTTAATCCCTCCTTTCTGAGAGCTACTCTGCTCTGATTGGTCAGACGGCCCATTCTGTTGTGATTGGTTTATGACTTACAGCGCTCATGTTGGAAGCTAAACGCCCATTACCATATCTGAACTTCAGCTCTGGAGGCTTCCTAAAGCAAAGTGATAGATCAAACTGTAAAGACGGTAACAATGCCTTTGATTTTACCCTATCAATCCGAGTGCAAGTCCGATGATGAAACATTGGAAGAACTAGTTATTCAACCTGAACCTCCATTAAAAGGACGGCTTGAGCAGGACGTTTCTCGGTGATACCCTACTCAGTTTGAGGTACATTATGAGATAATTCCTTAACAAGTGTATGTCCATCAACAAACCCATGTGTATATTTCTAATTTATTGCGGCGCACATGCGGGAACTGTATCAATAACAGCGCATATGTTAGCCCAGCACTAACGTGAATGACTGATGTAACATAGACGTTGGTAAAACAAATCTTTCTCCATCCTTTATCTTTACTCAAAGTAGTAAGAACGACAGACAGTCTGCCTTAAAGGGATAGTTCACCCAAAAATGAAAATTAGCCCATGATTTACTCACCCTCAAGTCATCCTAGGTGTATATGACATTCTTCTTTCAGACGAATAAAATCTGATTTATATTACAAAAGTCCAGGCTAATCCAAGTGTTATTATAGCAGTAATAGTTGTTCTGTTTTTGAAGTCCATTAAAAATGCATCCATCCGTCAAATAAAGTGCTCCACGCGGCTCCGGGTGTTAATAAAGGTGCATTTGTATAAGAAAACTATCCATATTTAAAAATGTATAAAGTAAAGTTTCGGTCGACCTCCTTCCGTGTTCAATTTTTGGAAAAAGTGTTGAAAGGTCCTCTGCCGATCGAAAGACTAACGCAACCAGGTACGCTCGTCATGACGTCACGTATGCATCTTGAGTTTCACTTTCAACTTTCAACACTCTTCCATGCAAGGCGATCGGCTGGAACTTTACTTGTTAAAGTTTTAAAAATGGATATTTTTCTTACACAAATGCATCGATTCGCTTCAGAAGGCCTTTATTAACACCCCGGAGCCGCGTGGAGCACGTTATTCGATGGACAGGTGCATTTTTTATGGACTTCAAAAACAGAGCAACTATTATTCCAATTATAATGCTTGGATTAGCCAGGACTTTTGTAAAATAACTCTGATTGTGTTCATCTGAAAGAAGAATGTCATATACACCTAGGATGACTTGAGGGTGAGAAAATCATGGGCTAATTTTAATTTTTGGGTGAACTATCCCTTTAATAGACACAGTTTTAGGTAATAGAGACTCACAGCTGCTTAACAGAAGTATTTCAGTAAGACAGTAAAAACGTGAGTTAGCCGGAAACATTGCTACACAATAAACACAAAACTAACGTTACGTATTTTGAACACCCGGAAGAAAATATATACATCAATAATTATTCGTACTTACGTTGTGATTGTGTTACATTTAGTACAATTCTATCACTACTGCTTTGAAAATGACTGTGAAAGGACTATACACAGTTTTTTTCATTAAAGGGTTAGTTCATCCAAAAATTAAAAAAAAAAAAATGTATTACTCACCCTCATGCCGTTCCACACCCGTAAGTCCCCCATTCATCTTTGGAACGCAAATTTTTGCATTTTTGTTGAAATCCGATGGCTCAGTGAGGCCTGCATAGCCAGCAATGACATTTCCTCTCTCAAGATCTACACCTTCTCCTTGCACTTTCAGGTCTTGCTCGCTTGTCATTGGTCAGCTATCAAAAAGGTTTTTCAACTTTAAAAGACGCGCTGAGATGCAGAAAAAGACGTCGGTGTTGGCGTTTAAAAAAGCGCTCATGAATTTTTTGAAAACACGGTTTACTCCATAGGATTATAATGTAAAACAGACGCTGGCAGCTTCAAAAAAGACGTCAAGTGTGAGCGCAGCCTAAGTCGTTATTTATTTTTTTGGCGCACAGACAATATTCTCATTGCTTTATAATATTAATATTGAACCACTGTACTCACATGAACTGATTAAAATATGTTTTTAGTAAAATATGGATCTTGAGAGAGGAAATTTAATTGCTGGCCATGCAGGCCTCACTGAGCCATCGGATTTCACCAAAAATATCTTCATTTGTGTTCCGAAGATGAACGGAGGACTTACGGGTGTGGAACAGCATGAGTGAGTAATAGATGACATTATTTAAATTTTTTGGTGAACTAACCCTTTAAGGATCTATGACTGAATTCACAGGGTGTGTTTTATCAGCCTTTGTTGCAATGCTAGTGTTGATGCCGGTAGATAATTGGTCAGATAATGTGTTTTCGAGCGGGTTTCATTCGCTGATGGGCGGTTCTGTGTGGTAGTCCAGTGTTTTTGGCAGAAGTCACCGTCTGTAAATCATTCAGATTAACTCGAGAGACGTTTGTTTTAATAACTGTGGAGTGATGTTATGGAGAATGAAACTGTAAAATCTGTAATCTGCAATTAATCAAACTCACAATAAAGAGAATCAGGCAGCGGATGAGAGACGTGCCTGAAAGCACTTTGTGGTTTTGGCTGCAGCTATACAGATAATTTGAGGAGAAGAGGGACAATAGTTTCTCAGAAAATACAGATGTGAGGATGTTTGAGCATTGCTGTTAATAATTCACATTTGGTAACATTACAGATATATATTTTTTTTAGCCAGAGTTATTAATGTTACCTATAATAAAAACTGAAATAAGCTTGTTGGCAGGGCCAAGTTTGCTTAGTTTGAGTTTAAAGGTGCAGTGTGTAGTATTTATGAGGATCTATTGACTGAGAGATTACAATAAACTCACCATTTTGCGCCGACATGTTTCTATGCTACTGTTTTGTGCTACCATGCTACTTCTATGCTACTGACAAACTGCTCTACAGAGCGCTAGCTACTCTCTGCTGTCACAGACAATGACATCTTTGTCCTGTTTTGGCCACCGTAGCTTCTCTATGTGCTTCGAAAGGGAGGGGTGAGCGGTGGACGGTTGCAATTCACAACCCCACCGCTAGATGCAGCTAAAATTTACACAGTGCACCTATAAGTACTAAAATAACTAAAACAAAAACTACAGACATTTTTAAAGAATCGAATACAAAAAAAAAAAAATTCTCAAACTTTAAAATTAACATGTAAAAATAAAATCTAATTCAAAATGTTAACAGTATATAACTTTTTGTCAAAGACTACATCCAGATCAAATTCAAAATGATGATCAAAACACATATGGAGTAGATCGAGTCCATCAACAACCCCAAAGCTTCACAGTCCTGCAGCTCGTCCTGGGTCAGCACTTAATTCGGTAATACTAGGCAGTTTTGATGCTGTTTAATGTTGATGATCGCGTTATTCTACATATACATATGCTTACATTTGCTATCGCTTGTTTCTGCTTCTTCTTCACATGTGTTTTGATCAGGAAACTCAGTATTCTTTCAGAAGATGTGTAATAGCGCCAGTGAAAACACAGAAAGCCGGAAATTTCCGTCATTGGTGGGGAAGCGCTGGCTCATAAATTACGGAAGGTTCTGTCAATGGCGGGGAAAGAGTTAATAGACACGGCACTTCCTTGACAATCAAAATAGAAATAATGCTTTACAATCAAGTCTGTTAAAGAGCTACATATGGCAATTTTATCTGTTCAATAAAATACTCTACTCATCTGTTGAGTAATAAAAACAACATTTCAATGTGGCTATTATACAACATTTTAAATCCCTCAGTTCTCGCCAAGCCAATGTTGATTGTTTTATTACAAGCGCTGTCACGTTTTCTTTTTGCCAACAGCTGTTCAGCCTTTTTTTTAAACGGTTGATTCCCCGGAGGTTAGAAATTTAGCAGTCAACCTTTCTCGCTCGTTGTGACAACTAACCTATGTCACTCCCACACTATAGGGAGAGTGGGGTAAAGTGAGACATTTTTTACATTTGCTCCCCTCTAAGCGAGTTAAAATGATATATCAGTAAAATTGACACATTTCCCTTTAATTCAGGATCTTTCCTAGCAATGCAAATTATCAGAATGTATTCAGGACGAAGGTCAGTGAAAAATGATTGTTTTTTAAAAAGTCGTCTTTTTCCCAATGTCTCACATTACCCCGTTCCCCCCCACACACACGTCACAGTAACCGGAGCAACTTTTCTCTATTTACGGATATGACGAGACACACACGGGTGAGTGACGTATACTTAATTTCCTGAGAAAACCTCCTGTCAGGTCTAAAATATAAACACTGATAACAGGCTTACCATAGTAGTCAATCAGGGTAATGATGATAATAGACGAGTAGATAGTAATAGACAATTTTTTACAGTGCACAGTGCTGGAAAGACTTGGTCCAGCCAGATTAAGCAACATGGCAACTGGTTTGTTGTTGGTTCGTGGTGGTCTACCAGACCTAACCAGCTTGATTCACCAGCTCCAGCAGTGGATGTTCTGCTGACACATACATTCAGGGCATATGTGTTTGTGCATTTGTTAAGGTCTCAGGGGTTTCAGGGATTAAAAGTGAGCCCCAGATTAGATAGAACAGAGGAAACTCACTCGCATTATCTAGCATCTCATCCTGTGGTAGTAGGGGTTACTTAGCTACAGTCCTCCGTTTGTGCTTCTACACACAGACACCAAAGTGTCATATGTGATCATTTAATGGCCAAAAGCAACAATCCCTCTGAGGCTTCCTGGGGTTAAGTGCTGCAGTCATGGGCACGTTTGATAAATGGGTTTTGTGATTGTTCTTATGGTTCATTCCAGGGGCATAGCCAGTGGGCGGGCCTGACGGGCACAGGCCCGCCCACTATGATGACTATGCCCCCCCAGTTTATTATACAAATATAATAATATTTGTTAAATAGCAGTTGTTTAAATTATTTTAACGCTATTACAAAATTATTATAACATCTCAAATACTGAAATAAATAAAATGTTTTTTACAGTCTATGGTTTTTGCATAATGCTTGTTAGGTAATTAGGTGTCAGGCTGTCTCATGTATGTTGCGCGGCTCGAGCCTGTGAGTTCATGAAGTGTGTTTACCTATTCACTTAGCCGATAATTTGCAGTTGTGTGATATAAAAAGGACTTTTAAAAAAATCGCATTCAGGCCGCAAAATAATGCTACTTATTATAATTCGTTAATATGTTTCAATTCCAAGCGCAGGTTCATTCTGTAAAGCTGGGAACACGCCATCAGTATCTGTCAGTTGTGATAGTGTAGGGGTAAGGTGCGTGGCTCTAAGTTTTGACGCAATTCAACCTGCGGTTCGAATCCACCTTTTGCCGAACTTGCTGTACTTCCTTTTCTCATCACATATCAGATCGTAAAGGCGTTTATTTTCAATAAAAATTAAGAAAATATTTGAAAAGTGGAAATAAAGTGTCTAACGTTTGTTGTAACTGCTGCTCATGTTTTGTATGTGGACAGGTTGTAGCTACAGTTTTGGTTTATGTAGACAGTGACACCCCCGCCACAAAACACAAAAGTAACTTGACGCTTCAAAAGAGAATTGTATGAATTAAATCGTTACACCAGCAGGTGGCGACAAGTAACTGTTATAAAATGTATTTGTCATTGAATCATTCATTTAAGAGATTTGTTCAAAACTGCTGATTCATCCAGTAATAAAAAGTCCTTATGAGTGAGTCATTGGATCATTTGTTCAAACTGATTTAAAAAAAATGTAAGCTCAATGTAACACAGCTCGTTGTTATGGGAAGAAGGAGGCGGGAACTGGCGAACATTTAAAGACTTTAATAAATAAATGAACAAAATGAAAGTAAAAGCGGCAGCCCCTCACGGACGACTGCCGCTCACACACACACATAACAAACGTAAACAAAACACAACGTAAAGTCCAGGGGCCTCATTTATAAAACTTTGCATAGGATTTGCGTAGAAGTGGCGTATGGATGAAACATAGGACGTGCGTACGCACATCCTACACAGTTTTCCCTTTTATAAATCACAATCAATTCTAAATGTAGCGCAGCTTTTGAGGCTTCATGTCATGCCCATAGTTGACCATAAATAGCCGTGAAACGCCCACAAATTAATATTCATTGATTGCGAAATCATGGCAAACACAGAGAGGAAATAAAAAAAACGTAACTTCACTCAATGTGAGGTAGAAGTTATCGTTGGCGAGGTGGAAAAGAGGAGGAAAATGTTGTTTGGAGGGCACAGAGTGGGCATTACTAATGCCAAAAAGGCACTTGAATGGCAAAAGGTTGCAGACGCCGTAAATGCTGTAGCCTCACAACCTCGGACCGTGGCCGAAATAAAAAAGAAATGGTCGGACATCAAAGTCGAGGCAAAAAAGCGTCTAGCGCTCCATCGCCAGAGTGTGTCTGCAACGGGTGGGGGAAAGGGGACACCGGAGCTGACCCCTCTTGATGAGAGACTGGCGGCAATTATTGGGGAATCCCTATTAAGTGGAGTGGTGACTGAGGCGGTGGGGGACACTGACGCGCCAGATGCGCCAGATGACACAGGTAAGTGAAATAAGTAAAATGAATGCAGTCAAGTCACATGTATGTAGGCTACACAATTACAGTTTATTCATATAGAACAATCTTTATTTCAGTCGCTGGGTGTTCCAGCGGGGCCGGTTACGATGCTACAGCGGAGCAGCCGTCTGGACCCAGACGTGATGGAGCATTTTATTTCCATCCATTTAATTGCATCTGACAAGCTACAGATGTCGGTTATCATCTACGTGGATAGTTTTGTACATTATTTCGTTCTGTTTACCATATTATTTATGCGGATGAATTGCATAACATGCCAATATTATTGCAGAACATATATCACTTTTCTTTTTGCAAATATGTGTTAATTTGCATTTCTGTTGTAATTTTCGTTTGATTTTGTTTGTTTTACACCGCAAATCAATCAAACGGGTGTTCGTGTAGGCTGTTAATTGTAAGACTTGCTTTGTGAAGTCTTAATGTTATTTATGAGAGGCAGTATTGCAATTCTTCCACACAACGGTCTACAGTTTCACACACTTTCACGTGTTTCTTCCATCTGCCGACGGTGTCGCCATTTCTCATTTCACCCGTTTTTGTGCGTACGCCTGGGTCAGAGCTTGCGTGAAGGACCGCACATTTTCCCGTCAAGTTTGCTTTTTATAAATACCAATTATTGCGTAGAGAGCGGCGTACGCCTTCTTTTGTGCGTACGCAACGTTTATAAATGAGGCCCCAGGCCTGGTCCTCTCTTGTCCTTCACTGGTGTCGTTCGTCCTTGTATGCCTCCGGGCTCCCTCATGAGAGGACTCGAGACCGGTGTGCCTCGCATGTGACGCTCATTCTCAATCATGCACCGGTCTCGCACGCTCCTCCCACGTCTCTCGCTCGCCAACCTCGCCACACTCACAATTCTGCTGTTCTCACAATTTTAACACGAAGACAATAACAGTATTGTTTTCAAAATCTTGCACTTTAAAAAACGTTTTCAAAAGCTTGCGGCTTTCAGGCCCCCAAAAGGATGTTGTCAAGGTTTTAAGTTTTTAGTGTTGTGTGAACCGGCCAGAGTTGTTGGAAAAAAGAGTGTTGCGACTCCCATTGGAATTAGAGAATGCGGAAGCAATGCAAGTCGTGGGGCAAGATTGGAATAATTATCAGGTCAAATGAAGGCATTGTCATTTCTTTTAATAAAAACATGGCTTCTAAATTAACGTTGCAGATAGCAGGCGGTAAGTGGAATGTTATTAAAAAGAGATGTTTGTGTATGTTTTTATTGATCGTGACAGCAGTAATTAATCAAATGATTGTGAAGAGCATTATAACCAGGCATAAACCCAAACCCACGAACGGAGTTGTGCGCACTTTTGGTATTTTATAGAGCTGATTCAGGTGTCTGGCCTGTGAGATCGGGAATTGTGACATACAAATGTTTGCACCATCTACATAATTTCCTAATGAAATACATTATAAAATATTTTTTGTGTAAAGGATGCAGTCAGATTTATCCTTTGAGAATTCCTTCTTCAGTGTGAAAATGTGCAAAAACCAAGCAAAACACAAGGAAATGAGCAGCTTTAGTTTGGAGCTGATCCTGATGTCAGAATAACAGTGATTCTTCATGGATTCCCTTAAATGGGAGAATCATCAAAATAAGTAAACAATTCGGATTTCCAGGACCTTTCTTAGCTTTCATGGGAATATGAAAGTGACTCTGTTCTTTGTCTCTGGAGCAAATTTTGAATATCACTTCTAAATTAAGAAACTTAAGGAGGCCGTTCTCTTTGAATTGTGTATTTAAGCATGGCAGAGAATGATTTGTTTTGGACTTGTCCCAGAAGAGAAGTCTGAAGAATAGCAGGATATTCATATGCAATAACATAACGAATGTGTCTAAATATGATATGATCAATCAGTTATGACAACATATGTTTGCTTTAACTCATCAAAATAAGTTAAGCAATAAGTTCTACTTTTTTTTGTAGTTATACAAGTCAAGTCAGTTTAATGTAGCCTGTAAACCTGAAAACTCAAAAAAGTTTAAGTAAACAGAACTTGCAGATTTTTATTTTGTACTTAACTTTGCTCTTAACTTAGTAAGCTAATTCATACATTTAAATGAAAACTTTTTTAGTAGTGCAAACTTGGCTAGCTTTAACTAGCTAATTCAATAAATGTTACTTTGCTAATTGCAAAAAAAAAAAAATGCTTTGATAGCATTAGCATAGCATAGCACTTGCTGAATGAGTACGGCAATATAGAACATTTAACATATATTTGCTCTCAAACTGCGCTGATGCTACACTCGTCACCAACATAACAGACACTTCTAAACTAGCATAGCAAAACATTAAACACTACTAAATCTCCCACTTAATATTAATCTTGCACAAAAAAAACATTATATAACACTGTTTTAGCATTTACTCTCCCTTTTGAGTGTTATGACAAAGCATGATGGGAAATAGAAATCCTAGCCCAATTTCAGTGAAATTTAAGTTAGTCTAAATTAAAAGAAACAAGTCCATAAAACTCAAAACAATGAAACAATTCAGATTACTACAAATGTTTCAGTTTGGTGAACTCAAAAGAAAAAGACAGTTCTAAATACTATTAAAAGTTCATTTGTTTGAATTAATTTGTTTAATTTGAGTTGGCTCTACTCAAACCAATTAATTATTTTGAATATTAGGGTTTACAGTGCCATTTAAGTTGAAATGACTTAGACATCCAAGTTGATTGTCCTTAAAAATTTAAGGCAGCAATGATTTTACAGTGATAAAGGCTTCAATTAAATTAATGAATGAATGAGTAAATCAATAAAATCTGTGTTTTTTCCCTCTTTGTATGCTCTTAGTCACCATGAAATCAAAATGGACAATTATTTTTTTTATGGAATATTGCTGTATTTATTATAAATGATTTATCCGTGCAAATCACTATTTAAAAAAAAAAAAATGCATGTGCCCTCATGATCTTTAATTAAAACAACGTTCCCTCTTTCTTGCAGCAAGATGCCGTTTCACTGGGATATTCATCACAATTGGGAAGAAAAACACAATATTCATGCCGACTTTACAAACAAAACGTGGTTTTCACAGCAATGACATAGAAGATCAATTTTCAGTTCCCCAAAGAACCTTTCAGTGAGCAGTTCCTAAAAGAAGCTTTTTTCTCTTAGTGTGAAGAACTTTTTCTTTAGAAAAAAAAAATAGAGAATTGTTTGCCACTATAAAGAACCTTGTGCAATTGAAATTTCTTCACGGATGCAAATAAAGAACCTTTATTTTTAAGAGTGACTTCAAGTCTCCAGTGGAGAGAATGTGTCTATCTATTTAAGAGGCATCTGAAGGTTTTTTGCACTCAGCTGACCTTGGCTATTCAGTCAATAGCAAATGCTTTTCTACAAATATCATGTGTCTGTCTGTATCGCAGCTCAAACACTCACACACAGTCCTTCAGAAACAGATAAGAGAGACTCAGAAACAACACAACGGAGTCTTTCATTATTCGACTGGAACTGGAGGCGAGGAAAGATCTGCACATGGACAAAAACACACACACAATTCATGTTTTATGGGGACTTTCCATAGACATAAGGATTTTTATATTGTACATAGTAGACAGTGATTATGAGGATATCATCTGCCGTTTGAATATGTGGGGTTAGCAATTAAAGCAAATGATAAGACATTTTTTTGCCAGAAAAAACATTAAACAGCACTGCAATGCAAAATGCAATTTGAATTCTTTAAATAAGGTCTCAGTGCCAGTAAATAGTCTGTGATCTCAAAGAAAACGATTTTCTTTGTCTCTCACACAAATACACGTTTACATCTGGATTTATTAAAAGCGAATACTTCTACAGTTTACTTGCCTAACAAATATTCAACAAAGCACCTGAACACATTCCAGCCCTGTAAGACAGTGATTCGCCTCTTTTAAATAAATAAATGTTTGATTTCACCCATCTTCATTCTCAATTGACTTGGTGTCTTGAAATTACAAGGCTTAATGGTTTCTTCATAAGAAATCCATTTAATGAATGCACACAGATCGATGGCTCAGATCTGTGGTATAGGAAGCACATAAGATTCAAAGTGAGAGCGGATGGTGTGTGCATGTGTGTTAGATCTTCAGTTGGATTTCATCATTGTTGATGTACGGCAGATCTTTCTTTGTTTCAATAATCCGATTAGCTCGAAGATAAACGGCCTCTGAGAACTGAGATGTTATTCTTCTCTCCATATGAGCACAACTGTATTTGCTTGTGTAATCACAATATTTTGCTCTGACCTTTCAGATGTGCTTAAAGGATTAGTTCACTTTTAAATAAACTTTTGCTGATAGTTTACTCACCCCCATGCCATCCAAGATGTCCATGTCTTTCTTTCTTCAGTCGAAAAGAAATTAAGGTTTTTCATGAAAACATTCCAGGATTTTTCTACATATAATGGACTTCAATGGGCACCAAACGGTTCAATGTCCAAATGACAGCCTCAAAGGGCTTTAAATGATACCAGACGATGAATAAGGGTCTTATCTAGTGAAACGATCGGTCATAAAAAAAAATAAAAAAAAGATAGCACTAGCAAACTTTAAGCAATAAATATATAAATACAAAGTATGAATGCCAAAAATAAATAAATGAATAAGTAATTTATGAGAAAATAAAATATCAAACTATTTAATTTTAAGATAGCACTAGCAAACTTTAAGCAATAAATAAATAAAAACAGAGTATGAATGCCAAAAATAAATAAATAAATAAATAAATAAATAAATAAATAAATAAATAAATAAATAAATAAATAAATAAATAAATAAATAAATAAATAAATAAATAAATAAATAAATAAATAAATAAATAAATAAATAAATAAATAAATAAATAAATAAATAAATAAATAAATAAATAAATAAAAAGTAATTTATGAGAAAATAAAATATAGAACTATTTATTTTTTAAGATAGCAATAGCAAACTTTAAGCAATAAATAAATATGTAAAAATAAAGTTTGAATGTCATAAATAAATAAATGTAATTTTATGAGAAAACTAAATATCGGACCATTTAATTTTCCTTTTTTAAAATAAATAAATAACAAAAAACAAAGTATGAATGTCATTGTATTATAAAACAAAATATATATTAATAATAAAAAAAAAAAAAAAAAAAAAAAAAAAAAAAAATATATATATATATATATATATATATATATATATATATATATATATATATATATATATATATATATATATATATATATATATATATATATATATATATATATATTACATTTTTAAGATAGCACTAATAAATACATATGACTGTCATTTTAGGAGGAAAAATATCAAACATATTTCATTTTTAAGATGGCATTGGCACTAGCAAACTTTAAGCGATAAATAAAAAAAGTGTAAATGCCATTGAATTAGAAAACAAAATGTCATTTAAGTCAATAATTGGCATTTAATTTTTAAAATAGTGCTAGAAATAAAAATACAAAGCACTTTGAATAAAGCAATAAATGTACTTTCCAAAATTATGCTCAAAAGATTTGTCACATGCACTGTACCCAATAGTCTTGGCTCCGCCTCTTTAATGAAACTGTGTGTTAGCCCCTCCCCTCTGTCAATGACACGCCACCTTTTCAGACCTCTAGGGAGTCTGGTATCCATTTAATCATGGAGTCATAAAAATGAGACCCAGTTCACTTGTGTTATACATTTCCACACCAACCAGTATAGTTCTCCAGCTACATTATCATTATTACTAACTGAAACACCGGTCAGCACCTCCACCCGGCCATCCATTAGCTGATGAAGGAATGACACCAGTGTATGATGGTAGGAAGGGCTCCAAAATCTCAATGAGTGAGACTCTCCTTGAAATCACTAGATCCAGTGGAGTGAGTGGCTGTTTGTTTATATATTTCTGGATCAGGTTTGTTGTGGGATGCTGGACCTCACTGTAAAATGCGCAGCAAAGAATTATGATTAAAACCCAACTCCATAACCGCAGGATAGATCAGAAACAGACAGATGGTAAACTTGGTGGTCTAGCACTAATTCAAATCAGCGCTAACCTCACAATACTCTGCAGTAAGAGCCAAACTGCTCTGTATACAACTATGGAGGAAAATAGATTGTATAGTAAACTATATGCAGTGTAGGGTGTAGTTGTGTTAAAATATGCATACTTTCCACTATGTTTGAGTATTAAACTTCAGTGCATATTTCTACCCATGCTGTTTGTGAGTTATGAGTTATCAGACTTTGGATTTTCCAAAAATCAATCAATAAATATTGCAGTCTAAATCAACCTTTATCAATTCTAAATTGCATTTTTTTTGGTGGTAGGAATTATTGGCACCCCATGTAAATACGATCAAACATGTCTGTACAAATAAATCTGCATTGTTTATCATTTCGATCTTTTGTTCAACAAATTTGCAAAAATCTAATCTTTCATTGAAGTAAAAGAATTTAAAGTGTGGGGTAAATCACAAAATAAATGCTTCAAAACACGTTAGCCGTAATTATTGGCACCCTTTTATTAAATACCTTTTGCAACCTTCTTTTGCTAAGATAACAGTCTTCTCCTATAATATCGGATGAGTTTGGTGAACATCTGACAAGGGACCAGAGACCATTCCTCCATACAGAATCTCTCCAGATCCTTCAAATTCCCAGCTCCATGTTGGTGCTTCTTCAGTTCAGCCACTCATGTTCTAGGGTTCAGGTCAGGGGACTGGGACAGCCAAGCAGAAGCTTCATTTTGTGCTCAGTGACACATTTGTGTGTTGATTTTGACACATTGTCCTGATGAAAGATCCAACCATGGCCCATTATAAGATTTCTAGCAGAGGCTGTCAGGTTTTGATTTTTTTATCTGTTGATATTTGATAGAAATGTATCTGAACAAGATGTCCAGGACCTCCAACAAAAAAATAGGCTCACAATATTAAAGACTTCAGTGATTTAGCATTAAGCTTTGTATTTAAACTGGGTAATTTATGCAGGAGAAATGTGAAATTATTTTTGAATTTGGTGCCTTCTAGACTGAGAAAAGACAGAAAATGTATTTTTGTCTCATGTGGATGAAAGACAACAACTCCCAGAATGCACTTGCTTCGCTGCCCTACGAGGCCACTCCGTACGTTTTGATCTTCATAGTAATACAATCATTTCGTTCAGTTAGAGAATAAACACTACAATTAAAAACTGAACGTGTCTTTTCAATAAAGTGTGAGTGAGCCGAACGAAAGTCACGGCACAGATGCAGCAGTGTCAGATTTCCTTCGTCACGAAGAGCTGAGGTAACGTTAAGCGCCAGTCTGGCACGTTTTTAGATCGCATATGGAAGCTAAACTATCCCAGGAATTCATTGAAAAGTTGAAACACTCACTTTACTCTGCACCGCGCTCCGTCTGTGCTGTGCGTGAGATCTCTCCCCTATGGGCGGGTTGATAACATGCAGAACAGCTCCATCTAGTGGCTGTAGTGTTTGCCTCTGGCCAAAAAATCCTCCGATGACGCAAAATGACGATATTTGCGTCATCAGAGGATTTTTCCAGAAATAAAATGCATAATTCTCTCGTCTCAGGGGGATATGAGGGGGGAATGTACCATAATTTGAATATACTACCAGGTTTCTACTGATACAAAGCCTAATGCTAAATCACTGAAGTTACCCTTTAATGATCCAGCGGTATATTTAGCCGTAGACATGGGGTACTTTTATCCCTGTTTGCACCAAACCCATCTGGTGGGTTTGCTGCCAAAAAGCTCTTTTTCAGTTTCATCTGATCATAGAATCTGGTTCCTTTTGAAGTTCCAGTCGTGTCTGACAACTAAATATGCTGGAGTTTTTGGAAAGAGCAAGGAGGATTTTTCTTGAAACACTCCCAAACAACATGTGGTGATGTAAGGGTTGTTTCTGACCTCAAGACTCAACTAATCTCTGCAATTCTCCATCTGTGATCTTAGTCCACTCAAACACATGTCCTCTTCCAGGCAGATTTGTAACATATTTTGTTGACTGGAACTTCTTAATTATTGCCCTGATGGTGGAAATGGGGATTTTCAATGGTTTAGCTATTCTCTTACAGCCACTCTCTATTTTGTGAAGCTCAACCGTCTTTTGCTGCACATCAGAACTATATTCTTTGGTTTTACTCATTGTGATGAATGATTAAGGGAATTTGGCCTTTGTGTTTCTTCATATTTATACTCCTGTGAAACAAGAAGTCATAGCTAGACAATTTCATGTTCCTAGTCACATTGGTGTGCTAAAAAATGTAAATATGAACAGGGTTGCCAATAATTGTGGCCAACGTGTTTTGAAGTAAAGCATTTATTTCATAATGTGAGTTTCCTCTCACTTTCAATTGTTTTACTTCAGTAAAAGGTTAGATTTTTGAAATTTTTTTTGCATGAAAGATCACAAGGATAAACAATGTAGATTTATTTTTACAGACATCTCTGATCATATTTACCAGGGTCGCCAATAATTATGACAACAGTATATATATACACCGATCAGGCATAACATAATGACCACCTTCCTAAATTGTGTTGGTCCCCGTTTTGCTGCCAAAACAGCCCTGACCCGTCGAGTATCTGGCACTAAGATGTTAGCTGCATATCCTTTAAGTCCTGTAAGTTGCGAGGTGAGGCCTCCATGGATCGGACTTGTTTGTTCAGCACATCCCACAGATGCTCTATTGGATTGAGATATGGGAATTTGGCCAAGTCAACACCTCAAACTCTTTGTTGTGCTCCTCAAACCATTCTTGAACCATTTTTGCTTTGTGGCAGGCCCATTATCCTGCTGAAAAAGCCACAGCCACCAGGTAATACCGTTTCCATGAAAGGGTGTACATGGTCTGCAACAATGCTTAGGCACCATCTTCACCAATTCATGAGCTGTTCATTAACTGTTCATTGTCTGTATAATGGGTTTTATTAACTGTTTATTTAATGTTTACTGGGTGCCCCTGGGCAATGTGCTGCAAATACTGTCACTTTCTTTACTGTTTTGCCTCTGTGTACTTTCCCTTGTACCATTTTCTCCCTCACTCACTTTCCTTTTATCTCTCGATCACATTCCCATGTCCTTCATTTCTCACTCGATATCTCACTCATTTAATCTTGCTCAGGCCGTGGCTTGTTAAAGGCTATGTGATTAATTAGCTCATGTCACGCTCTGTTCTTTGTTACCGGGAACAAAGAGCTCTTTAGGTCGTAGATCAATGCATACCCTCTTTCAAACGGCACACATTTTTACTCATTCTCTATCTCTCCTACAAACTGAACACAGGCTTGTGGAGAAAATGCCAAATGCACAAACATGTAAAATGTCACTAACTTTTAATACACACTAGCATACATGAACATGGCTAAAGATCACTGGCTTTGCTTTATGCAGCTGACACACACACACACAAAAATATGAGTAGGCCTAATAACTCACATAAAATTTCACTTTAAATCATAAATCTCTCATCGAAATGTTGGCTTAGCAAGATAAATTGTGTGTTTCTGGATGCTGGTGATTTTCCCTCAGCTGTTGTCCCCAGAGATTGAGGTTGTGCCCTGTAAACACAACAGAAACACTCCTCAGCTGGCAGACTTGCATAGAGACAAAAGGCTCAAGGTTTTGCTGGTTAGCACAACTCTGTTAGCCCCATGCTGGTGGATACTATAACTGTTATAGTATCCACCAGCAAGGGCTAACAGGGTTGTATAGACAAGCTGCTCTATTATTTTGATATATTTTGACTCTGAAACATTATGACTTTTATGCAAAAAGGAAAGTCTCTAATGATATAATTATTGTTTACAACATGTTGACGAGATTTAATAGTTTAAAGGCGGCACACACGCATAACCAAACGTACACAAAACACAACGTAAAATCCAGGCCTGGTCCTCTCTTGTCTTGTCGTCGCTCCCCCTTTTATGCTCCCGTCACTCCTCCGTGAGACGAGACCGATGTGGCGCGCAACTGACGCTCATTATCACTCACCACCGGCCCGCCCTCACGGTCCCTCGCCTCGCTGCTTCCCACAGTACATTAAACAATCAAGACAATAAGACGGAAAGCCCTAAATTCTATATTATATAACACTAACATTGTTCCCTGTACACTGGCATGTATATAATAAAAAATATAAAGGTAATTTTTCTAGTTAACAAACTGTGGACATTGAAAGATTTTGCTGAGTCAGTGTTCATTTTAATTTAGTTTTAGTCTAGCAACTAAAAATGAATCTTGCAACTATAGATTCTATTTACACTAAGTGAAAATAAAATTTTCTTAGCGATAGATGATATTTACACTTAGTGCAAATCGCTGTAAATGCTATTTACTAAGTGAAAATAGTGATTCTAATTACACCCTATAAAAGAGCAGTTCTTTGCAATATGTGTGAAGAGTAACATGCAATTTATACTTTATTTTGACAGATACATAGTATTTGCACCTCAGTATTGTTGTACATTAACAGGATGCAATAATAACAAAGATTACATTTATTAAAATCATTAAATGGATGCCGCCTTAATGGAACAATAAAAGCCTTCCCTACACCCCCCTCAAACCCTACTCAATAAATGCTTTTATTATTATTAAAAATATTTTCATTATGTACTTTATTTCCACTTTTAGAACATTTTCTTAATTTTTATTGAAAGTAAATGCCTTTCCGATGTGATATGTGATGGGAGGGAAATGAGCGAACTAGCCAAAAGGCGGATTCGAACCCGGGTCGAACGTGTCAAAACCAAGATCATTAAGCCTTACGCAATACTGACTACGCCACTGAAGACATCAAAATGCATGATTTTTTTATTTATCTTGTTTGGCCCAACCAGGCATTGTTAGGCGGAGTGTGAATAGCACTTGCCAACAAGGCACGCTATTTGCACTTGGTGTAAATAGACACTACAATTGAAATAAACAGTGCTTTAAGTTTGTCATGTCTAACAATAGTGTCCAGGCTACAGAAACTGAATAAAGTAATCAAATGTAAAATAACAATGCATATAATAACAATCCTTGTATAAATCCTCAAGCTACTAAAGTTACTCAGTCAAGAGCAGTGAGTGATTTTCTCTTTCTTGTATGGTTTAAATTAATCTTAAGGACTGTCACTTTAAGAACGAATGCGCTGGTGCAATGACACACATCCAATTTTCTCCGAACTGTTTAAAGACAAAACCGACTGTGTGTGAATGGCCGGGTGCATGTGTGTCGCTTACCTGGGGAACACATGGCACCAGGATGCACTATGGGAAGAAGGCAAGCCGGCGGAGGCAGTGATGCTTTGGGCAATGTTCTTCTGAGAAACCTTGGGTCCTGCCGTCCATGTGGATGTTACTTTGACACATACCACCTACCTAAGCGTTGTTGCAGACCGTGTAGTACACTCTTTCATAGAAACGGTATTCCCTGGTGGCTGTGTCCTCTTTCAGCAGGATAATCCGCCTGCCACAAAGCAAAAATGGTTCAGGAATGGGTTTGAGAAGCACAAGTTGGAGGTGTTGAATTGGCCTCCAAATTCCCCAGATTTCAATCCAATCGAGCATCTGTGGGATGTGCTGAACAAACAAGTCCAATGCATGGAGGCCCCACCTCGCAACTTACAGGTCTTAAAGGATCTGCTGCTAACATCTTGGTGCTAGATACCACAGCACACCTTCAGGGGTCTAGTGGAGTCCATGCCTTGACGGGTCAGGGCTTTTTTGACAGCAAAAGGGAGACAAACACAATATTAGGAATAATAATTTTTTAGGTCATAATGCCTGATCTGTGTATATGTAATGCACTGCGTAAATAAAGCATGTGATCAGGCTCTTACCAACGATCTCACTCTCTTATTTAAATGCTAGGAATCATCAGCTCTGATTCCATTGTAAATCATGGTTTTTAGACTGATTTTAAAAGTCAGTTTCATGACTTTTAATATGGTGTCCAAGAACACGTTTCCTTCAGATATCTCAATTTATTACTCCCAGATGATTTGAATAGCAAATCACAAGTCCAAAAAACGGATCTATGGCAATTTTTATGAGAGTTATGTCCAAAATCATCATTCCTATTGAGATCAAACATCCAAAAATAGTGATTTTAGACTCATCGAGTGGGACTATAATACTATAAACTGTTAAAACTCGCAATTTTATTGTTATTTTTCTATACATTTTACCCATTTAAATCTTTTATTGCCAGCAAAGGTAAGAAAATTAAACAAACAAGAGAAACATTGATAAAGGCAACAACATAAGCATCCTACTGTAAATGACAAGTCAGGTTATAATAATTGTGTTACTATTTTAAATGTGAGCTTTGTAGCAACATCCCTTAATTTCCCTGGGCAGTGAATTAATAATCAGAGAATCAAACTGTCTTTGGTAAGAGAGGCAGAAAGGCTGCAGGAAACGCAGCAGAAGTTGGAGTGAGCGGATGAGAGTGAGGAGTTATTTCCGCTGCAGATGATTCCTGTTACTGCATTTCTGCATTGCCTGGAGGCCATCTGCCGCTTTTTACACTCAGAACCCAAATCGAACCTCTTTATATTTGATCACTTCCTGTTTCAAAGGAAATTAACATACTTGATTGACAACTTGATGGACAATTTCTTTAATTAATATGAAGGGGTCATTTAAGATCCTGGATTTAAAGGCTGAAACACACACACACACACACACACACACACACACACACACACACACACACACACACACACACACACACACACACACAGACAAATACCAGCCATAAAGCTGCTGAACACATGTACCACAAGGCAGACACGCAGCTAAAGATTTATCATATTGTTGACCATCTCTTCTGAAGTACACATACAGAAAGTGTTTCGTCAGTGCTATTGACACACTTTCCTCTGCACTTATCCTGAACAATACGTTTATTTCTGAGCAATGTGTTGTATGTAAACTCGTTTATTGTTTGAGGTTCAGTTGATAAAGCACCTATTGAATTCACCCTTCAGTGGGAGTCTATGGCAGATACTTATTTCTATGGAGCAAAGATCAACATTCATTGGACAACTATTGTCTTTAATATGAAATATGAGCCTCTTATGCATCCACTGTGGGGATTAAAACTCCTGTACATTGAAGAAAAACGTATGGATTGTCATATAAATTTATTTAGAAGTATTATTTTTCTTATTTTCTACCCAAAAGTTTAATTCATACTGGAAGCCAGAGGGCGCCGTCGAGCAGAAACTCCATATTTTCCTCAGAGAAGTAATCGTTTTCAGGAAATCTGTATGGGAAATCCCTAATGTGAAGCTTGTGCTGTATGCTGAATAAAATGAAGATAGAAACACATTGACTGATTAAACATGAAGATAATATTTCTGCGACAAGATATGGTGTATTCAGTTCTTCAAGCCTTCTCGGGTACTTTCATAATAATAAAGTATTCAGTGCTGATTGACATTCTGTGATAAGAAGCCACATCAGCTCGACTGACGATATGAAGTGAGTTAAAACATGTTATTAAACATATTTTGTTGGACAACAGGTTTATGAACGCTTCACATTACTAGTTTGTGAAGCTGTTTGACGCGTGTAGCTTTTTCAAACGCACGTTATAAGCGACTCAAACTCGCAGTGCTTTCAGAGATTGAGTAGCGGTTCCTCCTGATCACAGATCAGATCTTCACTGACACGCTCTGCATTTATTTACTTCATTAAAATCGCAGCCTTTGCGCTTTCATAACCGCACATAACCCAAATCGCGATTGTGGTTCGATTTCGATTAATCGTGCAGCCCTAGTTTGTACAATGGAAAGTCCCCATAAAACATGAAACACAGTGTGTGTGTGTGCGTGCATGCATGTAGATCTATATTTATATAATAAAAGAAAATATTTATATATTTTTTTTTTTTCAAATGAACACCAGCCAGCATTGTTGAGCATGTTTGGAATTCTAAGGCCTGAACTGAGTCTAAATTTCCTTGATATATTTGTCATAAAACATAACCATAAAAACACTTTGCTCTGTTTACTCTATAGTCATATATCCATGAAAAACATGCCTGATTCTGGGCCCCGTCTTGGCTTTTGTTTGAGACATGGGTGTGTTTGACTAGCGTTTGAGCACTATGAATGTGTTTGTGTATGTAGGTTTGTAAAGTAATTGGCTAGTCTAAATAACTTTAAATCAATCTATCAATTAGCTAATCACTGAAGAAAACCTTTCTGTCATCAAAACTAATTCATTAGTCGTGAGCCACATAGTGATTTGGGAAGGGCAGCAGTCAAACTAAATCATGTCAAACTGAAAGGGTTTGACAATTTCCAGCACTCTAAATCAATTGTACATGCGTGTCCGGCCAAAATAAAGACGCTGTATTTAAGAAATGTGAGATTCTACATTGTTCAATGGCAACACGTGGGGATTTCCAATGCGGCAAGTGTAGTGAGGGGGATTTCCTTCTCTGAAAGCTGGAGTAGTGTGTATTTATTGCCAGACTTGATGTGTCTGAGCATTGCACATTCATTTCAATAGCAAAAAATTACATCATCAAGTACAGCGGATATGGCAGAATGCACAATGTTAGATATGTGATTCAAAGAAGAATAAGTTATACCAACGCTATCTCATGACCAATTCGTACGTATTTTACGAGGTGGCTAATTTGTACGACCTCACTCATACGAATTTGCTCAATTTGTCAAAACCCCAGTGATGGGTAGGTTTAGGGGCGGGGTTAGGGGGAGGTCATTCGTACAAATTCATAAGAATTGGGCAACTCGTAAAATATGTACGATTTAGCTAAATTTGTACGAGTGAGGTCATTAGCCCCCTCATAAAATATGTACGAATTGCCGTGAGATTGGGCTGGTTATACACTGCATACATTGCTCTAAATAGGCTACTATATTGAGGATACAACTATTAATATGGATATTGCTATATTGCCAATATTACATGACACCCCATTCTTGAACATGAAGGCCTGGCTCACAGTCTCCGCTCTAATTCATCCCAAAGGTGTTCTATTGGGTTGAGGTCAGGACTCTGTGCAGGCCAGTCAAGTTCCTCCACACCAAACTCGCTCATCCATGTCTTTATGGACCTTGCTTTGTGCACTGGTGCACCTTCATGTTGGAATAGGAAGGAGCCATCCCCAAACTGTTCCCGCAAAGTTGGGAGGATGTAATTGTCCAAAATGTCTTGGTATGTTGAAGCATTAAGAGTTCCTTTCACTGTAACTAAGCGGGCAAGCACAACCCCTCAAAAACAACCCCACACCATAATCCCCCCTCCACCAAACTCTACACTTGCACACAACCCCTGTGTGTCCTGTGTGTTCTGTGTTAGATTAACTGAGACTTGTTACAGCACTTGCATACTGTAGCCTCTGACTGTTGTAGTTGCTTCTATTGCTCTCATTTGTAAGTCGCTTTGGATAAAAGCGTCTGCTAAATGACTAAATGTAAATGTAAATGTAAACCCCACACCAAACCCAGACTCGTCCATTAGATTGCCAGACAGAGAAGCGTGATTCTTCACTTCAGAGAACATGTCTCCACTGCTCTAGAGTCCAGTGCTTTACACCACTGTAAGGCTTGGATGCAGCTGCTCAGCCATGGAAACCCATTCCATGAAGCTCTCTACACACTGTTCTTGAGCTAATCTGAAGGCCACATGAAGTTTGGATGTCTGTAGCTATTGACTCTGCAGAAAGTTGGCGTCTTCTGTAAACTGTGCGCCTCGCATGCGCTGACCCTGCTCTGTGATTTTACGTGGCCTACCACTTCGTGGCTGAGTTGCTGTTGTTTCCAATTGCTTCCACTTTGTTATAATACCATTAACAGTTGACCATGGAATATTTAGTAGTGAGGAAATTTTCACAAATGGACTTATTGCAACCTATCACAGTACCACGCTTGAATTCACTGAGCTCCAGAGAGCGTAGAGCCTAAGTGCTTTATTTTATACACCTGTGCCATGGAAGTGATTGGAACACCGGAATCCAATGATTTGGAGGGGTTCCAATACTTTTGGCAATATAGTGTATTTAAAAAATACTCATCTTTTTTCTCTGTTTGGCTTTCCGTTCTTTGTCCTGCGAAAAAACAAAGCTTTTTGAAGATGTTCTTCCAGGTGGCCATGTTCACATTGAAGTGCACACTGTGAAGACTGAGGTATTCGAAAGCAATGATGCAAGTCATGTTCCACATTTTGTACCAATAGATATACATGGTTATACTGGCATGTGCCTGCTTTGTGGTCTCTCTGTATCATCTCAGGGAGCTTTTATTTTTATGCATGTGCAACAAGATGGTTTAAACACTTTGTGATGTTTCAGTGTGGACGAGCAATTTTTGGAAAGCGCTTGAAATGCCATGCTTGAAGTACAATTTTTTAAACGAAAACACTGTTTTGAAATGTATCCGGATTAATAAAGATGTAGCCCAGTATGCAAAGCAACTGGAAGTCAATAATATTTAATGACAATTCGCATTTTGATTTCATGTGACATGCTTCTGATCGGGGTCAGGTGAAGACGAAACCAGAAGTTCAGAATAGTTCAGACTACTAACTAGTCCGTTTTGAAAATATGTAGTTTTACACATCCTTAACCAACGGACACATGACCAGCTGCTTTCTCTCTGTGTGTGTGAGTGAGTGAGAGAGTGAGAGAGATCAGGTGATGATGGTCATTAACTCATAAACCTGCTGATTCAGAAGTCACAGGTCTTTCACCTGATGCCCTCCAGACAGAAAGCATGCTGGGAAAGCATGAGCATGTAAATCAGCCAAGCTAACCAAGCACAAACATCAGTCTGACATACGCTTTACCCACACACGCACATACTGTAGGGTTTGCTCGGTAGATTTTAACCGGCACTTGAGTGCTTTGAAGAATGTGGAACGTATTTTCTGGTTTTCCGCAAGGCCATCAACCTTTGTGTAAGATCAAAGTGTATGCATTTATGAGCAAGAGAGAGGGTACTACTGTGCAAACCACAAAAGACAACCATGCTCTTATCTAGAGTGACTTACAGTGCATTTACAGTAGGGTCAGTCCTCCCTGTGCAGACTGAGGTTAAGTGCCTCGCTCAAGCCACATAAACCAGATCAGGGTCCGCTGTAGAAAACACCTGCGGTCTTTACAGAATACTTGCATTAGATGACATACTAAATGCAGATGATAAAATGCGATCAACCATATAACTGTGCATAATGCATATAACATGAAGAATTATATTAATGTAAAAAGGGAAAGTGTACTATATTTAAGTTTTATGTAATAATTAGGGCTGTCAAAAGATTAATCGCGATTAATCGCATCCAAAATAAAAGTTTGTGTTTACATAATATATGTGTGTGTACTCTGTTAATTATTATTTATATATAAATACACACACAAGCATGTATATATTTAAGAAAAAAATATTATTTTTATATATAAAACATTTATATTTATATATATTATAGATTATATAAATGTATATACAGTATATACATGCAAATATTTCTTAAATATATATATGAATGTGTGTGTATTTATATATAAATAATAATTAACAGAGTACACACACATATATTATGTAAACACAAACGTTTATTTTGGATGCGATTAATCGCGATTAATCTTTTGACAGCCCTAATAATAATGTTTGTTTGTTTTTTAGCCTGGATTGTCTTAAGGCCTGTTCACACCGGGACGGTTTTCGCCTACGTTTAACGCCTCGTGACTAAACAAAGGCCGCCAATGTGAGTGTGCACACCGATGCGAAAAACGCCAGGTGTAAAAGCGTCATGCCTTGGTTTCGTTTTTTTTTTGTTGTCCGAATTCACTCACTCGTTTTCATTCACTCCTTCGGGTGAACCATGACTAACGTAGGGAATAGTGAATGAGGGTAGGGGGTGATTTCGGATTCAGCCAAAGAAGAAGATGAACTGCTAATGCTTGCCAGTTAGAAAAAAAGTGTGTGAATGATTTGGCACCGTCTCTCTTCTTCTCTGTGTGACAAGCGAGTGTCAGAAGCGTAAAGTAGCCCAACACCACCTTGTATACTGGGAGCGCCATCTACTGAATTTGCATGTTCACTTGGCAAATCGCCAGTGAAAAATCGCTTAGGTGTGAATACAAAGACGCACCGAAAAACGAGGGCGATAAGCACACGCGAAAATCGTCCCAGTGTGCACAGGCCTTTAGTCATTTTCTACAGCCTTTAGAAGGGTGGACGACTTCAGTAATCATACTGTAAACTAACTGAACTTCAAATTTGACTCCTTGTCATCATTGAACATATCGGTCTCTCTTTATAGGATCAAACTGTGTTCCCCTGTAAATGCTCAGTTTTTATACTCAACATATATAATGTTATTTTACATATTACACATATTAAAGCAGTTTGTGAATCATATTTAAGGTCGCTGTCTGCCTCTGAGAGCATCACTGACCTTTGCGAGGTTTATTAGAATAATGCAGAAATAGCAGTCCAGAAAACTGTGTATAAACTGGTTCATGGGACACGACTGACATTCCACCCCCACTATGTTACTCTCCCACTCATTCTTCCAGTGAATTCTCCTCAAATGTTCCAGTCTTCAAAGGAATAGAAAGGTCAGAGATATTCTCCCCGAGACACACACGCACACACAGAGCGAGAGACGGAGCGCGTGTCAATCCCATTAACCTATAGACTTGACTCTTAACCCCTGGATTACTGAGGAATGTTCTTCTTGCATACACAACTCAACAGGGTTACAGAAAATCTAATCAAAGGTTTCAACAATCTTTTATGAAAACGGTTGGTTTAGCAGTAAGACAAAAACGGACTCACATCTGTGTTCAGCACTGTGGAAAATGTTTCAGAAGGAAACAATTGCACCCAAGAGTCATGGAATATAAACAAAATCATTGAATGGTTGTCATGGCATTCAACTGTAAATGCTGGAAGTTTCAGTCCTTGCTGGCAAACTGTCATGGCAGTTACGCCCACTAGGATGTGCTGTGGTTGAGACACGCTTTTGGACGACAGCAGGCCATGTTTCCTGCAGGTGTAAGATTTATTTCCATACAGCAACGGATGAAAATCATTACAGGGATTTGGAAAGTGACTTAAGACTGTTAAGACAGGAAAAGTAATTATTTGACTCAACTGATTATGAATGTGTAAACAGAATGAGACTACTGACAGAGCTGTGCCAAGCCTACACGTTTGTGGAAGCTCAAACGTGCTGCGTAACAGGAGAATGAACCTCATTGGTTCTTGAGGAAGCTCAAACGTGCTGCGTAACACAAGAATGAACCTCATTGGTTCTTGAGGAAGCTCAAACGTGCTGCGTAACAGGAGAATGAACCTCATTGGTTCTTGTGGAAGCTCAAACGTGCTGCGTAACACAAGAATGAACCTCATTGGTTCTTGTGGAAGCTCAAACGTGCTGCGTAACAGGAGAATGAACCTCATTGGTTCTTGTGGAAGCTCAAACGTGCTGCGTAACAGGAGAATGAACCTCATTGGTTCTTGTGGAAGCTCAAACGTGCTGCGTAACAGGAGAATGAACCTCATTGGTTCTTGAGGAAGCTCAAACGTGCTGCGTAACACGAGAATGAACCTCATTGGTTCTTGAGGAAGCTCAAACGTGCTGCGTAACACGAGAATGAACCTCATTGGTTCTTGAGGAAGCTCAAACGTGCTGCGTAACACGAGAATGAACCTCATTGTTTCTTGTGGAAGCTCAAACGTGCTGCGTAACACGAGAATGAACCTCATTGGTTCTTACGGAAACTCAAACGTGCTGCGTAATACGAGAATGAACCTCATTGGTTCTTGCGGAAGCTCAAATGTGCGGCATAACACAGGAGAATGAACCTCATTGGTTCTTGAGGAAGCTCAAACATGCGGCATAACACAGGAGAATGAACCTCATTGGTTCTTGCGGAAGCTCAAACATGCGGCATAACACAGGAGAATGAACCTCATTGGTTCTTGAGGAAGCTCAAAGTGCTGTGTAACATGAGAATGAACCTCATTGGTTCTTGAGGAAGCTTAAACGTTCTGCGTAACATGAGAATGAACCTCATTGGTTCTTGAGGAAGCTCAAAGTGCTGCGTAACATGAGAATGAACCTCATTGGTTCTTGAGGAAGCTTAAACGTGCTGCGTAACATGAGAATGAACCTCATTGGTTCTTGAGGAATCTCAAACATGATGCGTAACATGAGAATGAACCTCATTGGTTCTTGAGGAAGCTCAAACATGATGCGTAACACGAGAATGAACCTCATTGGTTCTTGTTGAAGCTCAAATGTGCAGCGTAACACGATAATGAACCTCATTGGTTCTCGCACATCAAGCGAATATGCTTGAGCTGCTATTTACTGTTTACAGATGTGTGCGTTGATGAATGTTTATATGTGAATAAATGCTTAAATTAAATCTGTTCAGCATATAAAGCGATCATGTCTCTTCAGAAAACTTTAACGAATATGAAGTTTTTGAAGTGACAATGTGATAGTTGCATCTGTTAATAGAGGGACAGAAACCACTCAGATTTTATCAAAAAGATCTTCATTTGTGTTCCAAAGATGAAAGAAAGTCTTACAGTTTTGGAACGACATGAGATTGAGTAATTGATGACAGAATTTTAATTTTAGGGTGAACTATCCCTTTAAGTCTATATTTAGTTTTTGCTACAGTATGTTATGCCTACTCCGTCATTCGATCTGCTCAAAATACCTAGGCTTTTTAAAAAGAGAGGAATCAAATTAACGGTTCTTGACTTACTGCTGGATTCAGAACAGTCAAATTAATTCATGAATCATTCATGCGATTTGGGAACCCCTTCAGCCGTTTTATTCAAAAGAATTGGTTCAAAAGAAGGATTTCTTCGCGAATTGGTCATTGCATCAACGAGCGGTATTGAATTAAATTGTGTCAAAACAGCGAAGAGCAGTATGTTTTTCTGAGTAGGTAAACGTGGTGAAAGTTTCCCAAAAGGAAAGCACTCTGATAAACGGCAGATACTTGAAACAGAAATAATAAGTGCAGCGCCTGGGACTGTGCATAGGCTTATTCTTGTGCTGTCTTCAGCAAAGTAGCTAAAAAAGAAATGCCTGTCTACCATTGGGCCATCGCTGATAGGCTACTGTTATGGTTTCTTTTTCCATTGTAGTGCTGGGAATGTTTTATATTCCAAATAAATGGACATTTAACTTCATTTGCTATTGGGCATCACACTTTCTTTACCAATTCTCCATTCCACAGTCCAGACAGACAGTTTTGAAAGAAACAAAAAACATGTGTTGTGTGTATGTGGTTTGGCTCATTGGAAGATGTTTATTGAATGAGATCATTATAATTAATATCAGTAGCAAGAACAGATCACCTCCCTCTGTTTTTTTTACCCATACACGCATTTTATTGGAGATCTACACTGATCAGGCATAACATTATGACCAGGTGAAGTGAATAACACTGATTATCTCTTCATCACGGCACCTGTTAGTGGGTGGGATATATTAGGCAGCAAGTGAACATATTGTCCTCAAAGTTAATGTGTTAGAAGCAGGACAAATTCAAGCATGCAAGCGTAAGGATTTGAGCGAATTTGACAAGGGCCAAAATGTGATGCCTAGACGACTGGGTCAGAGCATCTCCAAAACTGCAGCTCTTGTGGGGTTTTTCCGGTCTGCTGTGGTCAGTATCTATCAAAAGTGGTCCAAGGAAGCAACAGTGGTGAACCGGCGACAGGGTCATCATGAGTGGCCGAGGCTCATTGATGCACGTGGGGAGTGAAGGCTGGCCCGAGTGGTCCAAACAGATGAGCTACTGTAGCCCAAATTGTTTAAGAAGTTAATGCTGGTTCTGATAGAAAGGTGTCAGAATACACAGTGCATCGCAGTTTTTTGCGTATGGGGCTGCATAGCCGCAGACCAGTCAGGATGCCCATGCTGACCCCTGTCCACCGCCGAAAGTGCCAACAGTGGGCACGTGAGCATCAGAACTGGACTACGGCGCAATGGAAGAAGGTGGCCTGGTCTGATGAATCCCGCTTTCTTTTACATCAAGTGGATGGCCGGGTGTGAGTGCGTCACTTACCTGGGGAACACATGGCACCAGGATGCACTATGGGAGGAAGGCAAGCCGGCGGAGGCAGTGTGATGCTTTGGGCAATGTTCTGCTGGGAAACCTTGGGTCCTGCCATCCATGTGGATGTTACTTTTGCAAGAGGCTGTGGCTCTTTCAGCAGGATAATGCGTCCTGCCACTAAGCAAAAATGGTTCAGGAATGGTTTGAGGAGCACAACAATGAGTTTGAGGTGTTGAGTTGGCCTCCAAATTCCCCAGATCCCAATCCAATCGAGCATCTGTGGGATGTGCTGAACAAACAAGTCCGGCTATACTGTTCACAAAATCGTTTATGCTCACCATTTATTTGTGTATAAACACTGTAAAACAGTAATATAGGCTAGTGAAATATTATTACAATTTAAAATAACTGTTTTCTATTTTTACATATTTTAAAATATATGTTTTATGTGATGGCAAAGCTGAATTTTCAGCGATGTGTCTTCAGTGATCCTTCAGGATCCTTCCTACAATTATTATCAATGTTGAATACAGTTGTGCTGCTTAATATTTTCTTTGTGAAAAGATTTTTCAGGATTCTTTGACAAATGGAAAGTTCAAAAGAACAGCATTTGTTTTAAATAGAAAAGAATGTCTTTACTGTCACTACAGTTTCAGAGAAGGATCTGAGTGAGCATGTCTATTTTGAGAACTAAAAGTTTAAGAAATTGAAGAGTACAGACAGAATCCACTACAGTGTAAATCACAGGAAGAGGTCATTATGATGTCATAGGAGCAGAAATTCACTCTAATTGGCTCCCTGAGTCCTGGTCCTTTGGGCCAGCAGGATGATAGGTTAATAGGCAACGGAAACTAGCTTTTTTTCCCCCTAATGGACGGTTTTAACACTCTGACCTTGGCAGCAAATTGTGTCTGTGAAGTGTTCTGCCTTGGGTGGGCACTAAATTGGAGTTATAGGAAAGAAAATGCCGGAGATATAGAGGTCGGATATAATTACCGGCAACTGTATGACACCACAGGAAACAATTTTGCAAAGATAATGTTTCCAGATTAAAGTGAGATCTCATTTAAAACAACATAAACAGTACTTATGAGACTTTTGGACAAACATTTGCGTGCTTATTACTTTAAAGCCTTCGCATTAAACATCACATTTTGTTCTGAACAAACAGACTCAGTAAATGCGAATCGCACTCATTACTGTGTCTTTAAAGTTAATGAATTAAGCCACAAATCACTGATTGGCTACATGCTTGTAATCAAACACACACAACCCTGTAGATATCCATGCATGTGTGTGCTCATGTTCTCCCACACACATGCACACACGTCACTTTAAATTTCATCAATACTGTGAGTTCCATGTGTTTGAGGAGACTGAATGTCTGAGCAACATCAGAAGGACTATGTGTTAGAAATTTCAGGATGCATGCGCTTCCTGTACATCTGCGTGTCACTTGTGCTGATGTTATAGGTTTACAACAAAGGCATTCTGCATGATATTCAGAAAACAAAGAGAGTTATACAGGTTAGAGTAAGTTAGATATAGCTGTAGGCTCATTTTGAATCGGCATTAGGATTGCAAAAAGGATGTAGGCAAGCATACAGTATTGCAAAACAAACTATTATTCTCACATATTTACACGGTAGGCCTAAGTCTAACAATTTTCAAAATATAATTAAATTCATAGTCTCTCTCAGATGTGAAGAAACAGAACAGAAACAGTGCTCTTCTTTCTAACAAAGACGAATTTTAAAGGCAAAATAAGACAAATATGCCTATGCATAAAATAGGCTACATGTATTAATTGACATGATTAATTTACCTAGCTATATTTTCAATCCCTAACATCCCTAATATTAATATCTCACACTGCTAACTAGCCTGAAATCAGGAAAAAGTTAAATTTTTATTGCTCAGTGAATCATCATTCTGGTGGATGGAACCTGATGCATCCATAATTATTTCGATAGCTTAATATTCAAGCTTCAAACCCAAGAGATAAACTGTAAAAATGTCTTCGAGCTCAAACCACATCTGCTTCTAGTTCCAGCTAAATTAATATTACACAATAACGATAAACACAAGCGTGCACTCACTCACTCAGTCAGTCAGTCAGTCAGTCAGTGATGTTTTGTGTTAGTCGCGCTGGTCAATGTATTTATACGGACATCTAGTGGCCAGGAGGCAGCGTTACATAAAGGCAAAAGTAAATAAAAGTGTCATTATTGTTTTATTTATCATTAATTCCACTTTTTATATACATTTTTATATTAAAAATTATATCAAAAGGTGGCAAGATACCTCTTTGAATAATTTTAATAATGTGGTGCTTTGAGAACTGAATTAGAAAATGATCCTCATTATTTCCCTTAACACATTCATCACCATAATGCACATGCTAAACTTAAATGTTACAGTTTAAAAGTAAATGCACATTGTTCTTAACCCTGAAATACCCAAATACAGAAAAAGATGTCCACTTTTTACATGTTGTTGTAGGAGACATCTAATGTAGAAATAAATGGGTTTTTACATTTGTGAAATTTTAGTAAGTTTTTAGGGAAATGTTGTAATATTGCAACTTTGGGCTGTTTTTCGGCAGCAGAATTTCAGTTGGGTAGCAGAATCTAAGGGCTCATTTGCAGGGTGTACTGCTTATGTAGCCCCATAACAGTATACACTAGTAATATCACAATATTAATAATTGGACAAGTTTAAACATTGTTTATTATTAGAAAAAATTCAGATTGTATTTACAAAACCTGATGAACTGAATGAAAACTTTGGCATATTTAGCTCTGTTCATAGCCATATTCAGTTATGATAGTCCCAAAGGCAGTTCTTGTCCTCGGAGAAGCAGAGGTGGACACTGCATTTGCCGCAAAGTGTGTTGGTGTAGCCTTTACCACAGTGTCTGCAGCGTCCTCTATTTTGTCCATATCTTCTGACGCAAACTTTCGGAAATATTCCAGTGGTGTATGACGGGAGACATTCATAATATCCTGACCTGAAAAAACGAATGATAAAATCCAGCGGGGTCATGGTCTGTGGTTTTAAATGACTTGATTTTATCATGATGTCCACATAATCATCAGACAGGTTGTTTATTTTCCTTTTCCAGTTCAAAGGCATCTCCACATTCATCTCGATCACTTGTATCAGAATATTTAAAAATCACTGTTCCCATTTTGGACGGCATCAATTACATACACTTTGTAGATAACATTTCCTGCTGGTGGAATTCTGAAATGGAAACAACAACAAAAAAACACTGGTTATTTTCCATATCCCAATGATACTTACACATTGTAAAGAATTCACACATTCAACAAAATCACACAATACTGTTGGCTAGCTTATTGTGCCCTGTACTATCCCGCTAATAGAATGCATAGCCCCGCATTTCCAGAACATTATCAACTGTCCCTAATTCAGCAAGCAGATATTTGGGCAAACAAGCAAAGCCCAGAAAAGAAAACAGGACCAGTTAGGCTATGTTTATAAATTATACAGAAGATACAGATAGTTTCAAATATTGCTACACAAATACTTTCAAATTATCAAATAAAATGTAATATTCCTTAATACAACTTGAACTTATTTAATAATAATTAAATATAGATTAAACTCAAAATTGTAATCAAGACATTTAAAACTTGTGAATGATCACAAATATATATTTCTATTACAGTTTTTCTCAATTGTTTACACACAAATACTGGTACTTGAGACACAATGACCACAAGATGTTACTCACCAACCCCCTGAACCAATTCTGCTAAACTACAAGCACAATTCTTGCTTTACACTCAAATTGCAGTTCTAAAACACACTTTCAAGACACTACACACAATTCTGAGACTCAGAAAATCTCGTTTTCACTAGGAACACACTGCCATTCAAATATGCACACGGACTCATCACATGAGCAAACACCCGTCAAACAGAGCTTTAGCATAAAAGGGCAACAGGTGAGCTCTTCTGTTTTTTACTGTAACTGTATACTGTAAAGTATTCTGTTGTTTTGTATGTAGACCACTATATGTGCGACTTTGAGTTGGTTAGGATGTACACATATTGTTTTTGTGGGAAAAATAAAATATATTTGTTACCGTGTATTTGTGTGTTCTGAGTATAAAAACAATATTCTCAAATATTTTACAACACGCACTTATGTATATACTGTCTGTAGAAAGTGTAACAGTGAAGTCATGATGATGAATGGAAAAGAAGTGTTTTACATTGAGCACATCAGTGTTCAACTGGATCTTATAAATGTCTATTCATATGATGGTTTGTGTGTGTCATTTGAAAACAAAATACCATTTTGAGAAGAAATCCAGCGTATAGCATTAGTTGTGGCAGGGCACGTTAGTTAAGCTTGCCGCATCAGCTGACTGTCAGCTGATCACGTCTACCTATAGGAATACGATGTCTATCGCAGCATACATATATAAGCTCCTTCAGTATCATCAGCTGCTATCGCGTTCTCCGGAGCTAATTACCCTCCTCCATCCCCAGCTCCTCCTCTCGTCCAGTCAGGATTTGGCATTCTGATTCCCTTTGAATCAGACTAAATTCCTGAATTAGCTTGTACATTTTACAGTTTTTTCTGAATGCTTAAACCCTAACCATGATTCTTATAGCACAATTTCTAAAACTATTAATACTTATAGCAAAACCACTTACTGAGTTTGCAAAACTAAAAGCACAAACACTGCTTTGCACTCAGTTTGCAATTTTGTAACACACACTTTTCAAAACTGTAGGTACAATCCACTGCACAGCACTCTTTTTGCGGAACTGTAAACACAACTCACTGCTTTACACTCAATTTCCAAATGATCAACACAGTCCTAGCAAAACTATACACATGTACGGCTATTATTTACACTATTTTGTCAACTGTCTGGCACACTGTCACACGTGAAAACTGTTTTAGACAATTAGTTCACTTTGCAGTCAGCCTAAGCACTATAAATAAGCCACAGGTAAGCTATCCGTGTGGAGTACAATGGAGGGAGAAGGAAGAGTGAGAAGAATGAGAATTAAAGGAGGCCGAGGAAGAGGACGTGGAGGTGAAAAAGTAGGAGGAAGAGGACGTGGAGATGATGAAGAAGTAGGAGGAAAAGGAGGAGGAAGAAGACGTGGAGATGAAGAAGTAGGAGGAAGAGGAGGAGGAAGAAGACGTGGAGATGAAGAAGTAGGAGGAAAAGGAGGAGGAAGAAGACGTGGAGATGAAGAAGTAGGAGGAAGAGGAGGAGGAAGAGGACGCGGAGGTGAAGAAGCGAAAGGGAGAGGACGACAAGGGCAAGGAGGTGAAGTTAGAGGAAGAAGACAAGGAGGAGCAAGAGGAGGAGGAAGAGGAAGGGTAAGAAGAGTAAGAAATATAATTATTACAGTTTTTTTCAATTGTTTACACACAATTTTGAAAACAGAGTTCTTTTTGTCAAAATATAATCACAATTATCCAAACACCACACTCAATTAGCAAAATTCCTAGATTGTTTGCAAAATGACACACTTCAGTCAAAACATACACACTTCAGTCAAAACATATACACATATTTGTGAAAATGCTATTTGTTTTCATTTAACCAACACAGTCATCAATGATCATACACTATTGCAGCCAGTTTCACACTGCTGTGATAAATAAAAAACACATTTGTAAAAAAAAAAAAATAATAGATTTTTAGCCAGACATTGTATGTAAGAGATAATTTAGGTGACAAAAAATAGTGAGAAACTCACAACATTATTCATGATTTGTTTTGAGATAGGAGAATATAGACAAATACTGTAGGCCTACTATAATCTTACTGCACTGCACAACACTTGATGCTGCAGACTGAATATTTCAAGTATTTATTTCAATACTTACAGTATTGTAAGTTACAATAATCAACCAACAATGATATCAATTACTGTAAACAAAAAATCTATAGACAAATAAAAATTACTGCATGAATTACAGTACATACACTTTGACTCTGAAGAAAAGTAAAGTAAAAGTAAACAGAAATGAAAGAAAACTCAAAGCAACAAGAATACTGCAACTATCCATCTCTCCATCTGGCTGGATCAGGCCATAAGATTTCATCAACATCACAGGCTATGTCTTCATTGGCAAGGCACCGTTGGAAGAATCGCCTTGTGTGACGAATCCACCCCTGCACTGAAGCTGCTTCAATAAGATCACATGCCTGTTCCATGGCCTGAATGAGGGGCAAACGGTCATAAGGCCGCAGGTCATATACCTTCCACCGCCACGCTGAAAAAAATTATTCTATAGGATTCAGGAAGGGGGAGTATGGGGGAAGGTATAAAACTTCAAAATCAGGGTGATCATGGAACCAGTTCTGGACCAGAGCAGCCCGATGAAATGAGACATTGTCCCAAACGACAATGTACCACATCTGGTCCACTTGGTGTAATGCTGTGACAATCTCATGCAATCGGTCAAGAAATGCAAGTATCAGATTTGCATTATAGGGTCCCAGATTTGCATGGTGGTGGAGGACCCCATTTTGTGTGATAGCAGCGCAAAGGTTGATGTTACCCCCTCGCTGCCCTGGCACATTGGTGATTGCCCTGTGCCCAATTACATTTCTCCCTCTTCTTCTTGTTTTTGCAAGGTTAAATCCATCCCTCGTCCACATATATAAATTCATGTTGAATTTCAGCAGCACTCTCTGAAACACATTAAAGAAAATAGGATGCTATTCAATATCTATAGCACAGTATTTTTTTTGTGACAGAACATTATGAGCAGTGCATGATACCACACCATAGTCAGATGAACAATGCATACCTCCACATACTCATTGCGCAGATGTTTCACTCTCTCTGAATTTCTGTCAAATGGTACCCGATACAGTTGCTTCATGTTTATTTGATTTTTCTTTAGGATTCGACCTAATGTTGACAGAGAGACTCGTTGGATGTTATTGAAAATATTGTCATCATTGATGATATTGGCTTGGATTTCTCGTAGCCTGATACAATTATTGGCCAAAACCATGTTCACAATGGCGGCCTCTTGTGCACGACTAAACATAGGGCCCCTTCCACCTTGGTGTCCTCGACCCTCAATCCTATGTAAAAAAAAAAAAAAGAGATTATATATATATATATATATATATAGAGAGAGAGAGATATATAATCAAATATACTGTCAAATGTCACAGTAAACAATATTGATTATACAAGCTTCAGTTTCAATGTATACTGTGTGGTTAGCCTACCTGTTTTGTCGATGAAATGTCCGAATTACTGACGCAACAGTATTTCTGCTGAGATTTGGTTGAACTCTTTGTCCAGCTTCCATCAGTGTCAGTCCATGGTTGATAACATGGTCAATAAGTGTTGCACGGATTTCTCGAGTCAAATTTGGTCCTCGTCTTCTTTGTTCAGGTTCTATCACCTCTTCAAGTCCTTCTCTACCTCTTCCTCTACCTAGGTGTCCTCCTCTACCTCCTTCTCCTTCTCCTCTTCCTCTTCCTCTTCCTCCTTCTCCTCTTCCTCTACCTTCTTCTCCTCTACCTATGCCTCTTCCTCTACCTCCTTCTCCTCTTCCTCTACCTCTACCTCTACCTCCTTCATCTCCTCTTTGAGCTCCCTCTCATTCTCACTCTTCTTCTTCTTCTAACTCCTTCCATTTTTGTTGAAGACAGGTGAACTCAGCACTTCTGCCTTTTATAGCACACCTGAGTGCTGCGTTTTCAAATGAGCACATGTGTGCTTCCACACCTGGTAGATGTGTTTATCCAATTCGTTCATTAGTGTGGTCATTGGCAATCCGGTGCTTTGTAATTACAAGGAAGTAACCTCACAATCCTTATCTGTGTCTAAGGTGTGAAAATGTGTGTAGAGTTTTACAAATCACTGTGTGTAATGTTTTGCAAAAAGGGTGAAGCAGACATTGTGTGTAATGTTGTGCAAATCTGTGGAGGTGTTTTGCTCATTGGAGTAAAGTTTTGCTAATTGTGTGGACATTTTAATTTTAGTGTGTAAACAATCGTAAAAAAACTGTAATGACTATAGAGCTACAATTGTGGACCATGTAATCAACCATAGAACGACCCTGAGGGAAGCTGGCCAACGGGTTCAGCCTAACTTGAGCCACTACACATAGGAAGCATCATAAGGACATTTCGAAATGAGAATCGGTTAGTACAGTCACCTTGCATTAAGTTTTGTAGCACTGCCATACTCTAATGAGAAACACAACAATACCATACATGTAAAAATACTGAAATTGTTACAGAATTGCTAGACGTCCAGATGCTGGGGGCAGAGGAAGAATGTTCACTGCAGAACAAGAGTTGCATATAGTCAATATGATTGCCAATAATTCCATAAGGCTACGAGAAATTCAGCAGCACATAATTGAGGATGACACCACCTTCCAAAACATACACAATGTGAGCATTTCTGTATTATCTCGTGTACTGGCCCGTAACAGAGTCCGAATGAAACAAATCTACAGAGTCCCTTTTGAAAGAAACAGTGAACGTGTAAAACAACAGCGATATGACTATGTGCAGGTAAGCTATAGTATCATTGGTACTGAATCTGGAAGTGCATATACTGTAGTGCTGTGCATGGGCCTGATGTGCTGCATTTGTTTGGTCTTTTCCAGAGAGTGATGGAACTAGAGGCAGATGCCATGGGTCATGAGCAGCTTTTTGTGGATGAGGCAGGTTTTAACCTCACAAAAACAAGGAGATGCACGCGGCAGGAACATTATTGGACACCGTGCCATAATCAATGTCCCAGGACAACGTGGTGGTAACATAACTATGTGTGCAGCTATAAGTCAAAATGGTGTTGTTCACCATCATGCAACCCTAGGCCCATTTTTTTTTCTCAGTGAAATTACTATATTGACTTGGAAAAAAACACTTGTGTTGTTTTGATGTGCGTAAATAAACACCAGTACTTGAAGTTTGGATCCCTGTATGTACAAAAGAATGACCTCAAACTGACATGGCCTACCTTGTGCACAGAGAAAGCAAAAGCCAGATGTGTTTTTTATTCATACCATCAGTGTGTAGTTGGCGCATTGTGTGCTTATTAATGTAATGGCTTGTGTTAACTGTTTGATATACGAAAATACATTTTTTACGAAGGTTTGAAGAGTTAAGCAAGGTTTATTAGCTTTTGCAAGAGAACTACAATGTTTTGCTGATTTGGTTAAGAGTTTTCTTATTTGTGTGTAGAGTTTTGCAAAAATAGCCAATAGTTACAAAAAATGTGCTTAAGCCATCAGAAAAAACTGTAATACTGACATTACAGTTTTTTCCAGTTGCTAACACACTAAAATTACATGGACAGCACAATTATTTAAACTGACACACAGAGAGCAAAACCTCTTCTCAAGTCTTCAAAAGTCTAAACACATTTTCTGCTTTACACACATTTTGCAATTCAAAATGGCACTTTTTAAATGCACGGAACACGGTTCTTTGCATAAGACACAACAATCTGACATAAAGTCACATGTTTGCCATTTCAAAACACTGGCATTCAAAATGACACTACATGAGCTAATTGGCCAATACATGTGCCACCTGGCCAAACACCTCAATGGTTAATTGTTAACACTTCAATCAGGATGTAAGCACTATAAAAAGACCACAGGTGAGCACCTTTTTTTTTTTACAGTAATATATTTTCCTGATGAGGCCTACTACCTGCCTCTGGGGAAGCCCAGTGCGGGCCTACTGTCAGATAGCATTTTATGCTACTGTCCGAGTGACCACAACCAGGGAGCTCACCTTCAGGGAGGCCTAGTAAGGCCTTCCACCTGATAACCTGCTAGGCCGCATACCCAGACGCCGTGCGCCGGTGCTCGCCTTTGGAAAGGCCTAGTTAAGGCCTTCCAACTAACAACAGGCCTTCAGGGAGGCCTGATGAGGCCTACAACCTGCTAGCCGGCAGGCTAGTTGTCCCGATGTGACCATCGGTACTTACCTCCAGTGAGGCCTGGTCGAGGCCTTCCACCTGATAATGCGCCTTGTTCAAGAGGCATATTGAGGCCTTCCACTTGACAGCCGACCCTCAGGGGAGTGTAATGGCTCTTTTATAACCTGATAGCCAGCTAGGCTAGCTCTACCTTGATGCCAAAACATCGGTACCTACCTTCAGGGAGGCCTGATAAGGTCTACCACCTGATAGCCTGCCAAGCTAGAATACTCCCGATGCCCACACATCGGTACTCACCTCCAGGGAGGCCTGACTGAGGCCTTCCACCTGTCAGCCGACCGTCAGGGAGGCTTAGTGTGGCCTATACCCTGATAGCCAGCCGGGCTATTTTTTCCCGATGCCCCGCATCGATACTTGCCCCCAGGAGGCCAAGTCATGCTAGCTGCCCGGGAAACCTATTCTGGAAGCTCACCCTCAAAAAAAAGCCTGATGAGGCCTTCTATCTGATCGCAAGCCTACTAGGGAGGCCTAGTGAGGCCTACCACCTGCTAGCACTAACTCAACCGTGCTAACCGTCAAGTGAGTGAGACTCAGAGCACTCCTCCAGCGAGGCCTAGCTTTAGAGGCCTGGCAACTGATAACAAACATTTTGCACAATGTGAGAGTAACAAGGAAGACCCTAGGGGCTCGTCTTCACGGAGGCCTGATGAGGCCTACCACCTGATAGCCCGTCAGGCTAGCCATACCGATGCCAACCATCGGCCCTGGCCCTCAAGGAGGCCTGATGAGGCCTACTACCTGATAGCAAGCCCCGCTAGTTCCCCGAGTACCTGACTCAGGAACTCGCCTCCAGGGAGGCCTGGTGAGGCCTACCACCTGGTAGCAAGCTCACACTGACTGCTACGAAAACCTTGACAGTTAGACCACTGGCTGACTAATAGCTACCCATTGCACTGCTATGGGGACCCGTTCCCAGGGAGCCTTGTAAAGCCTACAAGCTGTAACGAGTCTTACAATAGACGAAAAGTAACCACCAGAATGACAAGCTGGCTGCTACTTAAACCAACGACTCTCAATGAGAGGAGGCTAACATACGCAGGGATGGTACAACAGGCTCAGAATCACGTAGTGAACAGCCAGAGGTGACAGTGCTTCAGCAACGCACCTCCGTCATCCACATCCCAACTGACGCAACAGCGCTCAGTCTCTATAACACACTCTAAAAGAGACAAACTACTCCAACCTGCAGTGGCTTAGGGACACCAAAGACACATAGTAACCCTAAGCGGGGGACAAACACTCCATTCTCCCAGAAGGGTGTGCTACCGCTTAGTACTCCGCAAACATTTCAAAGAAAAGAGTGGCGGCCTACACACCACTCTCATCATGAGAGGAGGCCCTCCTTACATACATGTGATAACCATGCGCGGTGGCCTGCCTCGCGCCATCTTGACCGCCCTGGGAAAGCCAACACACGCTCACCTACACAGCCCAGCTCCTGGTGCTGCAGTAAGCCACCTACAGGGGGAAACTTCAGTTAACTCCTCCTTCCTAATGGTTGCGTAAACCCACACTCTATACAGGGAACAACGGTCTGTAAGAAATACATATTTTAGTGTTGTCACACAAAATAGACCACTCTCACCTGCGGCGTGTAGAGCGAAGACTCACCACACAGTTCTCATATGACCGCGGTGTTCTACCGCCCTTGCATGCCTGAAAGGGCGCTCTCACTGATCAAGCCAAGGCGGGCCGCCCCAGGCCTGATGTAAGAAGCGCCTGGAGAAACGCTCTATGACGAAAAACTATGAGGGATCCTTCTTCCTACGGGAGACCCGCCCCTTTTGCGACCTCCTCCTATGAGGGGGCGCACGAAAGGCCATACTGGTACTCTGGCCCTGTCTCCAGCCCTCGGGCCATGACGGGCCAGGCCCTCCCGACTGCCTGGGCGCGGATCCGGATCTCAGCGGTACGCAGGTTAAACGCTGCCGAACGCGCCTTCGCCTCTCCACACTTTTATTGAAAAGTTTGTAAGGCAAAAACCCAGCGCATCATGGAGAAAGCTTTTCCTTTCTCCATGATATCCGCCGAGTTCGACCACAGATGTCTCTCCGAGGCCACCATTGCCGCCCACGATCAGCCAATCGCGGCAGCTGTTTTGCTTGGTGGCACGGAGAGCTAGACCTGTGGTGCAGCGCAGTTCGACTACCGCATCAGGGGTTGAAAAACCTACCCCTGATCGAGATCGCCCAGCAGGTCTGCCTGGTACGCCTGAAACACCGCCATGGTGTGAAAAGCAGCACCAGCCTGACCTGCTGCCGTGTATGCCCTGCCATTAAAGCACAACGTGATTTAGAGAGGTAGATGGCAGAGTTTGAGCTCCCAGTGTTGATGCCCACAAAATGTGAGGAAAGTTTGCGAACTTTTCTAGTCGGTAGCATCAACACACATCCATATTCCCCTATCCCCTCGACATCAGCGAAGTTAAAACGCTGATGTCGATGAATATTGGGTCGAATATGGACTCTTCCATGCCCTCTCGATCTCTGTAAGAAGATCAGGAAGGAATGGAAGGCTCATCTGAGCTGATGGTTTACGGCCAAGGAGAAATCGATCGTGCAATCTATCACGAGCGATCTCTCCTCTAAAGCGCCAATATGGCAGCCGCAGCCTGCCTGCAGCGTGTTCCATCACATTAATCAGCTCAGCATACACGGTCAGGGTGGCTGAGAGGATTCATACCACTCTCCCCAGCCATCCCTAAAAGCACTTGCCAATTAGTCTGACACGCCCTAAGTGCACTTTATACCAGGGGTTTTAAAAACTTTATGATGCCAAGGACCCCCAAATATGATGAACCTTTATGAGGGACCCCCTTCCTAAAATCCATCTATTTTTATGTACGAAAAAACATTTAAACTGTTAGATAAATAGTAAGTGTGACATTATAAATACAACATATTGTTTCCCAACCGAAGAATATTTTCAATTAAAAATGATTTGTATAAGCAACTTTCACAATAAATGTATGCAAGCAGCGTACGTATGTCACGGTTGATAGATCGGTTGTCTCATACTAGTTTCATGTGTGGTGTGTGTGTGTGTCTGTACGTCTTGGTTAAGGGGGGGCAGCTGTGTATTATCATCTCCAGCCTACTTAATGCCCTCTCTCCAATTTCAAGTTGTCAGATCGCTGTTTGAGTTTCCCGTCCTCGTGCCTGTCCTGTTCTCCTGTTGTTCTCTGTGTACTGGACCCTGGATGACTTCACCCCCGATCTCACCACGGATTCACCTTAATGTTCACTCTGCACTTCAGGATCTCCATCTCAGTCCCTGCGTCACGCTCTCCTGCCAGCTGCGTTCCTGGTCGTCTGCCATCTCCATTGGGACTGTGTTTTGCAACGATCTATCTTTATCCTTGAGTATCCGGTCTAATAAAGACTTGTTGAACTTGCATTTGCTTCCGTCCTGTTTATCATTACAACGTACTGTGTTAAGAATACTGCCTTACAACCCCAGTGAGCGAGATAAAGGGGACTATAGTGAGAAAAACTCACTAGGAAGATACAAAGCAAACATATACAATTCTGGAATATATATGGCAAGAAAGGAGAGAAACATTTAGAAATTAAACCATTAGAATATTCTGTAGACTTTATCCATTTTTGCTTTGTCTATTTATTCTCTGAAAATTTTTGGGGACCGCTTAGAACCTTCTTGAGGACCCCTGGGGGTCCCCAGACCCCAGTTTGAAAACCCCTGCTTTAGACCATGCTCTTAGATTGTTAAAATAGGGCTCTTGGTCTGGGTTAGGCACTTGTGGGTTAGGGTAAGGAGCTAGAGGTGTGTGTGTGTGTGTGTGTGGGCATGTGTGTGTGTGTGTGTGTGTGTGTGTATGTGTGGGTGTGTATTCCGGTGGGGACATCAATCTGAATGCACACAGACTCATGGGGATTGTGTCACCGTGGGGTGAATAAACCCATGAGGAAACAAGCTTATAAATCTTACAGAATTAGTTTTTTTTTATTTTGTGAGATGGGTAGGTTTGGGGGTAGGGTTAGAGTAAGGGGAGAGAATATACAGTTTGTACAGTATAAAAACCTTTACATCTATGGAGTGTCCCCACAAAGATAGTGCAGATGTGTGTGTGTGTGTGTGTATTATCGGCATTCTGCATTCTAAGTCCTAGGAATGGAATGTTACTATTTAGTCTGCAAATAAACCCTTTATCATTCTGGACAGATGGTGATTACAGTTTTTCTCGATTGTTTACACACATTTTCTGAAAGCATGCCTCATGCTCTCAGAACTCTACACACAAATCAAAACACACACGCAATGGGCAAAACCCCTCAATTCTCCTGAAAAATTAAACTTTACATTCAAAAAAATCATTCAAAACATTAAAAAAAATGTCTTCTCAAAATGGTATTTTGTTTTCAAATGACACACACAAACCATCATATGAATAGACATTTATAAGAATATAATACATGAATTTAATACAAAATAATGATGTGCACGGATAAATCATTCATAATAAATAACCTACCGCAATATTACTGCAAAAAAAAAAAAAAATTCAGCAACTAGTCCAGTAAGCACGATAAAAGACTCTTATTCAGTTTGCATACATGGTCACGCACTGTTTAAAAAGGCTAGTTTACTGGAATTAAACAGCAATTAGACTCTGTTCTATTTTCCCCCTGTTCACATGCCTTTTCCTGCCCAGCACTGGCTTTCCGTACAAACCGGAAACAGCCACTGAAAAAAATGTGTGTCTGTTATCTTAACCAGTCGGAGGTCAAGAGTGTCACAAGAATAAGCGAATATGCTATTTTCCTAGAAGATTCTAGAACTGTATTCGTGTCTATGGAGCAGCATGAAATCAGATCAGTCAAATACATAGATGATCATATAGAATCAGAATGCACCTTTTTCACCATGTGTGCACAAGCACACAAGGAATTCGGTGCGGTTTCCAGGAGCGCTACTTACACACAGTAAAAAATTAAAAAAATAGAAAAGAGAGAAAGAATTAAATATGTAGAATTAAAGAATAAACAATGTCATATACATGGATTTCTCGGCGACGTCATCACTGCTTGCGCACGCACCCGAGAGGCAGAAAGAAGAAACCTCTCGTGTTGTAGGTTAGCAGCGGCGTGTCTGTAAGTCAAAATGCCAAGGAGTTGCTGCGTGTTTAATTGTACCAACAGAGCCAGTGCGGGGTGCCTGATGTTTAACATACCTAGGGGGAAGCATGCGTTTGCCAAAAAATTATTACCTAACATGATCATTCATACATGTATCACAGCAACACTGCAAAATTAAAGACAGACAAACAGATCCAACTAAAATCACGTTTTATTGAGTCAGCAGTTATATACAAACAATAAGGAAAGCTTCAATGTTCTTGCAGTAGCGGACCGGCGATCTGTCTTTCTGCCTCCAGGATGCGCACGCACCCTGTAATGTTTGTAAACAGGAAACCCGTGTATACATCTAGACAAATTAAATTTGGAAAAAAGGAACAGATTAAATATACAGATAAACTCTCTTGTAAATATTTAAATCTATCTATCTATCTATCTATCTATCTATCTATCTATCTATCTATCTATCTATCTATCTATCTATCTCTATCTATCTCTATCTATCTATCTATCTATCTATCTATCTATCTATCTATCTATCTATCTATCTATCTATCTATCTATCTATCTATCTATCTATCTATCTATCTATCTATTAGAAAACCTTATTAACGCATAGTAAGCACACAGAACTATCTGTCTCTCTGTCTTAGTCATTTTCTTTCTGTCATGCTCAGCTGTAAAGTTGCTGTTAACTTTCCCAGGGGCGCTGTGAGACAGTCAGACACACTGTCTAGGTTTTATAATAACAGTCGTATGGGACGTAGGGTCCGTGATGTCAGCACATTGAAACGCACATTCTCGCTCGAGCCACATCACAGTACAGACGGCAACTGAAGACTTCACACGCGAAGCAACACTTTCTTTCTTCAGTTTGAAGAGCTTGTTTTTTTCGTAGTGAAATTCACATGTTGCTCTAGAAACGGACACACACATCATGGGAATCCAAACTATCTTGTTTTTAATTCTAAGTGCGCACACATGCACTGCGATTTTTAACGGTAAGTTCAATTATGCATGATAAAAATGAGCTTATGGTTTTCACAAGTGACCGACATTTGGTAGCCTAAATTTTTGCTGGCGTAACGCGAATAACTGAAACTGAACTACTTTTTTATATTATTGTTACTGTGCTCGAATGAAATAAGCGTATCCCAAATAGCCTTCAGGGCAATAGGCTATAGGTAGAGTTTTAAAACCAGTGAGGTCTCAAATTTGAGGTATTTAGGGCGAGGGGTTCAGGGATGCTCCCACGAGAAATTTTTGATTTCCTGAGCTATGTGCATTTAAAGATGCTTCAAGGCTAAAAAGAAATAAAAAAGAATAATAAATAACTTTCAAAACCATGGGCAGTAGATTATTTGTCATATCTGTGCTCATTTCCATCACCCTTTCACTTTCTTTTCCTCTCAGTCTCCTTCTCTTGCCCTGTCTCTTCCCCTCCTAAAGCTGAGCTTTGCCTGATTGTCTTTTTATTTTTGTCTGTCAGTGAAGAAAGTAAGCAGGGTCAATTGATATTTAGCCTATATTTTATTAAGCATTTTTTAGACACATTCATTCACGGAATAGGTAGATAAACAAGTGTATTAAATTAATTCACAATATTCATAATATTTTACATACGTATGGGAGTGGGGGAAACGCCTCCCTAAGGACTGTTATTTTTGTTCTGTGAAATAAAATTTAAATGTGTCTAGAAGTTATCCTAGTTTTCAGTGATAATGATAAATTATTTAAGTGTGAAAATGTCCAGAATTGATCATGTTATACGATTTTTAACAAAAATTACATTTGTACCAAGGGGTCGCCAAAATGCCCCCATTCTAAAAAAAAAAATGCTTTATACATTTTCAGCAAAATCAGAGTAGGCCTACAAGCCCTTTTAACTTACAGTTTTTCTCAGTCTCTTTGGTACATTTCTCAGATCAGAATTGAAATTCTCAAAACTACTAATCTTCTCATCATTGTGTCACTTGTGCACATCAAAAAAGCAGTTTCTCATTTCTTTGAACAAGTTCCAAATGCTTGTGTACATCCATGCAAATGATTATGTACAATTCTCTGCTGTTTCCTACATTATCAGTTGCTTATGTCATGTTGATCAAAATGTATTATAATGGGTCTCTGTTGAATAGTCTCACCCCCCACAACATTTAGGCATTAGTTCATAGCATAAGTCTTTACATGCAAAATGGTTGAACAAGTTGTCATAAAATGTCAAGCATTTCTATACATTTCCGTTAGACGTTCACATTTCTGCTTTTGATTTTTTATTTTATTTTCTTTGTGCTATGCAGTGCTGTCTTTTCCTTTCTGTATCGCAATGACATGGTCTGTCAACAAATTACAGTACAAACAGTAAAAGCATAAATGTGAATCTTGTCCAGTCTCTTGCAATCAAACTCCCACATACACTAAGGTGTAACCTACAATTTACAATAATTGTCATAAAAATTTTAGCCATAGTTTAAATCAGAACATCCCTCCAGTGTACACTGTTATATTGACAACATGACTAAGCAATTTGACTGTCTTATTCATACACAATGACACAAGGACTTGTCATTCTGATGGCACTGACATGTTCATTGACACAGATATTTACTTTTGAGAGATGAACTAAGGATTTTGAGCAAGAGACTGGCTTTTGCAGGTAATCCATGGTGTTTTGCTATTTGTACGAATTGTTTTGAGAAATGCACTTGCTGTTTTGCAAATGTCGAGGATGATTCGAGAAATGTACCAAAGCGACTGAGAAAAACTGTAAAAGGACAAGCCAAAACAACAGTAGATAGCCTAAATATGAATATTAGCCATGCTGACAATCAGCCTATTTGATATTGTTAGCTGCATGATGCTAACTGGCTAGCTAACTATAGCTAGCTGATGCTAAATTGAGGTAATTTTTCAATATAATGTCCAAATATTGTTATTCAACCACCTAGTGAGATTACCTTTGATGGGAAAACAAGGGATGTTGTTCAGACCATGAAACTACATTATGATTGTTTTTTTTTATTCCATTCTAAATATATAATTATATTTTCCTTAAATAACATGTAGGCCTACTCCCTAACTACATGCCTTACTATTCTCATATATAACTATGATGTTCTGCAAAACAGCAAGCTTAAAAAAAAAAAAAACAATTCTTAGGCTACAGCTAAAAATTAAATCAATCTGTAGAAATCCGTTGTCTTTCAGGTAGGCCTACGTCGCCAGTGTAAGCTTAACACTATAAGCTTCAAGCGCTTGAAAGGACAAGTTCACTCAAAAATATGTCAACATGCCCATCTTGGCAAGTATCCTAGCAAATATAGTACGCTATGTCTTAAGTAAAACGAAAAACAGTCGAGAAAGACTTGTTCATTTGTAACAGTATGTGGGCCTACTGGATCTGTGCATTATGTCTTAGTTAGTAATGCAAGGGATAGTTCACCCAAAAATGAAAATTCTGTCATCATTTACTCACCCTCAAGTTGTTCCAAACCTGTTTGAGTTTCTTTGTTCTGCTGAACACAAAAGAAGATATTTTGAAGAATGTTTGTAATCAAGTAGATAGAACAACTATTGACTACCATAGTAGGGAAAAAATACTATGGTAGTCAATAGTTGCTCTACCTGCTTGGTTACAAACATTAAACATTTCTTCTTCTGTATTCAGCAGAACAAAGAAATTCATACAGGTTTGGAACAATTTGAGGGTGAGTAAATGATGACAGAATTTTCATTTTTGGGTGAACTATCCCTTTAAAGAAGCCTATTCCAGCTGTCTGTGTTTTTAATGTCAATCAAACAACAAATAACAAAGAAATCACTCACTGATCTTGACTGAATAACTTCAATAATGATTCATCTTTTAAAAAAAATTGGGGGGAAAATTTTTGTAAATTGATCATTACATATTGGCCCAATAAATGACTTCCAAATAATTATTGCCATGCAAAAAGATGCATTGTACTAATCATAGCTTAAGGTCTTCACTCAAAATTAAAATTGTATATTCACCGAACATATTTAATTGTGCTCAGTCAATCTATAAAGTCGAAGTGAAAAATCCATGTTGGCTGAACAAGTCCTTCGTCCGAAAAACGATATACGCATGCGCAAAAGGCACTTGAAGAAAACCTTTCCTGTTGAGATTTCAAATGCGGAGACGCGGGAGCGGAGCCGAACCAGCAGGTGCTGAAGACCGAAACAGACATTCCCAAGAGAATAGAGAGATATTCATCACACAAAGACGTTGGTGAGTATTTAGCACTGAAATTATTCTCCAGAGTTTTGCTTTATGACCGGGTATGAAGTTTAAAAGACATTTTGTAGAATCACGAGTTCATGCATTCATTGGTTTTATGAGTGTGTTCTCGTTTACCACATAATTATCTAATGGTAGCCTGTAGCCAATAGTTTTATTTTCCTCATGTCTTATATGTCTAAAACAATAGGTAATAAGGAAATTAAGTCATTTGTGTGATATGTGCGGCATGCGACTGTTGAACACGGTGCGTTTGGCGTCGGCCTCTTTCAGGGCTTGAGTTATTGCCTTTTAATATCAAACACGTCAAGCTCGTGATTTTCTTATGTCCATTCATTCGTCTCATCCTCATTATATAATGAAGAAACTTCTGTTCTGTCTCTTGCCAGATGTGATGCAGGGGAGCTTTGTCATTAATGTTAGTTTTTATTTTTATTTGCAGGTTTTTAGCTTGCAGTGCCGCGTTTTCTTCACCACAAGACATCCTGTTTTGCAGAACGAATTCTTGAATGTATTCAGAGTTTTTCCTTATTGAAAATAAGGTATTTTCACCCAAATATCCTGTGTTGGAATTTACTTGTTAATAAAGTAATGTGATAAAATGTCAACCCTGTTGTCTGTTTCTGTATTTTGCTTAATATATTTATGTTTTTAGTCATTTTTGTCTTTTGGGACAGTGAGAAATAAACAATTGTTACTACAATTTAAAATATTTAATTGGACCAACCACACAGTTTCACTGTAAAACATTTCTCCAATTCAAAATGTTCTAGTGACTGATCAGATCTAAATTTTTTAGTTGGCCAAATTGAAAAATTTAGATGTGATCGGTCACTAGAAAATTTTTCATTGGAGAGGTCTGACATTTTTTACCATGTTGGTGAATTACATTTTTCCATTGGCTCAACATATTATTTCTAATTGAGCCCATGTTAACAGACTGTTGCCACAATGGATAAAATTCAATTCACAGAAATTCAATTTGGCCAATTGAAAATTTTAGATGTGACCAGTCACTAGAAAATTTTGAGTTGGGAAGATTATACATTTTTTCCATTGGCTCAACATATTATTTCTAATTGAGCCCATGTTAACAGGCTGTTGCCACAATTGATAAAATTACATTTACAGAATTTCACTTGGGCCAATTGAAAACTTTAGATGTGACCAGTCACTAGAAAATTTTGAGTTGGGAAGATTATACATTTTTTACAGTGTATATATATATATATATATATATATATATATATATATATATATATATATATATATATATATATATATATATATATATATATATATATATATATTTAGCTGTGAAAGCAAAATGCCAGGCTCTTAAAGGGCTAACCCTTTAAGTCTCTTAAGGCTCTTAAAATAAAAAGAGAAAGTAGTCAAGCTGTATTTTTCATGTTCCAACATGAAGGACTTATATAACTGTCATCTAAGTTAATATTCAAACCTATCCCTTTCCAGGCACATTGCAAGGCCCTGATAGAGAGGCTTTCCCGGAATTCCTAGGAAACGCCCTGTGTTTTTTTTTGTTTTTGTTTTTTTGTGGCTGGGAGTAATTTCAGCCTTTATCAAGATCTCAGATGTAGTCGTTTTCCTGTATTTGTCTAATAGTGATTAATAGTCAATAAATACGTATTCCTTTTGTATGTTTGATTACAGTTAGTGCTGAACACAGTTTTGCTGATACTGCAGTAACCGTTAATCCAGTTTATCCACCCGTTAATGAGAAACCCAAAACAGGTATAGTATCAAGAGATCCTCTAAATACTGTCTATACTTTTTTTCTGAGAGCAGCAAAATGCAACTTAGAGCAGTTTTAATCAATTTAGACTAAGGGTTCTCAACTGGGTTTGCTTTGGGATGCAGATTATACATCAGACAGAATTGTTTTGTTTTTTGTTAAATTCCAACCCATTTGTATTTAAAGGCACAGTATGTAAGATTTTTTTGCGTAAAATATCCAAAAACCGCTAGAACAAAGTTACATATTTTGTTGAGTTGTGTACTTACATTATACCAAATTTCCAAGAATGTTTAAATTTTTTTTACATTTTTACCAGGACACGGACCGTGTCCGTACGTCGCCCATCAATGACATCATACCTGCGTTTCCCTCGATTCCCGGTTTTATTTTGTAGAAACCATGGACACATCAAAGATGCTTTAATATATTTTATTTGACAGGTGAGCAACTGAACTTTGGATACATTCATCGACAGAAAGCGAATCATTGTTATATAGCTCAACACAGTTAGTCTTATTGTTTAAATCTTGTTTTCTTGATTAGTACCAAATATTGATCTAGCTTACTGTAGTGTGCAACAAGTGTCTCATCGTAGCCGCCAAGCGAATGCACAGAGTAGCATTATAACATAATTTTCTACACACTCAAATGTATCTATATGATAAAACAGCGCTGCGTTACCCCACATACGCATGACCGGAAAAAACTAAAGTGGTCGTCTGCGGCATAATAAAAGCTCAGCGGAATCAAGCCATCATAAAGCTACGCCTTTGTTTTGAATAAGCGACCTCTAGCAATGAAATATTACATATTGTGGCTTTAACTTTTACTAATATTACCATGATAGGCCCAACAATATTCAAAAATATTTTTGAAAACCAATGAAGATTTTGAGTTTAATAGAATTTTTGAATGCATTGATCAATGTAAAAATGTTACAGAAAAATACCTGTAAATTGGATAAATAAGTTACTTTAACATATACAGTATAACTTTGTAACTGGTTTAACATCACATTGAATGTCATTTTACTGTAAAATACCGTTTTTTTTGCATATAAACACTATAAATGACTTTATAATTTACAGTGGAAAAGACATAGAACGCAATCTATCAGATAAGGTCCTAATATACAGAAGGTTGCTCTTAGTAGAGAGCACTAGGTAAAGAAAATGGCTGTTTGCCTTCAGCAAGGACTAACCCTAACCCTAACCCTAACCTATCAATGCCTTTACTCAAAAGTGTCCCAGTCACATTTATTTGTCTGGCAGTGAGAGCTATCCTTGATGGTTTTGTGTTTGTTACAGCCCCATCTGGACGCAGTTTTACTGTTAATCGTGCCTATATAACCCAAACCGATGAGCCGATTGACTTCAGTGCTATGGATCATGAGACCTCACCCAACTCTTCCTCAACTCTAAATGAAACCCATAAAGGTATAACATCATCATAGACTGCCAACAACACTTTTACAATGAAGGAATTGGCCTTGTCCCTTGTGTTTGTTTTGAATGATTCTTTTGTTGAACAACTTCCTCAAAGTCATGTTCAGTTGTCTACTAAGAGATGTCACTGATGGTGTTGTGTTTTTGATTACAGAGATTTTTTTAAGCTTTGCTATTGGACATGTAGAGGTGACCCGGTCTAAAAACAAAGGCACACATCTGTGTAACAGCACTGATCTGAATGCAACAAAATGCATTGAAATATTCAACATCTCAGAAGAGGCTGTTCTCTTTCTCAAAGGCTTGATGGTCACACGTGTCATGCCCTCGTTCTACATCTTCATCATCCTCATTAGTTTGCCCCTGAACGCTTTGGCCTTGGTGACGTTCACCTGTAGAATTAGAGAGAAGAAACCAGCTGTGATCTACATGTCTCACCTGGCGTGTGTGGACCTGCTCTTCACCCTGCTGCTGCCTCTGAAGATCCACTACCAGCTGAACGCTTCAGATTGGGTGTTCGGTGAGGTGGCGTGTCGTGTGCTCAGTGCTGCTTACTACTGCTACATGTACTGCTCCATACTGCTGATGATGTGCATGAGTGTGGACAGACTGCTGGCCGTGACGCTTCCTTTCGCCTCTCTAACCTGGAGGAACTCAAGGAAAGCCACGTGTGTATGTGTGCTGGTCTGGCTGCTGGCGCTCGCTGGTACGGTGCCACTTCTCTTAATGAGACAAACGGTCAAGATTAAGGATGTGGGCGTCACTTGTCATGATGCGCTGTTCCATAAGGACCCTACAGATCAGCTATACATGTACCTGTTCTCCATCCTCTCCTGCCTCTACTACTTTGTACCACTCATTGTCACCTTAGTGAGCTACATTACCATCATATATGTGCTCAGTGGCAAGTCTAAGCGATTAGCAAAATCATCTTTAGAAAAACAAAGGAAAGCTGTGATTATGGTTATTGCCGTGCTGATTGAGTTTGTGGTGTGTTTCGCTCCAACCAATGGCATCCTGTTGTACCACTGTGTTCGTTTAGCTACTGGAGGGGATGGAGATTCATCATATGTTGCTTACCTGTTGGCTGTGTGTTTGGGGAGCGGAAGTGTTTTTCTGGATCCTCTTCTGTACTACTACGGCTCGTCTCAGTGCAGACAGAAGATCAAATCTGTGTTTTGCTGGAGAAGAGCAAAAACGAGCCTATCAAAAACAAACACTCAGACAGGATCCTCTTTCGTGAGTTGTCAGTATAGTCAGGCTAGTGTTAGTGTAAAGACTTGAATTATTCTGAAAATTATTTTAACTTTTTTTTTTTTCAACAACTGTATGCTTTTTATTGTTTATACTGCTGCTCATTTTGCCATTGACAGAAAATTGGATCTGAAAGAGTCTCTTTCTGGCCACAAATCCTGATTCATGCTAAAGCCGGATGCATTTGCTTTCCGGTGCTGTTAAAAGTCAGTGCCGTTGTTATTAGGACATATTGACCCGGTCACATCATCAAGGCACTCCATTTCCTGTTTGTGACTGAGCGTGTTGTAAAACATGGTGATTTACATTGCCATATTCAGATCATATCCCTAGAGAATGTCATGAGATTTCAGGATCCAAAACTGTAGTTAACTTGCAGTAAATATCTGTTATATGGAAGCTTATTTCTGCCAAAACATTTTATTGTGAATTTTTATCTGACAATTCTTATATAAACTCGCAATTCTGAGAATAAAAGTCCAAATTGTCAAATGGAAACAGAAGTCTAAAACAAGACATAATATTTTACAGCAGGCTCTTTCAACAAATAGGATATAAGTGTCAGGGTTCTGTCACTTCGGTCTAGTTTACTCTTGGTTTGTGACAGAGCCCTGACACTCCTGTATTGTTTGTCTTGTCTTGTGTGAGCGCGCAGCTTTGAGCATGCTCGAGCTGCGTGCTCTCCTGTCCTTGTGTTTTGTGTGCGGGCGTGGTGTTCGATTCCCAGCACTTCAGTCTAGTTTGGGTTTCAGTTTTGTGTTGGGATTCGGACATTCATGCTCCGCGTGTTTGTTTTCTGTCACGAGCGCACGGAGTGAGCATTCGCTCGTTCTCGTGCGCTCTGTCTTGTCATGTGAGCGTGTGCTCTTCTGTCTGTGTGTTGTGTTCTGTGTAGCACACGGTTCATGTTTTCATCGGCCGTGTGCTTTCATGTTATGTTTTGTCTTATGTTGTGTAGCACGTGGTTGGTGTTTTTCACTGGCTACGTGCTACATCATGTTGTCATGTTTTGTGTGAACATGCAGCTGATGAGTTCTCATTAGCTGCATGTTCATGTCATGTTTGGTGTGAGCAAGTCAAGTCAAGTCAAGTCAAGTCAGTTCCCTTTCGTTCAGTCACTACGACGTACGTTAGTGACTAACGAATGGGGGTTTCGCTTAGAAGCCAATCATCTTCCGAGAATTCAACAGCGCCCAATGGCAGTGCCAATGCCATGGGCATGCGGAATTTGCATGCGTAACTCCGCCCCACCTCGTGGGTATATAAGGAAGTACGCTGGCAACATCGCATTATGTTTCTGCTTTGGAGCCAAGAGTATCTCTTCACTCCTTCAAGCCTGATCTGAGTCTTCGACAAGCCTTCGAGACGAGCAGCTTTCCAGAGACGTTGGTGTTACGGCGCGTTCCAGTGATCATCATACTGCCTGCCTGCTGATCTGCGCAGTGGTCCGATAGACAGCTGGTGTGTGGTCCCTGGGCGCTTCGGCGTTCTCTGCGAAGCTTCCTCTCATAAAAGAGCTTACACGTGACGCGTCCTTTTCAGGATGTCTCGTCCGTGTACTTCTGCGTGTGGCCGGTCGTTATCCTCTTCTGATGGGCACAAACACTGTCTGGTATGTTTGGGCTTTCAGCATGCCCAGGCAGCGTTTGTGGATGAGTCATGTTCCCACTGCGGGAACATGACCATTGCGGTGTTGCGGTCAAGACTCCATGACCTTCGTAATGAAGTGAGAGTCCCCTCTACCACACCCCGATCTACTGAGTCCCAGAGGCCCAGTACTTCGGCTGGTGGTCAGGGTGACCTGACGGTTACGGTGTGGAACAAAGCCCCGACGCTCATGCCTCGGGCCACACCCCCGTCTTGCACACTGCAACCCGCGAGTGTTCAGACGCAGATCGTGGGGCCGGCTCCTGCCCCCCCGCGCATCTCGTTTGGCGCTCCGGAGGAGGATGTGATGTCGGTCACCGCATCACAAGGTGGGCTCGAGTCCTCTGAGGATGATGACGCGGCTGTGCTGCCGCCTTCGGGCGCTCCAGCATTGCCCGAGTCGGACCCAGAGCTGACAGCCATGTTGTCTCGGGCAGCCGCGAGCTTAGGGATAGAGTGGAACCCTCCGCCCTGTCCCGAACGCTCCAGCATCGATGATTGGTTTTTGGGAGCGCGCGCTGACAACCGTCAGTCCCCGCCCCCAATACCTTTCTTTCCCGAGCTTCATGAGGAACTCGCACGGTCCTGGAAGTCCCCGTTGTCTTCCCGTGACCGTTCAGCGACTTCCTCCGCCTTCTCCGTCCTCGATGGGGCGGCTGCCAACGGGTACACTGGGGTCCCCCCAGTTGAACATTCTGTTGCGATGCAACTGTGTCCTCAGAGCGCTTCAACCTGGCGCGGTGATCCTAAGCACCCCTCCAAAGCCTGTCGGTTCACATCAACTTTGGTGGCGAAATCGCACAGAGCCGCGGGGCAGGCTGCCGCTTCTTTGCATGCCATGGCGATCCTTCAGGTCTACCAGGCCAGGATCCTCAAGGACATGCACGAGGGTGGAGTTGATCCGGGGCTCTTAAATGAGCTGCGTGCCGCCACCGACCTCACTCTCCGGGCGACGAAGGTGACCGCACGCTCCCTGGGTCAAGTGATGTCCACAAACGTGGTCCAGGAGCGTCACCTGTGGCTGAACCTGGCCGATATGCGGGACACCGAGCGGACCCGGTTCCTCGATGCCCCCATATCCCAGGCCGGCCTCTTCGGCGGGGCGGTTGAGAACTTTGCCCAACAGTTCTCAATCGCCCAGAAGCAGACTGAGGCTATAAAACACGTACTGCCCCGGCGGCCAGCTGCTGCCTCCACCCAGCCGCCGGCACAGTCGCCTCAGTCTGCTCCACGCCGAGGACGCCCTCCTAAGGCACCCGCCCCTCCCGCCCGGCCCAAGCAGCAGCCTTCACCCGGGCCGGGTGGCAGAGGTCGCCGAAGGAAGGCGTCACAATCCACTCAGCCCGCCCCGCGCCCCGCTAAACGCCAGGCCAAGCGGCGTTCCTGAGACGGATGGCATGACCATTGGAGGGAAGCGTCACGTGTAAGTGACGCGTCCCTCAGCCTCCCATGTCCGGGCCGGTGACGCTGCATCGCTGCAAGCCCACACCGGGTACGTCTGTACTCCGTATGACCCCGCTGGCACAGTTTCTGGGAGTCTGGCTTCAGCTTCCAGGGCTGTCCCGCTGGGTCGCGCGGACCATCAGGCGCGGCTACGCGATTCAGTTCGCGAAGGTTCCTCCCTGCTTCCGGGGAGTCCGTTCCACTATGATCGGGCAAATGCCCCCGTCATGCGAGCGGAGATTGCCACCCTACTGGCGAAGGGTGCGATCGAACCTGTCCCTCCAGCCGAGATGAATTCCGGGTTTTACAGCCCGTACTTCATTGTACCCAAAAAGGCCGGTGGGCTACGACCGATCCTGGACCTGCGCGTCTTGAACAGTTACCTTCACCGGTTTCCGTTCAAGATGTTGACAGCGAAACGCCTTTTCGAATGCGTTCGTCCAGACGATTGGTTTGCAGCGATCGACCTGAAGGACGCCTACTTCCATGTCTCCATTCTACCTCGACACAGGCCGTTCCTACGGTTTGCTTTCGAGGGGCGGGCATATCAGTACGCAGTTCTACCATTCGGGCTATCTCTGTCCCCTCGCGTCTTTGCGAAGATTGCCGAGACAGCCCTTGCGCCCCTTCGGCAGCACGGGGTTCGCATCCTGAACTACCTCGACGACTGGCTCATACTGGGTCACTCTTGAGAGCAGGTTTGCGGACACAGAGATTTGGTGCTCCATCACCTAGCCCGTCTGGGCCTTCGGGTCAACTGGGAGAAGAGCAAACTTTGCCCCGCGCAGAGGATCTCTTTTCTCGGTATGGATATCGACTCGGTCGCCATGTGCGCGCAGCTTTCGAGCGAGTGCGCGCAGTCTCTGCTGACTTCCCTTCGTCAAATCGAGGGCAAGAGTGCGGTTCCACTGAAACTATTTCAGAGGCTCCTGGGGCATAAGGCATCTGCAGCCGCGGTGACGCCGCTCGGATTGCTTCATATGAGACCGCTTCAGCACTGGCTACGCGATCGAGTCCCGAGATGGGCATGGCGGTCTGGCACGCTCCGGGTACAAGTGACTCGGGCCTGCTTACAGACGCTCACCCCGTGGTCGAACCTCAGTTTTCTACGGACCGGAGTGTCCTTAGAACAAGTTTCCAGGCATGTTGTTGTATCAACAGATGCATCTTCCACGGGCTGGGGTGCCATGTGCTGGACAGGACCCCAGCGCCTTCTGCATGTCAATTGCCTCGAGTTACTGGCAGTACGGTTCGCCCTGCACCGCTCCCGAGCGTTGCTGAAGGGTCAACATGTACTAGTCACTAACACGGCCGTAGTAGCGTACATCAACCACCAGGGCGGTCTACGCTCCCGCCGTATGTCTCAACTCGCCCGCCATCTCGTTTTGTGGAGTCAGAAGCGCCTGAGGTCCCTTCGTGCTGTCCACATCCCGGGAGACATGAACTGTGCAGCCGACGAGCTCTCACGGATTCAGCCTCTCCCCGGAGAGTGGAGACTCCACCCCCAGACGGTCCAGCTGATATGGGAACAGTTCGGCGACGCACAGGTAGATCTGTTTGCCTCCCAGGACTCTTCCCATTGCTCCCTGTATTATTCCCTGACCAAGGGCACCCTTGGCACGAATGCACTGGCGCACAGCTGGCCGCCAGGGCTACGCAAGTATGCGTTTCCCCCAGTGAGCCTCCTTGCACGGGTACTGTGCAAGATCAGGGAGGACAAGGAGCAGGTCATGTTGGTCGCCCCGTATTGGCACGGCCAGACCTGGTTCTCAGAACTTCTACTCCTTGCGACAGCCCCTCCCTGGCCTATTCCTCTGAGACCGGACCTCCTCACTCAGAGATGGGGCACCTTTTGGCACCCGCGTCCAGCGTTCTGGAAGCTCCACGTGTGGCTTCTGGACGGGACGCGGCAGGTTTGAGTAGTCTTCCACCTGCGGTGGTCGCTACCATCACTTCCGCTAGAGCTGAGTCTATGCGACGTCTCTATGCGTTGAAGTGGAACCTCTTCGTCACATGGTGTTCTTCCCGCCAAGAAGACCCCTGGAAATGCCCGATCGGGTCCGTGCTATCGTTTCTCCAGGAGGGGGTGGAGCGAAGGCTGTATCCTTCCACCCATAAAGTGTATGTGGCCGCAATATCTGCCTACCACGATCTCCTGGGAGACAAAAAGGTAAGTCAGCACGACCTGATCATCAGGTTCCTGAGGGGGGCGAGGAGACTGAATCCTCCTCGCTCTCCTCTCGTTCCCTCTTGGGACCTCTCAGTAGTCTTAAGTGCTCTGCAGAGGCCTCCCTTTGAGCCTTTGCAGTCGGCTGAGATTAAGTTCTTGTCTATGAAGACGGCTCTGCTGACCGCATTGGCCTCGCTTAAGAGGGTCGGGGACCTGCAAGCATTTTCGGTTGACGAAGCGTGCCTTGAGTTCGGGCCGGCTAAATCTCACGTGATCCTGAGACCCCGGCCCGGATATGTGCCCAAGGTTCCCACCACTCCGTTCCGAGATAAGGTGGTGAACCTGCAAGCGCTGCCTTTGGAGGAGGCAGACCCAGCCTTGGCATTGCTCTGTCCAGTACGCGCTCTCCGCGCCTATGTAAACAGTACGCGATGTTTCAGGACCTCAGACCAGCTCTTTGTCTGTTATGGTGGAGAGCGGAAGTGAAGTGCTCTCTCAAAGCAGAGGTTGTCTCACTGGATAGTGGACACCATTGTTTTGGCTTACCAGCAGCAAGGTCGACCATGTCCCCTTGGTGTGAGGGCACACTCCACTCGGAGTGTGGCCTCCTCTTGGGCTCTAGCGCATGGCGCCTCGCTAACAGACATCTGCAGAGCTGCAGGCTGGGCGACACCCAACACATTCGCCAGATTCTACAATCTCCGAGTGGAGCCAGTGTCCAACTATGTACTCTCCCCTACGGGTGGCCGGTAATGGGCCAGGCTCAGGTGTCTTCGCTTGCTCGCCATTCCACTCCAAGGACTGGATACGTGCAATATTTTCCCTCAGGTGAGCTCCCCGAGAGCCCTGAGCTCCTCCAGCACTGCTTACGCCGACATCAGTTCAGTCTGCCCTTTCGAGCCCAGACCCTCATGTCTGGCCAGGTGCTCCGTGTGCATGGTTCCCCTCCGGCGACCCCCACACGAGTATTTCCACCGTAAGCCTCCTCAGCGAGCAGGTGTCTTTCCCTTGGCAAGTCCCTGCCGCCCCTAGGGTTAAAAATCCACCTTCGGCTGGTACCCTAGAGATCTTTCGTATGCAGCCCTTAGCGGGTCATATGTGTGTTCTTAAGCCCTCCCTACGGGTAGGCATCTTGGCATTCCCTCACTGGGATATGCTTCCCAGTGTACCTTGGTAATCCTGTGATAAGTGGGAGTCCTTCGTCCGTACTAGTCTTACGACAGGGTACTCACACTTACGCAGGGCACTGGACGACAGCTGTGTGGCGTTGTTGTATTGGAACCCCCATTCGTTAGTCACTAACGTACGTCGTAGTGACTGAACGAAAGGGAACGTCTCGGTTACGTATGTAACCCTCGTTCCCTGAGGAGGGAACGGAGACGTACGTTTCCTTTGCCACGTCAGCTGTGCTGCCTGGAACGCGGAGTTCAGTCTTGGCTCCTGCAGCAGTAACATAATGCGATGTTGCCAGCGTACTTCCTTATATACCCACGAGGTGGGGCGGAGTTACGCATGCAAATTCCGCATGCCCATGGCATTGGCACTGCCATTGGGCGCTGTTGAATTCTCGGAAGATGATTGGCTTCTAAGCGAAACCCCCATTCGTTAGTCACTAACGTACGTCTCCGTTCCCTCCACAGGGAACGAGGGTTACATACGTAACCGAGACATTTTTCCCCCTCGGGGTAGTTTTGGTTTGTCTTGTTTTATTTTTTATTATCATTAAAAGCCCATTTTCACCTGCATCATTGAGTCCTCGCTCCTTTCCCTATAACAACCCTGACAATATATATATATATATATATATATATATATATATATATATATATAAAACAGATAATATAATATGTTGTTCTTTTAATATTTTTTGTGCAGTTTTCTGAATTTTCTGAAAGTTAAGCACCTACTTTCACTGGCCATCTGTTAAAAAAAATCTAAAATATGTAAATCAAAGTATGTGAAAATGTGTAAATATTTGTGCACATTTAATAATATGTGCACATAAATAATATGTTCTTAGATTATTGTATTTTATAGCTAAGTGAACTGAACGAACATTATTTACAATATATGGACTAGTTTTCAAACAAGCTTATTTTATCTTTTAAAATATTATTTCCTCTTGTATTCTGTTCATGTTAATGAACTATTGTGTGAAATATTGATTGAAGGAAAAAGTCTCCCCTATATCATATTGTACAGTATGAAGGACCTACTGTATATAATTTGCTTTCTCAGTTCCTTGTTACAAAAGTGAAATGCTTAGATCTTCTCGTATATCAGAGGTGTGATAAGGTTGTCTAGTCTGTTTTCCTATATTTATCTGTTGATCAACTTCCCCATTCCATAGATAACTATTTTCAGGTAATTTAACGTGCTAATAAACTACTGTATTTCAAAGATTTTAAAATATGTATATAATTGTGCTGACACTGTCACTCATTCATGAAATCATTCCTTCTTAAATCAAAATATTTGCCAAATGAGTAGAAAAATGTGTATCACTTTTCAACTAATGTGATTAAAGTGGTTATATTGTTAAACCTGTGAAATGGATGGCGTGTATTTCTTGTTCTTCACATGGAGGATCACAGAAGACATGTGAAAACATAAGGTCTAATATCTAGCCTGGTTAAAACCAGACCAGTCTCAGTAGTAACTGAGTTATGGTCTGGCAAAGCTTCATAGACAAATCATTTCCAAAGGGGCGGCACCAACGGGCGTCGCTCAAATGCCTCTCGGCGCAATTGCAGAGCGACAGAGAAACATTTGAGACTCTGGCCGTTTCTCAATATGCGTTCTTGTCTGTACTTGTGTTCTCAAATAGGAAATGTCCCCGGTTTCCATTTCAGAAATCTGGTCACCTTACCTAAACCACATATTAATGTTTAATATATTATTTTTAAAATGTAAACGAAAAGAGGCAGGGTGTTTTATAGGCCTACTTCGTTTTATTATAAATATATAAGATAATGTAGGCCTAGCTACGCGTTGCCTCCACATTCGTTTGGCTATTATGTTTAAGATTATTTATTTTTTTTATGAAATGAGGCAGTGGTGTTTTATGACATATTTCGTACGCGAACTTCTGACTTGCGTCCGTGACTTGCCAAGTTTGACTCCGGAGAACGAACTCCCGAGGACGGGAGGACACTAGTCCGCCTACTGTGCTAATAGACAAGCAGCGTTCTTGACAGTATCACTCGGTATTTGTATATGTGCAGGCAATGCATATTATATTCAATGCATGTTTATAACAAAACGAAATATAAAAAAACCCAGCCTCTTTTCGTTTAAATAAAAAAAAACACACATAATATAGGCTATGATTATCACTGTAATAAATTAAATATGACATAAAACACAACCCAGTCTCTTTTTGTTAAATGTCAGTTTATGTGTGATCATCAATAGCAAGCAATTATAAAAGTAAGTAAAAGGTATAAGAATCTATACAATAAATAAAGCAATTCAGTCAAAGTCAGTGCTAGGAGACTAACAGTAAAGTTTAATAGCTTAAAAATATAAAGTTATGAAACTTCACTTTCCCCTCAGACAAAACGATCTGTCTGGGAACAAATTATAGATTAATGAGAGCAAAGATCAGCCGTTTCTAAATCTAAATTTGCCGGAAGTTGTCTGGGTTTTCCCAGGCTATCTAATATCGACACTCTCCATAAATAATATAGGCTATGTTTATCGATTATGATAAAAGCTAATCAAAAACTGGAAATGTTATCGCCTCAACAAATTTATTTTAAAACAATTTTGTTGATTAGAAAGGGATCTGCTTTTCCTTTGCCTTAGTCCTTACAGAACTAACTGAGATGTTGACTTTAAAAGTTTACTTGGTTCGGAACTTCGGACATTAACCCATCGGCTCGGCTCAACCGGTTCATCCGATTCAGTGAAAAGATTCAAATGAATGACTGGGTCAAATCGGACGTCACTAATCCACCAGTGCCTAGATTTTGGAGTGAAACTTCTGGAGTAGAACTAGACAGCTGGTCGTCATGAGGATTAAAATAATATTGCTTTCCGTTGTAATTGCACAAACGTGCACTGCCACCATTGACGGTAAGTAGATCAGTTGAATATGCATAAAAAGTAACTTGATGTCTTAATGCGTAATTAACTTTACATACAGTGTGACTGAAACATTGATATAGGCTATCATATTATGTGTGTCAGGAATTCATGTTTTATTTTATTTTATTTTATTATTCGACATGAGTGTCATACCTTAAAAATATAGCTGCACTATGGTACAGTGATAGTATCTTGCATTGCAAAAATGTCTGTAATCAAAAAAGCGTGTATTCAAGAGATGTTGCACGTAACAATATTAGACAAACCACATAAGGCAATAAAATGAGGTCCTCAGCGCTCTCTGCTGTACTTTTGCCAATGTCTGTCCAAATAATGTTTCCCAGACTTTGGTGTTATGTAGCCCTTTATCAACAGCAAAGCAGAATATGCTGGATATAATTTAAATGATCATTAAATAGCCTAGTTTAAATATGCTATATGTAGACAAAATATATATTCATACTGCAATGTGGGTGACAAACACAAATCACCAAGTAGCACATAGCCTATATTTTGGTAATGTGTTCATACAAATTATAAAGCGGTCTTGCTCAGGTTATTTTGATCAGTTTAATCCCAATTCGATTTTTTGTTTCTTTATAGGTTTAGCAAAGCAAAATCAAAAAATTTTCCCGAAAAACTGATTTTTCTATAAAAACACACAAGATCACAGCAATAGCAAAAGACAACGATTCAATCAATTTGAGAAGACGTTTTCAGATAAAGCTACCTCACAAGATAGCAAAATTTGTCTGGCCCACCTCTAGGCCTCACCCTTGCTTCATTTCTGGCCCAGTTGTCTGGGTCCCCGGACCAAAACTGGTGGCCCACACAATGAAAATGGACACAAACTATTTTCCTCAAATTTCCAAGATGTGACTCTTATTTATTGTGCTGGCCCACATCTGGCCAGCCCAGCAAAATGAAAACTGATTTAAATTGTTTCATGTGGCTCAGAAACGGGCAGTGAAACACAAATACATCCATTTAAAAGATTATGGGTTTTTATTATTAATGAACAAATACACTTTAATATAAACATGTATTAGCAATGGACATATACACTATAATATTAAAATTTATTAACAACTAATTTTTTAACTACTATATTACTATATTATTAAAAGAAAAACATCATTCACTTTCACGCACAAAAACTCTTTCACTCTCTTTAACACTAAATAATTTCCTTTCGCAAAAGTCAAATCACCTTTAAATATATAGCGCTTTATACAGTAAAGACTGTTTCAAAGCAGCTTTACATGGAAAAACAGGAAAATGATCAATGATGCAAACAGAGTTCAATTTGGCTGGAAAGCCAAAATAGTGTCATTGTTCAGCTGAAGACAGTTCAGTGTTGATTCAGTTCTGTTCAATAACTGTGTGAAGTTCATCAATTATAAAAAAAAGAGTTAAAGGGGTCATGAACTGGCTTTTGATTTTTTTTTATACTGTTGTCTGAGGTCAACTAATGACGTTTGTGTGGTTTTTACATTCAAAAACATCATAATGTTTTGATGGGCGTGCCGCACTGAAGACTTGGAAGTAAAGGCCCACGGCTAGGATTGGATAAGATTTGCATATTTAATGAGCTTCAGCTCCCCTCAGTACATGTGGAAATTGTTTTAAAAGGATCTGGAGAAACGCTCACAGGGCTCGAAAAATATCTTTATCAAACAAACACAATGATTCATCTCTCACCCACCCGCGATTGATTGGAATGTTATTATTGTATTACTTGGCCGGCCCGATCATCAGTGAATATAACCGCGAACCGTACACACACGTACAAAAGAAATGTTATTTCACTATAGCCCGTCGGCAGGCCGGTGATAGCCCTTCTGAATAATACATAGCCCCGGGATGTTGGGCTTTGCGAGCACTGGCGTTACAAGTCCGAGTCTGATCACGAATTAACCAATACCGCCTTCTCCAGCCTGTGACAGTGTGCTAAGGTATGTAATCAATAGATATCAAACGATCTATAACAATACAATACTAACACATATAAAAAAACTCATATAACTGTTTTGCTCCGTTCCTGTCGGATCCAATATAGAACGCACAGCATTGTGTTTTAATCTCAATATGTCTGCAAATCCAGTCGCGACCTGTATCTTGTTTACAATCGAAATGAAGCGAACAAACGCAATGTCTTACGCACATGAGCTGGAACCGGCATGTTTATTGCTCGGTAGCGCGACCCGTTTAGCTCCACGAGTCGGTGGGCGGGCTTGAGGCAGTGCTTCTGCATCCTATGACGTCAGTGGTCGACATATTCTGAGATCGATCGTTTGCTGGGCCTGGTGTCTATAAAAGCTTTTCTTTGACTAACAAGGAAGTTTTCAGCTCTGAAACTTACAGGATATTCTTATATCACGATTCATTTTTATATATCAAAGGCTCAAAGGAAAGTTGATTTCTCAATTCATCACCCCTTTAATTTCAACTATAAAGCAGCTCTGGAGAAAACTCTGTCATCGTCCAGCTCAGTTCAATTCTCATCCAATATTCTGACGTTCAGGGCTGCACTGTAGTCAGCTTAGGGTGCAAGTCCACCATCTGGTCTGGATATGGACTAGATCCGGCTGACTACAGTAACCTTGGGATAAGAATGAGACATACAGACTAATATTAGGCTTCCTTAGATGCCATTCCTCTTACGATATAACAAATGCATTCTTTGATATGGGAGTGTGTCTGCCTCCTGAACAACACTAGGAAGACTTATCTTGTTTCTTTTCCATCTGCTGCCAGTTGGAGGCTGGAGCCACCACTTCATGGACCCGTCGATCTCCATTTAAGCAGGATTAGCCATGAGGGTTTCTCTGAACTACATCTTTTAAATAAAGGAATACATATTGTGCTGTCATTATTCAATCTTAAGCATTACAGTTTTTTAAGTGCATAGGTTTGATAAGAGTTCATGCAGCAGTTTAAAATATCGGTAACACATTACAATAAGGTCTCATTTGTTAACATTAGTTAATAAAAATACAACTGTTTAATGTATGATGTTTTATTAACAAAGTTTGGGAGGATACTCTGGGTTCAGGCCAAAATTCTGAGCCCGGAGCCCTCCCCCGGACAGCACATTAACTAATGTTAACAAATACAACTTTTCATTTTAATAATCAGTAAATGTTACGATTTTAATCACATTATACAGAATATATACACTTTAATATTTTTCCTTCTTTAATGAAGCAGATTACGTTACATTCAAGAACACAATTTAAGAAGCTGCACTTATTTGGCAGCTTTCCTTACATATTTCTTTTCCGTTTCGGAGCTCCCCACAGCAGTTACAACAAAATAAATCTGCAGCAACAGCGGGTGGTCAATGTAGTTTGATTCTCAAACAAATAACTCTTTTGAAAGGTTAGTGATTCAAATCCTGTATAGATAATTATGGGGCCGAAAGCGTAGTCTAACTCGTATGATTCGATAACTAATCATTTGTTGAAAAAGACGAATTGACTGACTAAATTTTGGCAAACAAAATGGAATATAACTCAGTATCATTTAATAAGCCAACGTTACAGTGCTGGAGACTAATAAAAAAGTCTCCAAATTTTATTTTTCTAATAAAAAAGTTTTTCTAATAAAAAAAAAACTCACAATTTTATCCTAAAAAGAGACCGTAGGCCTGCTCATCTACTGTACACTCCCTATCTCCGGGACCGAATCTGATGTTATGTAATTATCATGGCAAACCATCTAGATATTAAACTATTTTTATCTTGACAATTAAAACATCAAACAACACTAGAACATTAAAATAATTAAATTACTTACACATTTTTCCTCTTAAAAACAAAATGGTCTGAGTCGGCAAGATCCTCCTCAGGATTGAACCGCCAAAACTTTTTTTAGTTCCTTAAAGGGATAGTTTACCCAAAAATAAATATTACCCCTTGATTTACTCACCCTCAAGCCTTCCTAGGCGTATATGACATAGGGCTGCACAATTAATCGAATTTCTAATCGCGATTACGGACGCCACGATTACGTAATCATTAAAAGCCGCAATTACAAATAAAAAAATTCCACTTACATTATTATGCTTGCTTAAGAGGTGTGTTTAGAGCATGCTTGTTGTCTAGTTGTCTAGTCGAAAGCATGCGAAACACCAGCATGGTAGCCCCCGCCATTTTTAAAAAAGCCGTGTCCACAGCCTAGTATATATTACTCCACGAACTCTTGCCATCGTCGCATCTTGCCACAGACGCGCTGTGATATCTTTGAGTTTAGACGCACACAGATATCAAGAATCAGCATATGACTCTCAACAATGGTGACATACTTAAAGCTGCAATGCATTTCTTCCCAATACCAGATAGCCAGCATAGTTGGGAAGAAAAGACTATTGCAACTTCCTTTTCATGTTGACTTTAATTTACAAATAAACCTGCAGGTGATTTTGTTGCTAGAACAGAGACTGATGAGAAAATATTCAGTATTTATTCCTCAGACCCCAGAAAGATCAACTCTTCCTCAGCCCGAGAATGCCAATGTAAAGGGTTGTAAATTAAAGCTGCAGTCTGTAACTTTTTTTGGTAAAACATTATCCAAAATACATTTTTTGAGCAAGTACATAACCAGCCATCTCCTTACCAAAGCACAATTCACAACGGTTAGCTTGTAACAATGTGTTATAATTTGAGTGGTACTGGTAGCTTTCAGTGGGAAATTCAAGCATGCCGCCATTCGTCTTTGCGCCAGTACGTCATGTCTGTATACACAGCACAGCAGCTGGAATAATTAAATTTATCATTTTGATGTCGGATTGTAATCCAGAAAGGTCCAAACGACAATCATCAGTGACAACTAGAGATTCACCAGTAGTCAAAAGCAAAAGATTAGACTGTACGGAAGTTGAAATTTACAGGTAACGCTAATACACACTAAATACACACAGTCACGCAATGCTGATGTTGTTAACTAACAATTTGAGAACAACGTATAACAATAATAATAATTTGTTTGATGTGATATGAGCTAAGCGATTTTTAGATTTAAATTACAGTTGGTAGTGTGATTTATTGTAATGTTTTTTTGTTTTTTTTTCTCAGTTGTTGACTCCGAAGTACTGTGACTGACAGCCACACACACTCTTCAAAACATTAGATTCATCCACGCTAGGGTTGGGTACTGCTGTTCACATTTTAACCGGTACCGGTAAGCAACGGTACCTTTGTCTGCCATTGTCTGTGATGTTTGTTTACTGTAATATTTACTAGTAATTAGTAGGCTACTAGGTACTTAATTTAATTAATAAAAACAACCATATTAACATATTTCATTTCTATGAAAAGATGTGTTGTGTTTTTTCTGGTAATCAAATGAAGACATAAAACATTAATTTAATTTATCTTTTAATTTAATTAAACTTTTTTTTGTCAAACAAAGTACTCCACAACTGAGCTTTATGCGGTTAAAATTAAAACATGAAGAAAAAAAGTTTTGATAGTTTATTATTACATTAGTGTTAGTATTATTATTACATTGAGACGTATCTAAATTCAATTGTACAACAGTAATGTATTAGTCAAGTTAAACCGAACTTTTATTGTGACGGGTTGCTGTGAAGACCTTTGAGTTTCTGTGTTTTTATGATATGATTAGGGATGTCCCGATCACGTGGTTTCAGACTCGATCGGAATCTAACGTTACCTCCCGATCAGGACTCGGATATATTTGTATATATTCTCATTATTTTTAAACCCATCTATAGCTATGCGGTGGCACAGAGTTAGACCCTTTTGACTCCACACAGAAACAGCAACGCGTGTGGCATGACATCCCTTTGTTGCAGAGACGCTATTGGTTAAATGCCGGCAAAGTAGAACACGGAAGCAGCTTGAAGCGGAAAGCGCGAGTATGTCTGCGGTCTGGAGGTATTATAAAGTTATTGACATCAACATTGGCATAGCGAACTGTGAGATATGTAAACTTGGGATTGCAAGAGGCGGAAAGGAAAAGGCTACATTTAACACAACAAACCTGACACGGCACCTCAAAAACAAACACCCGACACAATGCAGCAAGTTTACCCAGACAACCCAGCTGAAGACGAGTCAGCTCACGCTGCAGGAGAGTTTGAAGAGGAGAGAAAAAATGCCCTGTGACAGCGCGAAGGCGCAGGACATCACAGCCAAGATAGCACAAATGATCGCAACGAGTGACCTGCCATTCGCCTTTGTAGAGAACCCTGGATTTCTTATGCTTATGGAGCACGTAGAACCTCGATTTGAAATGCCGTCTCGCCACTATTTCACCGATAAAGCTCTGCCAGCCATTTATAAGAAGATTTCAGACAAACTACTTGTCCTGTTATCATATGTACCCCATGTTTCGTTCACCACAGACATCTGGAGTTCGTCCATAGCTCCCATGTCTCTACTAAGCCTTACCGCACAATGGATTGACTCAAGTTTTGTTTTACGCCGTGCGACCCTACATGTCCAGGAATTTTGCCGATCGCACACCGCAGAGCGCATCCAGAAATCGATGGAAAAGATGCTAAACAACTGGGGAATTGACAAGCAACGGGTCCACGTAATTTTGCGTGACAACACGGCAAATATGAAGAAAGCTATGAGGGATATGGGGGTGCCGAGTGTGGGCTGTGTCGCCCATTCCTGTCAACTCTGTGTGCATGAGGGCCTGCTGTCTCAGCGCAGCGTAACAGAGACCCTGGCCAACGCAAGGAAGATTGTAGGCCATTTTACACACCCCCTGTTAGCCTATTCTCGACTAGAAGACATACAGATGGACCTAAATATGGATATCAAGCGCCTACAGCAAGATGTACAGGTGAGATTCCTCTCATAACATTCTTTAATGTATTTCTATTTTATTATTATTTCCCATACACTTGATTTAGTAAGCCACTAATACATAACGTGCTCTGCACCTAATTTGCACAAAAATAAAGTGAATCATGTTCTCTTATGTGCAGACACGATGGAACAGCAGCCTCTACATGCTGCAGAGCCTACTGCAACAAAAACGCGCTCTTAGTGTCTTTGCAGCTGAGCGCACTCTACCAGCAACACTGACAGCTCACCAGTGGGAGCTGATGAATAAGACTGCTGATGTGCTATCCCCCTTTGAAGAACTGACCAGGGATGTGAGCAGGGAGACTGCAACTGCAGCTGATGTGATCCCTGCCATAACAGGTAATTTGTATTTTTATTTATTACTTTATACTGTAACATTTATTGATGTTGTTTGAAACAAACTATAATCCCATGCATTCATTAAGTCATTCATTCACTCATTAGTCCTCAGACAAGTTCTGTCTCGGGAGGATGATGATGACCAGGGAATAAAAACAATGAAGAGGACTCTGCTGGAGGCAGTGGAGAAGCGCTTTGCTGATGTTGAAACTGAGCCACTCTTCTACATGGCCACTCTTCTAGATCCCAGATACAAAGATGGGCAAGTATAGTAAAATTAAAATGCACCTTTTGTACATCATGTTTATATAAAGCCATCACCAGACACCAGTATTAAGACAATTTATTTTTTACTTCCTTTTTAATTTAGTTTTGGGTCATTTAGCTCTAAGGTTAGATTTTTTTATTGTTTATGAATTGAGTACATGTGTAGGCAGTTGCCTAACTGAAGAGCTGTGCTATGTGGTATCTCTTCTTGTCTTATTGTTTTGAATTGTGTGTTACTTTTATCTGTTTCTAGCTTTTTCACAAAATCAGCCAACCTGTTGCTTGCAAAGGAACACCTTATCCAGGAGGTGGCAAAGACAGAGGGGAGGAGGGCTGTCAGTGCAGTGCCAGAGGAAAATGAGACTGCAGCAGAGCCAGTGAGCAAGGCACCACATCATGAAGCATGTAGCAGCATGGACATCGCCTTTGAGGAAATCTTACAAGAGAGGCAGTCACAGGGATGGTCCGTGAGTACCACATCAGCAGAAACTCAAGTGCAGACCTACCTCTCAGAAAAAAACACCCCTTAGAAAAGCGACCCACTTCAGTACTGGAAAGAACATGCTAATCAATTTCCCTCTATGGCTGCTGTTGCAACCCAGTATCTCAGTGCCCCCTGCAGCTCTGTGGACAGTGAGAGACTTTTTAGTGCCGTTGCAAACGTCCTTGATAAGAACAGAAACAGGCTCAAACCTGACAAGGTAGAGATGTTAGTTTTCATTATCTGAACCTGATCGGGACATCCCTAGATATGATGGTCGTTTTTTCTCAAATGAAACTGTAAAATGCCCATAAAGTGGCTCTGGAGATGATGTTCATGTCTTCATATGAGACGGCAGGGATAGAAACATGCAACCTTCACACGCGATTGTGAGAGAGAGAGGTAAATTAAACCGCGCTTCTGCACTATTCATTCGCAGACAGACACGCAGGATTCGTATTCAAATAGTCTTTTTGCGGTTTTATCTTCACTAGTCTATATCACCAGATGCGTTCTCAGGTACCGAAATTTGGTACCGATTGATTTAATGTGAATCGTTACTCGGTAGTACCGACATAATTCGGTCGGTGTCCTTAAAAGTACAGAGTTCGATACCCAACCCTAATCCACGCTGAGGAACAGTGCCAATGCACAACCCATGTAAAGATGATTATTCCGCAAATAATTGCAATTGCAGGGTTCAAACAGAGATGGTGACAAAGGGGTAAAACTTGCGGACTGCAGCTTTAAACACCTGGGGCCCAATCATACACCTGGCGCAATGCGGCGCCAGGTGCGAGTGTTCTTTGCTAGTTTCAGCCTGAAGCAGTTATCATTTTCACGTCCTGCGCCACATTGTTTAAACAGCAAATGCATTCGTGCGCCCATGGCCGTGCTGGTCTGAAAACGAAGGTGTTCAGGCGCATTGTTGGCGCATTGCTATTTTGAGGCAACTGAAATAGATTGGGCCATTGACCAACTAAAACCTGGTCTAAAGTCAATGCTGCAGTATTTTTTTTTATATTTAATGATTGTGTTAGTAATATGCGCTTGTAGGCGGGTACACAGTGCGTAATAAGCAGCACAAACATTTTTAAAGGTCCCATGGCATGAAATTTTCATTTTATGAGGTATTTCAACATTAATATGAGTTCCCCTAGCCTGAATATTGTCCCCAAGTGGATAGAAATGTTGATCTGTGTAAAACCGAGTTCTGGCTGTCTTTCTCTGCCTTTGAGAAAATGACAGGCCAGACTAGCCAATCCTGAAGTCTCCTGTAATGACGTCCACACAGGAACGGTTACCTCCCATTCCTCCGCCCAGAGAATCTGGCACGCCCATGCAAACGCTATATTTGTGGCTTGTGAACGAGTGAATGTTGGCAGTTTCTCAGTGTTTGGATGTACAAATGAAAAGTCTTTTTTCAGTTCCTTCTGATCTGTGATCAGTGATTTCTGATGTGTAGCTAATTATTTATTATTCGTGCACACACTGCGGCTTCTCTCTCTCCCCACAGAACGGTGTTTTCGTGTTTCCTATCTTGTGAGACAGTGTTTTTGTACGTCCTCTTCGCGTCTATCTGTTCTACAATGTGCAACATCGGCAGACTCACATCTCTTTAGAGATAAACCTCACGCACGCCGAAGCTCGGGCTGCACTGACCGGTCGGCCTTCAACATCCCCGACCCCCAGTACTGCATCTGGCCCACAGCGGAGGCACCAAACGCGGCGCGAGATTAAGCAGAAGGGGGGTAAGCGTGAGGGTATCCGGCTAGGCTAGCCAGCTATCCCCACAATAAACTGGATTACATTCGATTACTGCTGTTGTGTCTTTGTTTGCGCTGTGTACTCAATGCGCGTCACTGACGCTTTTAATATGATTGGAACATATCTAGAAATAATGCTTTAATCAACACTTACTAACTCGTTCATCTCGCTGTAATGGTACATTGCATGTGTTACAAAGTTGGTAGAATAATGATGAAGACGGACTCGGCGTGACTGGGACTCGTGTTTATTCAGAACTCTCAGATACAAACACAATAAACTCGCGCTGACAGACAGCGCTCTCACAACTCAGTAGTTACTATAAATAACTTTGTTAGCAATCGCTCCGTCTCCGTGATGTCCGGTTCGCGAACGAATCATTCTTTTGAATCGGTTCTTTTTAGTGAACCGAACCAGTTCACCAAATCGGACTGAATCGTTCTAAACGGTTTGCGTCTCGAGTCAGCGCTGATCCATAATTTACTAAAGTTACTAACTTTCTGACATGAGTGACAGCCCCTCCGACTAGAAATAAACTAATAACCTGAAGTATATTCTAGTAACTACAACAGTTCACCCTGAACTGAGACATGCTGAGAACTGATGTGAAGTGAACTCAGGTCCATCCGTCTCTCTGGCAGCAGCTCGTGCCTGCTCGTGCGTCGTAGACCTCGTTAAACCACGCCCCCTCCGCTCATTTCAAATGCAAAGATGTCAGCCAATCACAACAGTGGGCGTTTTTACTGAAGTCTCACAGCAGACACGCCTCTTGAAACAGGGCATTCAGCCACAGGGCAAACATCAGTATAGAAAAAATGCCTTTTATTTCTAAATTATGACATTTTATGATGTAAAAATCATACTAACAATATAAGTACACCTCAGGAGACATTATAAAATGATAGAAAAATGCCATGCCATGGGACCTTTAAATATGAAAAATGTAAGGATTAAAAGATTATTATTATGTACATAAATATAAAACTGCCTACATGTCATAATGGATAGTCATTGTATGTATCAGAATTAGCCTAGATATTTGCAGTAATGACGTGCAAGCAGACGTCATTGGACGAACAGATCCGTTTCCTCGCTAGAGAAGCATTCAGTTTTTCCGGTTGCAAATTCGGCTATGTTAATAGCGAATCCGCCATGGCGCTAGCGCAACTGGTGTTTAAAGGTGCAGTGTGTGATTTTTAGCGCCATCTAGTGGTGAGGTTGTGAATTGCACCCCCCCACACACACGCTCACCCCTACCTTTCAGAGCACATAGAGAAGGGGGCAGACGCAGGACAAAATGTCACCGTCTGAGAAAGCAAAGAGTCATTAGCGCTCTGTTGAGAAGTTTGTTCGTTTAGGGCTACTGTAGAAACATGATGGGGCAAAATGGTGAATTCACTATAAGGGTACCCGCGGTGTATGGAGATAGAAATGGCTCCTTCTAAGGTAATAAAAACAAAGCAGTTCATTGTGTAAGGTCTTTATACCCCACTGAAAACATAGTTATGTATATTATATTGAATTTCCGTCAATAGATCCTCATAAATAATATACATTGAACCTTTAAAGGGAATGGGAGATGAGACTCTGATTGGTGTATTGCACGTTATGCCCATTACTTATTAAGAGAATAGGGACAACCCTTTTAGACCATGCGCCCGGGCGCACCACCCATTTGTCCTGTCGTTAAACTAGCAAATCCATTTGTCCTTCCTATGAGAAGTATCGCAATTGCTTGTTATAACTCATAAATAGAACGAGGCAACAGTTTACTGTTTGGGATTTGTTGTGTTGCGCGGCGCCGCATCCAGTGTAGACAACATCACTGATTATAATGGGTTCTATTGTCTTTTGTCACGTCCAGTGTAGACACGGTATAAGTGCACTTGTGCCATGCGATTTATACCATGGGCTTAGATTGTTAAAATAGGGCCTCTGGTGTTTTTTGACCACAATTATTTATTAGTATGGTGTCGGCCCTCCTTTTGCTGCCAGTACAGCATCAGTTCGTCGAATGACAGATACAAGTCCTTCACAGTGGCCAGGGGGATTTTGAGCCAATCCTTTTCCAGAACAGTGGCCAGGTCACTCTGATGCTGGTGGAGGAAAACGTTCTGACTTTCTTCTCCAAAATACCCCAAAGTGGCTCAAAAATATTTAGATTTGGAGACTGTGCAGGCCATGGAAGATTTTCAACTTCACTTTTATGTTGATCAAACCATTTTGTCACAGCGGGTCTGAAACTGCTGGTGCTGTGGTTCTGCAGCTGGATACTATTGGGCTTAGAAGCCTTCCCCATTCCCCCGGGGTTTACGTAACACATTTTTTCTGTTTTTGGATGCATTCATTTCAAACATGTTTTCGTCTACTGTTTAGAGTCAGAATAAGCAATGCTTGATTTGCGAAGGAATCTCTTTTGAGTTGTTTCAATGATTCGGTCAAACGGGTTAGAATCATTTTCATGTTTCACTCAAGCACTGATTGATCAGAGTGGTTTCTCACTCCGTAAAACATAATACTTTAAAAATATAATAAAAGAGTGCACTGGATGTAGTGTAATATTCACTTACAACCAAATGCATCATTTCTTTGTGCAGAACTTTCTGCAGAAGTGTGTATGCAGTCAATGAATGACTATGTAATCTGCCTTATCTCTGTGCAAAGTTAAGTAATGATTATAAACTAATGAACAACAAAATTGGATTATAAAGTAATTCAAATATATTGAAAATTATATAAACAAAAAAATTACAAAGTTATCCTGGTGGCCAGATAAATTGAAAATACTCCATCCTGTATAAGAGTGTCACATGTCTGTCCTGTCTTGTGGAGCACATGTGGTGTGTTGTTATTTTGGGCTGTGCTCATGTCTTTGTCTGATCCCTCCCCCTTGTTATCTGATTAGTGTTTGATTTCTTCCACCTGTTCCCTCCTGATTTCTTCCCCTTTATATAGTTCCCTTGTGTTCTCAGTCCTTGTGCTTACGTTGTGATGTCTACGTGTTCCTTTCCCTGTGATCCGTTCCCTGACTTCCCTTCCCTGTTATCCGCTCCCTGATTTAGGTTTGTTGTTTCGTTCATTTATGTTGTTTTTGATATTTGTTATGTTTTCCCCCTTGTGGGTTTTTTTTGGTTGTGTTTATGTTTATTTTTATAATAAATTCATCCCTTTTCCCTGCAATTGAGTCCTCACCTCAGTTTCTCCAGTCATCCCGTGACAGAACGTAAGCACCATGCCGAGGACTCAGCAGAGGAAGATTTCGCCTCACCCGCCAGCCTCCACTATCTCTTGCCCCCACTATGAGAGAATCGTTCAGTTTCAGGCCTTGGTGTCTCTCCGTCAACGGGGGGCTGATCTGAGGAGGTTTGCGGGTGATTTCATTGGAGCGGCGGAGGGTCTAAGACTCAACAATGAGGCTCTTAAGGACCTTTTTTATCATGCCCTCGATGAGCCCATGTACTGGCTACTCAGGAGTGCCTATGATGGGGTTACTTTTGAGGCGATGGTGGAGGGTCTCGCCAGCAGGAGCGAGCTGCCAGGGAGGTGGTACCAGTTCCAGTGGTACCAGTTCCAGTGGTCCCAGTTCCGGGTGATCCTGTTCCGGGGAATCCAGTTCCGGCGGACCGTGTGCCGGCGGACCCTGTGCCGGTGGATCGTGTCCCGGTGGTCCCTGTGCCGGTGGTCCCTGTGCCGGTGGTCCCTGTGCCGGTGGTCCCTGTGCCGGTGGTCCCTGCTCCGGTGGCCTCCACTCCAGTGGTCTCAGCTCCGGTGGACCCACTTCCAGTGGTCCACGCTCCGGTGGTCCCCATTCCGGTGGATCCTGTCTCTGGGGTCCGTAAGCGGAGGAGGAGAGGGAAAGCACGCTCCGTGACTGTTCCGGTGGTCCCTGTGCCGGTGGATCGTGTTCCGGTGGTCCCTGTTCCGGTGGATCGTGTGCCGGTGGTCCCTGTGCCGGTGGATCGTGTTCCGGTGGTCACTGTTCCGGTGGTCCCTGTTCCTGAGCCGGAGCCAGAGTCGTCTGTTCCTGAGCCGGAGCCAGAGTCGTCTGTTCCTGAGCCGGAGCCAGAGTCGTCTGTTCCTGAGCCGGAGCCAGAGTCGTCGGTTCCTGAGCCGGAGCCAGAGTCGTCGGTTCCTGAGCCGGAGCCAGAGTCGTCGGTTCCTGAGCCGGAGCCAGAGTCGTCGGTTCCTGAGCCGGAGCCAGAGTCGTCGGTTCCTGAGCCGGAGCCAGAGTCGTCGGTTCCTGAGCCGGAGCCAGAGTCGTCGGTTCCTGAGCCGGAGCCAGAGTCGTCGGTTCCTGAGCCGGAGCCAGAGTCGTCGGTTCCTGAGCCGGAGCCAGAGTCGTCGGTTCCTGAGCCGGAGCCAGAGTCGTCGGTTCCTGAGCCGGAGCCAGAGTCGTCGGTTCCTGAGCCGGAGCCAGAGTCGTCGGTTCCTGAGCCGGAGCCAGAGTCGTCGGTTCCTGAGCCGGAGCCAGAGTCGTCGGTTCCTGAGCCGGAGCCAGAGTCGTCGGTTCCTGAGCCGGAGCCAGAGTCGTCGGTTCCTGAGCCGGAGCCAGAGTCGTCGGTTCCTGAGCCGGAGCCAGAGTCGTCGGTTCCTGAGCCGGAGCCAGAGTCGTCGGTTCCTGAGCCGGAGCCAGAGTCGTCGGTTCCAGTGCCCGAGCCGGTGGCGCCGGTTCCAGTGCCCGAGCCGGTGGCGCCGGTTCCAGTGCCCGAGCCGGTGGCGCCAGTTCCAGTGCCCGAGCCGGTGGCGCCAGTTCCAGTGCCCGAGCCGGTGGTGTCTGTTCTTGAGCCCTCAGTGACCGCAACACTGGCCATTATGGCCACAGCCATGTGGTGTGTGTGGGCTTCGCACACACTTGGACCGGTGGTGCCAGTTCCAGTGCCCGAGCCGGTGGTGCCAGTTCCAGTGCCCGAGCCGGTGGTGTCTGTTTCTGAGCCGGTGGTGTCTGTTTCTGAGCCGGTGGTGTCTGTTCCAGTGCCTGAGCCGGTGTCGGTGTCGGTTCCAGTGCCGTGGCCGCCTGAACTCCGTGGGCCGCTCTGGCCGCCTGAACTCCGCGGGCCGCCCTGGCCGCCTGAACTCCGTGGGCCGCCCTGGCCATTTGAACTCCGCGGGCCGCCCTGGCCGCCTGAACTCCGCGGGCCGCCCTGGCCGCCTGAACTCCGCGGGCCGCCCTGGCCGCCTGAACTCCGCGGGCCGCCCTGGCCATTTGAACTCCGCGGGCCGCCCTGGCCATTTGAACTCCGCGGGCCGCCCTGGCCGCCTGAACTCCGCGGGCCGTCCTGGCCGCCTGAACTTTTTGTTTCCCCCTTCCCTCCCTGGTCTGTTTCCCCTTTCCCTCCCTGGTCTGTCCCTCCCGTTCCACCCTGGTCTGTCCCTCCCGTTCCGCCCTGGTCTGTCCCTCCCGTTCCGCCCTGGTCTGTCCCTCCCGTTCCGCCCTGGTCTGTCCCTCCCGTTCCGCCCTGGTCTGTCCCTCCCGTTCCGCCCTGGTCGGGCCCTCCGGTCCAGCCCTGGTCTGTCCCTCCCGTCCAGCCCTGGTCTGTCCCTCCCGTCCAGCCCTGGTCTGTCCCTCCCGTCCAGCCCTGGTCTGTCCCTCCCGTCCAGCCCTGGTCTGTCCCTCCCGTCCAGCCCTGGTCTGTCCCTCCCGTCCAGCCCTGGTCTGTCCCTCCCGTCCAGCCCTGGTCTGTCCCTCCCGTCCAGCCCTGGTCTGTCCCTCCCGCCCCGCCTTGGTCTGTCCCTCCCGCCCCGCCTTGGTCTGTCCCTCCCGCCCCGCCTTGGTCTGTCCCTCCCGCCCCGCCTTGGTCTGTCCCTCCCGTCCCGCCTTGGTCTGTCCCTCCCGTCCCGCCTTGGTCTGTCCCTCCCGTCCCGCCTTGGTCTGTCCCTCCCGCCCCGCCCTGGTCTGTCCCTCCCGCCCCGCCCTGGTCTGATGGTCTGTCCCTCCCGCCCGCCCCGCCCCGCCCTGGTCTGTCCCTCCCGCCCCGCCCCCTCCCGCCCCGCCCTGGTCTGTCCCTCCCGCCCCGCCCTGGTCTGTCCCTCCCGCCCCGCCCTGGTCTGTCCCTCCCGCCCCACCCTGGCCTGTTCCTTCCTGGTTTGTCCTCCCGGTCCCGCCCTGTTCTTGTGGAGCGTCTGGTAGCCGCTCCTTAAAGAGGGGGTAATGTCACATGTCTGTCCTGTCTTGTGGAGCACATGTGGTGTGTTGTTATTTTGGGCTGTGCTCATGTCTTTGTCTGATCCCTCCCCCTTGTTATCTGATTAGTGTTTGATTTCTTCCACCTGTTCCCTCCTGATTTCTTCCCCTTTATATAGTTCCCTTGTGTTCTCAGTCCTTGTGCTTACATTGTGATGTCTACGTGTTCCTTTCCCTGTGATCCGTTCCCTGACTTCCCTTCCCTGTTATCCGCTCCCTGATTTAGGTTTGTTGTTTCGTTCATTTATGTTGTTTTTGATATTTGTTATGTTTTCCCCCTTGTGGGTTTTTTTTGGTTGTGTTTATGTTTATTTTTATAATAAATTCATCCCTTTTCCCTGCAATTGAGTCCTCACCTCAGTTTCTCCAGTCATCCCGTGACAAAGAGGAGGGAGGTCTTTTGGCTCATCAATATTGTTGGCACATCAATTATCATTATAAAAGGACATAATGTTAGAGCTTTAGGGAAAACGCCCAAATTAACCATCATGGTCCATCTATTGCTCATTGTGAGCTGTGATGTTGTCAATTACAGCATGATTTCTCATGCACTCTGTGGGTTGTATAATAGCAGCCAAATGGGCTCAAGTAAGGTTGGCGGTGATGTCACCAAATACAAATCCTAGCATCTCCACACAGAAGAGACTGAGCACTCAGAGACTGAAGAAGCATTGTCTATATAGAGATTCTCGGTTTTTCAAGCGAACCCTGATCAGTAGTCAAACTCATGGGGGTCAAAACTATCTTGCTTTCACTTATTCTTATGCATTCATGCACTGTTGTTACCTCTAACGGTAAGTACATCAGTCCAGTTGTGCATGAAAGAAGTTTGACTTTTCATTTTAGTCTTTTTGATTGGGTTTAACTTATGCAGATGGATGACTGAAACCTTGATTGCATCATATTGGAAGCTTGTTTTGTACAGGTTTCTTATTTAAATAGTTTGAGGGCTTAAAATGTACGTGTTTGCTACTTTTCTACATGAATCCAAATTGGTTTATTTTTCTTCTTGCAATAAAGTACAGTGTCAATACCATGGTATTTACCATTGTATTTACCATTACTTCAAATACCATATTAACATGGTACAAAAAATCATAGCAATACCATTTCTATGTTCACAGGTTAATATAGACGCAGTTCTACAAAAAGTGTAAACAACAAATTTAACGTGAAATTTGAATTCAATGAGCTGTGTGTCTTGATTCAACAAGGATAAATGGCACACTTAAGGGAAATTCTGTCATAATTTACTCACCCTCATGTCATTCTTCTTTGCAACATAAAATATATTTTGAGAAATGTCCATACGCTGTTAGTCAATGGTAACTAAAACTGGTTTCCAGCTTTCTTCAAAATAGTATTGCATGCTAGTTGCTCTTTCTATGCACTTTAAGTTGTAAAGTATTGCTGTTATGTCATTAGGTCCTTTCTGCTCTACATAAAGGGCTTTCATTGCATCTGTTCTCTCTGCATCTTATGGCCATTTCCTGTGAGCACTAGACTCTTAGCAATGCTTTCTATGTGCCTGCGTGTCTTGAGAGTTTATGTTTTCAGTTTTTCCCTGAATCTTCATGACAATGACAGAGATCCGATTGCTAAGAGATGGGCTGCTAATAGTGCTCACTGGTCACAGGACATTAATTAGCTGGACATCTCAATCAAGGCCTCTTTGAAAATGAGACCCAATTGCCTTTAGTAGCTTATGTGCGTTCACTGATAGTGTTTTGTCATTGTTACGGCCTCCCAAGTTTGGTCTAAAATTGGAAGAGGCAACATTGAGATTGAGACCATCTATGTGTGCTTGTGATGGCGGCAAAAGACAAAACACTACCAAAACTGCCAATGAATAACAATTTATTACATAATCAAAAAAAAACAACGTGAGATAGTAAGGACTAATCATAATAATAGAAATAAAGAAGAGTAACAATATAACAAAAGATGACCACACCTCACCCTGGTAGCACTCAACACGCCTTACTCTCTTTTAAATGCTCTACACATTAGGCTGCACACATCTTACTTCCACCAATAATAAGAACAACAAAACAGACTAGGGTATGTGAGGTGTGCATGTAGATGCCTTAGCAGGTGTTTCACTGCACGCCTCACTTCTTTTAATGCATAAATTCCAGAGAAAGCACATATCCACTAATACATAGGGGGGGTGCGTTGTGCAGGGGGGAATCTGGGTAGATATTCACCCTGCATATCCACTTCTTTTAATGCATTACATTAGAGAAAGCCCACAATTTAGCCATTCACACTCATACATAGGACGAGAGTGGTGGGTTGAGTATTGGCTCTGGGGTCGGGGTGTAGTAGGTCGTGGGGGGGGGGGTTGTGTGCTGGGGGCCGGATGCCTTCCCTCTGCCGCCTCACCATGGTATACCTTGTGCGGGGGCCGGGGGCACTGTGGCTATGTATGGGTGCCCAGGCAGTCTGCTTAATCAGTCAGTCAATCAATTATTTTTATTTATTTATTTATTTATTTATTTAATTTTTTTTTCTTTTTTTTAATTTTTATTCCACTTTTTTTTTTCTTTTTTTTTTTTCTTTTTTTTCTTTTTTTTTTTTTCTCCTCTGTAACCATCCTATGTGATCCAGCTTCCATCACCCCGGCCCAACAATAAGCCAGCATTACTCCTTATATACACCCACACACACACACACACACACACACACACACACACACACACACACACACACACACACTCACACACAGACATTCCCACATACTCATTAAACCCCCCCCCCCCCCCAACCCCGCAAGCCCACGACTTCTACATTCCCAGATCCACCACCCGTACTCAACTCCCAACCCCCCACAATCCCGCCCCCCCTTCTGTTTCTTCACTCCTGTCACTTATTTTATTCTCGTCATTTTCTGTCATTTCATATCTATAGTCAACCTGTATGCAATAACACTCAGCCTCTATATCTGTTGTTAATGTTATTTCATGTCAAGATAATATTCTAATATTATGTCTAGTACTCGTGTCTATTGTATTGTTGTAGTTTGTTTGTAACTTCATTCTTGTTTACAATAAAAAAAATAAAAAATTAAAAAAAAATTAAAAAAAAAGATAATATATATACAATATTTAAATAACCAATAAAAAGATACAGAGAGAAAAATAGTAACCCTGGGGAAAAGGACACAAAGCGGCACCAAAGAAAAGAACAAAACAAAACAATAACCAATCTAACTCAAGTTCAACCTCTAACCTAACTAATGAAAAGAAAGTAAGAAAAGCAAGTCTTCAGCGTTTCTCCATAACTTACCTCTCTTCTCTAACAAATCAAAACATACAAAAGTGGCGCTCACTTCTAACTAGTGTGTCTATAGCTGTGTCCCAATTCGGGGGCTGCATCCTTCAAAGGCCGCATTTGAAGGCCGATTGCGTCACCGCAGCGCGACGAAGGCTGTCTCAATTCGAAGGGGCCTTCAAATGCAGCCTGCCGTCCATGTTGCCAAGTCCCCGTTTTTTTCAGCCGAATTAGGCTACTTTTAAGTTGTTGCCGCGGGTGAAAAATTATTTACGCGGGTTTGTTTCTACCCCATAAGTACGATTTCGCCGCTCCAACACCCCTAAACGTACAACTGCCGTGGAGAATTCGGTCGCTCGATGGAGAAAATCGCATTGGGAGTTTTGGACTACTTTTGTTGCAGAGACCTGGCAACCCAACCCGTCCGTCTCCCCGGCCGCGAAGGATAGAACCAACCAGGACAAGTGGATCCATCGCAGTGTATTCCTCTGCTCATCCCACGGCCGAGGAACACTTATACATGTAAGTAGCCTATTGTGTTTTAATTTACTAAAATAACCAACGAAACGTTTTAAAAGCCAGTGGTCTTTATTTCTGTTACCACGGCACAGCTTTATTCGTTAGGTGATCTGATGTAATATTTCGTTTTGTTTTATGGATCAAGTTACTTTTAGCAGCTTTATTAAAATGAGGGCAGCAAATGAGTATTTATTTACCAGGCCGGAAAAATCGAGAATATAGAATTTGAGTATCTATAAATATGATTTCTGGAGTATTTTGTATGTTTGTAGGCTACTGATGCTTCACATTTTTTTATTTTCTTAAGATTGCACCCCTGCCTTGCAGGTAAAAAAAATAAACTTATTACAACTTAAAAAATAAATAAAAAATATTCAAGTTAATAGACACATCTTTACTGAAATGTATTGTGCTGTTGTGTCTGTTGTTGACAGACATGTTTATTTTCTCTGCCTTAGGATTGAAAGTGTCCTGGGACAGGTGAGGGACTGGGAAACTTGGCCATGGTTTGTCTTCATGAATGAGGTGTTGGGACAACCCCACTGTCCTCATTGCCTCCATCCCTGGGGACACACCAGGGCCAAGTTCAGCAGTGGATGACCAAGATGAGGAGGAACTCCAGCCAAGAGGAGACGAGACCGAGAGGATGAGCTGATGGAGATACTGAGGGAGGACAGGAAGTTTCAGCGAGAGACAGAGGACAGCAGGGAGAGAATGGACTGATTGTTTTCTCTTCTTGAGAGATTGTTGAGAACTAAAATTTTGGTTTTGTAAATTAAAATGTGTAAATGAAATATTACTGTTCTACACATTATTTTTGTTATGCAAGTTATAATTTGTAAATAAAATAAATAATTCTGTACATTTATTTTTGTCATGTCAATTAATTAATTAATTGTTCTATACATTTTTATTTACAGTACTTTTTACGTACTAGTTACGTTTAAGATTAGAAAAACTAAATACATTTTAAAATTAACAGTACATAAAACAGATGGAAGAACATGTTTTTATGTAGACTTTTATTGAGCTGGGCTTTATTGACCCTGGTGAATCCTCTGTCATCGGGACATCATCTGGGATCAGTGCATTTTCCACTGTCTACCAACAGGTTTGCAGTGCTGACTTATTCGACGGCTACCATGTCGCTAAGATGTTTTCAGAAAGAGGGAAGAATAAATTAAATTAACTCACATCCTCAAAGCAAACAACAAAATATTTTAACATGCATAACTGTTCTATGAGCTGAACTCTGCAGGACAGCGGCCCTCCAAGACCAACTATCCCTGATCTATAAGACATATTTCTAGGGTATTTTATTTTTAGATTCTTTTTTAAACGATAACTAATATCAAAATGTAATATCCATGTGTTAAAAGTCAGTTTTTCATAAAACCACAATATTTGCCTCTGAGATGAAGTTGAATAAAAATCTGAGGTCCTTCACAATTATACTCAAAAACAGAGTAAATGTATTTCGTTACATTATTTGTACTATTTAGCAACTGTTGACAGCTGCCATTGAAGAGAACTGAAATGAACATTTATACTGGACTTTAAAGTTATATTCAACTGCCTAAAAACAAAACAACTAAAGATGTTTACCTCGGCCCATTTATGTGCATAATAAAGAATATAAACTATATAAAATCGTATGTTGGTAACATATTAGTCAACATTTTATTTTTATCAGTAGATACATTAGATTACTGGAGTAAATTGAAACCCAATACTTGCATTTAAAAGTGTAATCTGGCAATTTCTCTTCAAAAATCTGACGTCGCGGCGCGCAAGGAATTCTGGGGTAGGCAAGGCTGCGAAGCATCCATCCGAGTATCCTTCATTTCATGGGAAAAGAAGGACGCATTTGCAGGCCGTATTTTGAAGGAGCCTTCGAAGGACCTACGAATTGGGACAGCCTTCGTCGCACCGCGGTGACGCAATCCGCTATACCTTCCACTGTAAACGAGGCTGCGTCCCAATTCGCCTACTTATACTACGTCCTAAAAGTATGTACTCTTTTTGTGAAGAAAAAGTACATACTTTTGAGTGTGTAGCAGAAGAGTAGGCAAGCTTTGGGACATACTACTTCGTCATCTTTAACAGACTCTGTTACGTGCGTCCCGTCACCGTTTAAACTGCCCTGTCAATCATCGTGACAGTTCAAATCCCCCACTTTCAATTTAATTTCCTACCTTATCGGAGAGAAATGTAGTCGCTCAATGATCTGCCTTTCGTGGGTCTTTGTTGCAGAGACTCCTCTCATGTGTTTGCAAAGTTAATGGCCAAACGTATCATTACAAAAGTTCTCAATGCTGCTGAAGGAGAAATATAATGTGGATAATATTGAATAAATATCTTTTCGTCAGGTTAAATACTGATAATTGCTCACTCAAACCACTTTATCTAATCCTCTCCACTTAACCGTCAGACTCGCGTAACCGTCATGTTAGTAGTTTTTTAACACTTTTTATCCGCGTTTGTAGTTCTAATCGAATCCTCGTCCATCTCGCAATGGGTTGTGGGCAATATCAGCCGTTAGAATGCGCATCGATCTGCACTTCGGATTCTGACCGGAAATAGTAAACCATCCGGGAATCTTTGGAATACTTTTTTCAACATACTAAGATTTGGGACATACTAATTATTTTTTCGAATACTATTTAGTACGGATAGTATGCGAATTGGGACGCAGCCCAAGTCTCGGAGCGTCCTTTGAAGGCTGCGTCGGCCGCGCACTTCAAAGGACACGGCCTTCAAAGGATGCAGCCCTTGAATTGGGACACAGCTTCTACATTAGTCACTAGGTGTTGCAAGGTGTACGTCACGTGACATGCTACCTGTCCAGTTTTCCCATAGACCAAGGAAACGGTCAAGCCACTCGAAATGTAACACATAAGGGAACAAAAGACAACTCAAAACTATCCAAAGTAACTAAATCAAACGTAACGAAAACAAACCAAAAGGGCAGATTACACAACAAAACCCAAATGAACAGGAAAGCAAAGCTGTCCTTGCGTCCGTCCTGTCGCTCTTTTAAACTCTGGCGCTAGACAGGATTGGCAGCAGAAGTTATGACGTCACGCCCGTTACTGAAGATGCACAGCTTCTTGGACCAATAGTTGTCCCATGTAGGCGTGCCTAAGAAATTGACAGGAGGCGGGAGAAAGAAAAGAACACACACACACAGACATCTACAGGGACGTAACAGTCATGTTTGGTTACAGAGAGTTCTGGAAGCAACTTTGAAGAGGCTGATGATCCAATAGATGACAATGAACTTTCAAACCAGACATCTGGTGAACTTTATTCAGGGGAAGCTGAAGAAAGAAGTGAGTATAACAACACTTATCTGGGTGAAATGAAGCCAGACCTGTACCGGGCGACACTGTTACTGGGGGGTGCAGAGTATGCCAGGCATATGTTACACTAATAACAACTAATAATGTTGTAGTAAAATAAAATAAAATCTATGAATTATAGAAAGTAAGAAGTAAACTTCAGCACGCTCTCTCGTTAAAATACAGCGCATGACGCATAACCGCACAAAAAAAGAACATGGATGGAAAGAAGCACCTGTCAGGAGCACATAAAAGAAAAAGTTACAAAGAAGGGATGAAGATGTTAAAAGGATGGGAGTTTCCCTTAACAATTGGGTCCTTAGAAATCAGAATAAACTAAATATTGGAGATGATTGTTGGTCACGGTTGTGTCGAAAGACCTAATTCAAGAAGTCGGTTGTGCAAGCGGTCTTCTGTGTGGGTGCAAAACCGCGAATGAAAAACTTGAATCATTCCCGAATTTTGTTTTGTGGGCTGGGGGTATCTTCTAGGCACTCTATATTTTACCCCCCAGCGTGAGTTTTTGGAGGCGACTGTTACTAGATTATTTTAGAACGTTTTATTTCCTTGGTGACGTGTCACGCGTGACACGTTTATTTCTTTTTTTATTCAAAATATTCACAAACTTATTTACTATATTGTAAGATATTATTCCGATTGTCAAATAAGTGAATGTGTCGTTTAAACACCTTTATAATGATCATGTTAAGTTGATATAACATGCCATGATTTTGAACCGCAATTCAGAGGATCTGTCGTATTTACATCATGTATATTACACATTTTTTCCAGAAATGCATAAAAGTGGCTGGTTTAAATCTCTGATACCTCAAATAAACACTATGTGGTTGAAAATACTGAATAGTTGTGATATATGAAAAGCACTGAGTGCTCCCATCTCCGGCTCAGCGCCAGCCAAAGCACAAAAGCATGTTTGAATATCAGTAGCCACGTTTACATGCACACTTTTTTTGTCATTCCGATTAAAATCATTCCGATTGAAAGATTCGGTGGACTGTTTACATGAGACGTTATCTAAACCGATCTGGTGTTTACATGTGCTGACTTTCAGTCGGAATCATTTTGTGACATGCGCACACAGATTGTCTGCCGCATCAGATTCGTAACGTTAGTATCGTGGATCAATAGTTCTGTGTTGGTAATTTTTATATTTATTTATTTTTCTGTGGGCGGACATGCGGTAGTTTAAACTAATTTATGTCCTATACAATGGCTATTTCAACAGCTGTGAATGATGAATGCGGAATCAAACTTAATTCAATTAATTTATTTTGAAAAACACAAAATTAACTATAAAATGCACCCAAATTATGAATAAAAACATAGGATGTATGGTGAAACAAGAATAAAAGCATTCAAGACGTGCTCCGCATACTAGTACTAAACGCATAGATATTTCAGATGATTAAGGAAAGATACCATAATCACAAAGGTATAAATATTGACAAAAGTAATTAAAGTAGACTGTGGGTAATGTTACGTAACCAATTTGAAGCAGAACTTACGAGAAACAAAATGTCGACACGTCCTCTCCAGCAGCTTGAATGTTCCCCGTTGCAATGGTAACTCTCAACGGCCACCAGGACTTATACAGTTTTATAAAAGCTATTCATTATTTGTTGTAAAGTGTAAGAATCACCTCAGAAAAATGTATTCTTCTGTCAGGCGCAGTTGAAGCCTAGGACAAACGCTGTCAAGATGAGATGGTGTAGCCAGGCTATGTCTGTGTCATTATTCCAACATCATGTTCATAACATGTAACGAAATAAAAAGTTTAATACCTCAGAAAAATTAAATTTCCTCTCTTGTCAACATTAGCCTGGTGTGAGCACGGCGCGCGCTCTTCAGTTGTGGAGGCGCGCGCGCTATATATCACGTCACAGAAAGACGTGCACTCAAAGTAATCGGATCAGGTCGTTTACATGGTGGAATTTTTCGTTTGATCGGTTCAATGAAAGGTTTATCCCACCCCTCTCAAACGATTACAATTTAATTCGGTTAGGCCATTTTTATTCCAATTGAGGTGTTTATATGGAGCATTTTCATTCGGATTGGACTTTAAAACCGATTACAGTGCTCCATGTAAACGCACCTAGTGACGCATTGAACATTCTAATCACACCGGTGTGATCGTATGCATCAATGGGTTAAAATCAATCTCGTTTTGGGGGTGGAGGGGGGATGAATTTAAATTTAATGAAATAATATAAATGTTAACCATTAAATTTTCAATTTCGTATTAAATGTCAAAAGAAAAAACATATTCGTCTTCTGCATACCCATACCCATGCCTTGCAAACTCTTCATGGTGCCCCTGCCTGTACCCTACTGAAAAATATGACTTTATGGGCCCCCTATGGCTCCTCCATTCAGACAGGAGAGCTCGAATTTAGTGATCCAGGTAGTCAGAAATGGCATTTTAGCCTTTAGTTAAATATGATTGTTATTTTATTTCTTCTGCATGATTTGTTTATTTCTTATGCACATGTTGTGAATATTTTATGATTGTTTTCATTCCTTTTTTAAAGTACTTTGAATTACCATTGTGTATGAAATGTGTAATATAAATAAGCTTGCTGTCACCATTCTGTTTAGTTTTGTTCATGGACTTTCAGTTTGTTTTCATGTCACATGTTTTTTTGTTCAGTTTACTACCACTCGTCTGTCTCCCTGGTTACCGACATTGAGTTAATTTAGTTCAGCTGTGTCCAGTTAATTATCTTGTTTCTGTTTGCTATTTAGTTCTTCCCTTTCCACTCAGTTTTGGTCCGGTCACTGTTAGGTTAAATTGTGTTGTGCTGTTGCCTGTCTGCCTTTGAGATTATTTTGTAATTAAACTACGTTTCAAACTTCATTCATCTGTATTCGTCTTCACACACCCGTGACACTTGCCTTGCCAAATTTTTTATTTCAGTATTTCAATAACTAAAAACTTTTTTAATAGTTTTAGTTAATTAAAACTAAAATGGGGGGGGGGGGGGGGGGGGTGAAACACTCCGTCAATTTCAGTCAATCTCATGTAAATCTTGAGTGCCTATAGAGTAGTATTGCATCCTTCATATCTCTGAAAAGTCTTTAGTTTTATTATATTTATAAAAGAAAGATACACTGTACTAGGTCTGTAACGACTTGACCAAGAATAAAACCCTTGATTAAAGCCGCACTAGGTAACTTTTGCTCTCGGGCTCCCCCTACAGTTGTGAAACAGTATTGTCCTCTACTACTGTTGTAAACGGTCACTCTACATCAGGGGATGCATCGCACGTGCATTTGTTGACATGACAACTAGCCCTGAACTCTGCAGGAGTTCACATGCAGGTGTTCTGCTTGCGTCGCGTGTGAAATGTCTTCATCCCAGGTACAGTGGCATATGTTTCAGCATGTCATATGAATACAATTTCATGGGTTTTATTTTTTTCAAACGCCAAATGATCGCGATGCTCACGTTTACAAGCCAGCGTCATTATAGTAGTCTAGTCTATTGGTTCCCGTTTTACAGAATCTATATGATACTTCAATTCAATGTTTGAGTGGTAGGTAATAACCATATATCGTCAATATTATAATATCAAGCTACCATAGATGAATCTGCAAATTCGAAAAATCGATTTGCATTAAAGCTTGAGGAAAGACAAATAAACCAATATCACAGACATGTTAGGAATCCTAAAATATGATTTTGTATGTATTACGTATTTACTTGCAAGAATGTAGCCCCTCCTCCTTCAGCTCACGCCAACGAGCAAACGCTGGCCCAATGTTGATCCTCGTCCTGCCTTTAATCCGATCACTTTCTCGTTTTCTCTTTTTGCTTTCCTCAGACAAAACCTTTGCTTTCTTATTTTTCTGTGCTGCTTCGGCCATGACTATAACATTCGGCAAACAAATGATTTGCGAGCGATTTTTTTCACGCACGTCCGAATTTAAGGAAGTGGGGATGGTGGTGGAAGTGACGTATATGCCGTAAAGCAGTCTAATTTTGTAGTTCTTTTTGTTCTCGGGTTACTACCCGAAACCCGAAGTTTAAAAGTACGATTAAAAATGATACAGACCCCGTCAGGCTATGGCAGACATGTCATTCAACCTATTGTAAGTCGATGTATCATCACAAGAGTTTTGAAAATATATTATGAAGGTTGAAAAGTTACCTAGTGCTGCTTTAATTGAACATTTTATGTTTATTTTATTTATACATTATGATTATTATTATCATTTTGCTTTCCATTTTTTGCCCTCATAAGGTTTCTGAGTAAGTTCCTGATAAGGTTTTACTGTAAATATTTTCTACTATTAAAGGGGTGGTAAAACACATTCTTTCGAAGGCTTGATTGTGTTTGTGGGGTGCACTGTAACATGTGTTCATGCTTCGTTTTTAAAAAATTGCATTTATTTTTCATATATTTTACCTTTATTCTACACTGCTCTGTCCCTCCTTGTAAAAACGGTCCGATGATTTCCGGGTTCTATGAAGCCGGTCCCTCAAAAATACGCAATGGGCTCAGATTGGTTAGCTGGCCCAGTGTGTTGTGATTCGCTAACCGCCTAGTGCATGTTTTTCGGAAACATCACGCCCCTTACCTTTACCGGTAGACAGTGCTATGGTAGTATTAGAAACAATGGCGTCAATAAAACCATACCAATTTGAGCCCGAATCGGACCCAGAAAATTCTAGTGAAGATGATCGAGCAGAACCTGTTCAAGAACGGCTGTTAAACGACGTTTCAGAATGGTTTGTTTTTTGTTGTTGCTGTATAGCCTACAGTCCTCAAAGGGATTTTTTTGAGTAAAGACTGCGGATCTATAGTGATCGCTACTGAATGTCACCGTTACTTTTGTATTTTTAGAACGATTATAGCCAAATATCTGTCGCAAGTACTATTAACCCAAAACAAACACTAAACATTGGCTTTACTATAGTAGCCAAATCAAACACACAACCATGTTTAGCATGCCTGTAGATAAACAAGCATGTAGATAAACAATACATAAAAGCTCTAATCAAAGAATAATTTACAATAATTCCAAATTCGCTGTTGAGATTTTAAAAAGTTTGTAACGTTAAGTATGAATGAGCATTTAACAAACTGGTTTGCAGAGCCAAACAGCGTTGTCATTTGTTTACTTCCTTGCTACAACGTACAATTAACAATACAAACTATTACAGGAAAACACATAGACGAAAAATAAATCATACTTACAGGTTGTGGCCCGTAAACAGCTTCTGTTTTTAAATCCATCTTTCAGGACAAGCCGTTATGCGAATCCTGCATTGAACTTGCGAAGATTGGGGAAGCTTTCCTCCATAAAATGTGCAGCACAGAGAGCAAGATAACCATTGATCCCTAACTCCCCCGTCCCTAGGAAGCCTGAACAAAGTGGACGTGCAATCCGGATGAAAATAACAGCGTTTTCGTCGGCATTGCAGCAACAACACTCCAGCCTACTAACCAGCTGTTCACAGCCCACAGCACAGCAGATAGACTGCATGTTGCAATTCAGTCCTACAAATGGCGCCTGCGCCACTGTGTGACGTCACATGAAATCTAAGAATACCACAACAACTCTATTCTCTGAGGAGGGGTTTATGTAAATATTGGGACTGGTGATGTCAGCAACCCTGGAGGAATGTTGTAGTCCCTACCGACCGTTTGCTGTAGTCCTTAGAAATTGATTTCTTTAAAAGCAAACATCCCCCTTTGCTTTAAACTTTGAACGTTGTAACTTTGCAGATGTTGTTTATGCTCAAACAGCAACATTACACTCTAGCTAAAGTTAGAAAAGTGAAATCGTGTTTTACCACCCTTTAAATGTTAAAAAAATGTTCTAATGAAAAAGTGCATTTCTTTGCGATTTTAAAATATTTGAAGGAAACTGTTCACTTTCAGCAGTTATTGTCTATGGGGCAGATACAGATACATTAACACATAACACAGTAGCCTACATTACATTTATTTGAATGCATTAATGAGAGAGTGATTGTGTGTGAATTACTCATACCGTCTCTATTCATTATGAAGCTGTGGTTTGTACTTACTTCAAAGGTATTAAAATATATGCCTATAATGGTTGAGTTTCTAAGCTACTTTAGTAACTTTACTTTAGTCACAGTACAGCGTTGACACTGCGTTTCTGCGCGCGATCTTCACATGCGAGCTTCTGTCTGAGAGTTCGTTTGTCACAATATATCAGGCATTAGTTCAACATAATACACATCTGATGGTCTGAAATCGCTTTAATGTTCAAACCGGCAGGCCTTAAAACACATACAAATGACAAAGCTTTGTGAGGACGCTGGTGACAGAGGTCTGCCTTCAGGAGCGCCTGCGTTGTCAGAGACGCGACACGGCTTGGCTCTCTGTGTCACAGAAAAAAGCTCATGAGCACTGAACGGATACGTTTTCCGTATTGGTGTTTTTGAATAGTGCACAATCGCTTTAAATGTTCAAGCCTTTAAACGCATTTACTTGACAAACTTTATGAGGACGAAAGTGAAAGCAATTTGGCTTTGGGGCTTGCGCGCGCCGCCTGTGTGTGTGTGTGTGTGTGTGACAGCGCGTAGGCTATAAGAACGGCAATTAACTTGCCTGTATAAACTGTGTAAAACATGCAGTTACTATAGTGATTCTGGGTTTATAGTGATAACTATAAACAAAGATAACTGCTCCTGCATCTCTCTGTGTGCCTGCAAACTGCACTTGATGTGACTGACGGGGCGGAGTCACGTGACTAAAACCAAAATAACCGACATGGGAAAAATACATCGGTTAGAGGTTCTGAATTTCGGTTTCGATTATTTTTTGATGAATCGTACAGCCCTACGTCTTTCCGGAAAAAACAGAGTGGCTGGGGGCGTATCGTGTGGGCGGAGCTAGAGCTAAATCATGAGCGCGCGCAGCGATTGCCTTGAGAGCTGAAAGCTGTGACATCCTTAAACTTGGAAAAAACGTGATCCTAAATAAACCATGGAGATCAATCGGATTTAGCCATACATATATGATCCAGAATCAGATCTAGAGGCTGAAATTGGACAGGAGAAGCAACAAAGACGACTGGACGTCTCAATGGTATGTACTGTAAAACTTATATAACGTTACCTGCTTATAGCGGCTTGTCATGCGCAAGTTTTGCAACATTTGTGTGTGTTTACTCATGGTTTATGAGGACATAATTTGATTTATGGAATATTGTATGCGATTTAATGTTAGTAGCAAGCGGAGAGGTTTTGCAAGTCAGACTAGCGCGTGTTTACATAGAAAAACAATGGAATAGTAGCGCATTTGAATGAACGAGTCGATAGCTAACAACACAAAGACATTTGATGCAGTTTTATTCACCGCCTGGAACCGCTTCCGAGAGAAGAGCCCGTATGGCCTGTACAAGGACATTCCGCCCCTAGCTTACGTCAGACAGACCCATACTCGAAAAAAACTTTCCGAAACTTATAAGAAACTGGAAGGAGTATTTTTGGCACAGAAATACTCTATCAAACGTCCAACTTTTTTATTAATAACTTTGTCCATGTTGAGCATGGGAATCCAAGTCTTTAACAGTGTAAAAAGCTCAGTATGTATGAAACAGCATTTCACCCCCCCCTTTAATTGATTTATCATAATATGAGAGTAACAGCTATCTATGGGTTGAACTGTGAGGTGATCTGTAGTTGTTAATGTATAAAATATTGCTTGATGGATGATTGGTGAATGTGTGTTTATCTGCATATGTAAGGTACAGCATTCATGCAATAAATACCTCCAAGTTTGAAATTAAATTCCTCCAATATAACAATCTCTGTCAAAGCCTTTTCTCAAATGTGTCAGGGTTCTCTTAATTACTTTCTGGTGGCATTAAAGAGCTTTGGTCTAATGGTCTTTTGTGTCGATTACAGATTATGACTGCGTTCCGCCTCCTTCCTACGGAACCAGTAGTAACCACCCTAACTCTTCAACAACGGGTAATATGCAACACAATCTGATCACAATTTGTAACAATTTTGCGCTTTGCAGAATTGGTGGCTCATTCATATAAATTCGTACAATATCATTTGTAAACTTTTTGTATGATCTGTTTACACCCCAGTGATGGTAATGTATAAAGGTGGATCTCATGCTTACTTTTTCCATAATAATTGAATGTCTTAGTAGTATATAACTTTCACTCATTGTGTTTTGTGATTGTTACAGATTCTGACTGCCTTCCAGCCAATGTTGTTGTATTTTTAGCCTTTTTCGTGAGGTCTGAAGCACCAAATAAGGGCAATATGTCAGATGCAGCAGCATATAGTCAAAACACTACACTGATCCCAGGGACACTGGGCATCTCAGTTAAGTCTGTTGTCTTTCTCAAGGCTTGATGGTCACACGCGTCATGCCCTCGTTCTACATCACCATCATCCTCATTAGTTTGCCCCTGAACGCTTTGGCCTTGGTGACGTTGACCTGTAGGATTCGAGAGAAGAAACCAACTGAGATCTACATGTCTCACCTGGCGTGTGTGGACCTGCTCTTCACCCTGCTGCTGCCTCTGAAGATCCACTACCAGCTGAACGCTTCAGATTGGGTGTTCGGTGAGGTGGCGTGTCGTGTGCTCAGTGCTGCTTACTACTGCTACATGTACTGCTCCATACTGCTGATGATGTGCATGAGTGTGGATAGAATGCTGGCCGTGGTGTTTCCCGTCACCTCTCTAACCTGGAGGAGCGCAAGGAAAGCCACGTGTGTATGTGTGCTGGTCTGGCTGCTGGCGCTCGCTGGTACGATGCCACTTCTCTCAATGAGACAAACGGTCAAGATTAAGGATGTGGGCGTCACTTGTCATGATGCACTGCTCCACAATGACCCTACAGTGCTGTATTATGTGTACCTGTTCTCCATCCTCTCCTGCCTCTACTTCTTCCTGCCGCTGGTTGTCACCTTAGTGAGCTACTTTACTATCATATATGCACTCAGTGCAAAGTCTGATCGCTTAGCAACATCATCATCATCTTCAGGCAAACGAAGGAGAGCTGTGATTATGGTTATTGCCGTGCTGATTGAGTTTGTGGTGTGTTTTGCTCCAACCAATGGCATCCTGTTGTACCACTGTGTTTGTTTATCTACTGGAGGGGATGGAGATTCATCATATGTTGCTTACCTGTTGGCTGTGTGTTTGGGGAGCGCAAGTGTTTTTCTGGATCCTCTTCTGTACTACTACGGCTCGTCTCAGTGCAGACAGCAAATCAGATCTGTGTTTTGGTCAAAATCATCAAACATTATCAAACACATGAAATGCTCTTACAGCTGTATCAAACAAAACAAAAATTAAGTGGATCTCTATGACAACAACAATTGCCATATTCTTTCTTGACCAGTTCACTGTATTTATCTGCCAGTATTAACGATATGGAATGAAGTTGGTGTTCAATATATGCACTCATATAATATTATATTTACTACTATATCATGCTGTGACATCTGTCAGCTGCTGTACCCTTAAGTACCAGCAGATGGCAACCTCACCCTTCTCTGTTTCCCGGACTTCCTGTCAAACAGACGCCAGGTGGTCAGAATGGGCAGTAACATCTCCTCACCACTGACTCTCAACACTGGAGCCCCTCAGGGCTGTGTTCTCAGCCCACTCCTGTACTCCTTGTACACACATGACTGTGTGGCAACCCACAGCTCCAACACCATCATCAAGTTTGCTGACGATACGACGGTGGTAGGTCTCATCACTGACAATGATGAAACGGCCTACAGAGAGGAGGTGCACACTCTGACACGGTGGTGTCAGGAGCACAACCTCTCCCTCAACGTCAGCAAGACCAAGGAGCTGGTGGTGGACTTCAGGAGGAATGAGAGAGAACACCGCCCCATCACCATCGATGGAGCACCGGTGGAGAGAGTCAGCAGCTTCAAGTTCCTCGGTGTCCACATCACAGAGGAACTCTCATGGTCCGTCCACACCGAGGCCGTTGTGAAGAAGGCTCATCAGCGCCTTTTCTTCCTGCGACGGCTGAGGAGGTTTGGAATGAGCCGCCACATCCTCACACGGTTCTACACCTGCACCATAGAGAGCCTGCTGACTGGCTGCATCACCACCTGGTACGGCAACAGTACCGCCCGCAGCCGCAAAGCCCTGCAAAGGGTAGTGCGCACGGCCAGCTGCATCATCGGAGGTGAGCTTCCCTCCCTCCAGGACATTTATGTCAGGCGGTGTGTGAAGAGAGCTCAGAGGATCATCAGAGACTCTAGCCACCCGAACCATGGGCTGCTCTCACTGATGCCATCAGGCAGACGGTACCGCAGCATCAGATCACGCACCAGCCGACTCCAGAACAGCTTCTTCCCACAAACAATCAGACTCCTTAACTCTTGACCCATCAGGATCATAACACACACTGGACAGAATATCACTCAGCACAACCCACTGTAGATAAACACACATTATATACACATTTATTTATCATACAGCATCTATTGCACTTTGGATTTCAATTTTTCAATCTGTGAATAATATTTTATACTGTACATTGTATATTATTATTACTATTATAGCGTAATGTAT